>NW_011494910.1:5259462-5259892 GCF_000754665.1 Bison bison bison | reverse complement strand
TTTATTGTGATCCACACAGTCAAAGGCTTTGGCATAGTCAATAAAGCAGAAATAGATGTTTTTCTGGAACTCTCTTGCTTTTTCCATAATCCAGCGGATGTTGGCAATTTGATCTCTGGTTCCTCTGCCTTTTCTAAAACCAGCTTGAACATCAGGAAGTTCACAGTTCACATATTGCTGAAGCCTGGCTTGGAGAATTTTGAGCAGTACTTTGCTAGCGTGTGAAATGAGTGCAATTGTGCGGTAGTTTGAGCATTCTTTGGCATTGCCTTTCTTTGGGATTGGAATGAAAACTGACCTTTCCAGGCCTGTGGCCACTGCTGAGTTTTCCACATTTGCTGGCATATTGAGTGCAGCACTTTCACAGAATCATCTTTCAGGATTTGGAATAGCTTAACTGGAATTCTATCACCTCCACTAGCTTTGTTCA
>NW_011494910.1:5253172-5259362 GCF_000754665.1 Bison bison bison | reverse complement strand
TTTGCATTGATTGCTGAAGAAGGCTTTCTTATCTCTTCTTGCTATTCTTTGGAACTCCGCATTCAGATGCTTATATCTTTCCTTTTCTCCTTTTGCTTTTCACTTCTCTTCTTTTCTACAGCTATTTTTAAGGTCCTCCCCAGACAGGCATTTTGCTTTTTTGTCATTTCTTTTCTTATGGGAATGGTCTTGATCCCTGTCTCCTGTACAATGTCACAAACCTCATTCCATAGTTCATCAGGCACTCTATCTATCTGATCTATGCCCATACGACCATTATGGCAGAAAGGAAGAGGAAGTAAAGAGCCTCTTCATTAAACTGAAAGATGAGGGTGAAAAGACTGGCTTAAAATTCAACATTCAAAAAACTAAGATTATGGCGTCTGGTCCCATCACTTCATGGCATATAGATGGGTAAACAATGGAAACAGTGAGAGACTTTATTTTCTTAGGCTCCAGAATCACTGAAGATGGTGATTACAGCCATGAAATTAAAAGATGCTTGTTCCTTGGAAGAAAAGCTATGACCAGCATATTATTATAAAATATGAACAGCTCATTTATAAAAGCTATAAACAGCATATTTGAAGGCAGATATTCCTTTTCCAAGAAAGGTTCATCTAGTCAAAGCTATAGATTTTCCAGTAGTCCTGTATGAATGTGAGAGTTGGGCTATAAATGAGGCGGCTAAAACTGGAGCCTATTATACAGAGTGAAGTCAGAAAGAAAAAAAAAACCTATATAACATATTAATGCATATATATGAAATTTAGAAAGATGGTAATGGTGACCCTATATGCAAGACAGCAAAAGAGACATATGTAAAGAACAGATGTCTGGACTCTGGGAGAAGGCAAAGGTGGGATGATTTGAAAGAATAGCATTGAAACATGAATATTAGCATACGTGAAATCAATGACCAGTCCAAGTTTGATGCATGAAACAGGGCACTCAAAGCCAGTGCACTGGGACAACATAGAGGAATGGGATGGGGAGGAAAGTGGGAGGGATTTCAGGACGGGGGGACACATGTACACCCATGGCTGATTCATGTCTGCTGCTGCTGCTAAGTTGCTTCAGTCGTGTCCGACTCTGTGCAACCCCAGAGATGGCAGCCCACCAGGCTCCCTCGTGCCTAGGATTCTCCAGGCAAGAACACTGGAGTGGGTTGCCATTTCCTTCTCCAATGCATGAAAGTGAAAAGTGAAAGTGAACTCACTCAGTCGTGTCAGACTCCTAGCGACCCCATGGACTGCAGCCTACCAGGCTCCTCAGTCCATGGGATTTTCCAGGCAAGAGTACTGGAGTGGGATGCCATCTCAGTATATGGCAAAAACCATTACAATATTATAAAGTAATTAGCCTCCAATTAAAATTTTAAAAAAAGTTTAAAAAAAAAAAAAAAAGCTGAGCACCAAAGAATTGATGCTTTTGAAATGTGGTGTTGGAGAAGACTCTTGAGAATCCCTTGGAATGCAAGGAGATCCAATCAGTCCATCCTGTAGGAAACCACTCCTGAATATTCATTGGAAGGACTTATGCTGAAGCTCTAATAACTTGGCCACCTGATGCGAAGAACTCACTCATTGGAAAAGACCCTGGGAAAGATTGAAGGCAGGAGGAGAAGGGAACAACAGAGAACGAGATGGTTGGATGGCATCACCGACTGGATGGAAATAATTTTGAGCAAGTTCTGGGAGTTGGTAATGGACAGGGAAGTCTGGCATGCTACAGTCCATGGGGTTGCAAAGAGTCAGACAGGACTGAGTGACTGAACTGAACTGATAACTTTGTCCTTTAAGCTTTTAACAATTTAAGATTGATCATGTACTAAAGCTCAATATTTTTACACCCGTCTACCCACAATTTTATGTTTTTTATATCACAATTCACACCTTTTTTACCTTGTATATCCATTAATGAATTATTGTAGTTATAGTTACTTTTACTACTTTTATCTTCTAACCTTCGTACTAGATTTATAAGTGATTTATCCACCACCATTACAACACTGGCTTCCCTCGTAACTCAGCTGGTAAAGTTTCTGCTTGCAATGCAGGAGACCCAGGTGTAATTCCTGTATCAGGAAGATCCCCTGGAGAAGGGATAGGCTACCCACTGTAGTATTCTTGGACTTCCTCGGTGACTCAGATAGTAAAGAATCTGCCTGTAGTGTGGTAGACCTAGGTTCGATCCCTGGGTTGTAATAGGGCATGGCAGCCCACTCCTGTATTCTTGCCTGGAGAATCCCCATGGACAGAGAACTCCCATGGACAGAGGAAACAGGCAGGCTGTAATCCATGAGGTCACAAAGAGACATATGTGACTGAGAGACTAAGCACAGCACAACACATCACAACATTAGAGTATTCTTAATATAACTAAGATCATGGCATCTGGTCCCATCACTTCATGGCAAATAGATGGGAAACAATGGAAACAATGACAGACTTCATTTTTGGGGGTTCCAAAATCACTGAAGATTGTGAATGTAGCCATGAAATTAAAAGATGCTTGCTCCTTGGAAGAAAAGTTATGACCAACCTAGACAGCCTATTAAAAAACCGAGACATAAACTTTGCCAACAAAGGTCCTTCTAGTCAAAGCTATGGTTTTTCCAGTAGTCATATATGGATGTAAGAGTTGGACTGTGAAGAAAGCTGAGAGCCGAAGAACTTATGCTTTTGAACTGTGCTGTTGGAGAAGATTCTTGAGAATCCCTTAGACAGCCAGAAGATCAAGCCAGTCCATCCTAAAGGAAATCAGTCCTGAATATTCTTTGGAAGGACGGATGCTGAAGCTGAAACTCCAATACTTTGGCCACCTGAGGCGAAGAACTGACTCATTGGAAAAGACCCTGATACTGGGAAAGATTGAAGGCAGGAGGAGAAGGGGATGACAGAGGATGAGATGATTGGATGACATCACTGACTGGATGGACATGAGTTTGAGTAAGCTCTAGGAGGTGGTGATGGACAGGGAAATCTGACTTGCTGCAGTCCATGGGATCGCAAAGAGTCTGACATGACTGAGTGACTGAACTGATTCTGATTCTAACTGAATTTAACTATATATTTATTAATATCTTTTCCGATGAGACTGATACTTTTATGTTTTTCTGTTCCTAATTGGCTCTTTTATCTCAGGTTTAACTGTTTAACTGTTAAGTCCCTTTAACATTTCTTATAATGCTGGTCTTATGATTATGAATTCTTTTCACTTTTTCTTGTCTGGAAAACTTTTCCTTTTTCTTTGAATTCTCAAGGACAACTTTGCTGGACACAATATTCTTGATCAGCAACTGAATATATCACACTACTCCCTTCTGACCTGCAAAGATTCTGCTGAAAAATCTGCTGCCAGTATTATGAGGGTTCTCTTATACATAATACATTGTTTTTCTCTTTCTGCTTTTAAGAATCTTTAACTGTTTAACTTATATACAGAGTACATCATGAGAAAAGCTGGGTTGAAAGAAGCACAAGCTGGAATCAAGATTGCCAGGAGAAATATCAATAACCTAAGATATGCAGATGACACCACCCTTATGGCAGAAAGTGAAGAGGAACTAAAACGCCTCTTGATGGAAGTGAAAGAGGAAAGTAAAAAGTTGGCTTGAAGCTTAACATTCAGAAAACTAAGATCATGGCATCTGGTCCCATTACTTCATGGGAAATAGATGGGGAAACAGTGGAAACAGTGGCAGACTTTATTTTGGGTGGCTCCAAAATTACTGCAGATGGTGATTGCAGCCATGAAATTAAAAGACACTCCTTGGAAGGAAAGTTATCACCAACCTAGATAGCATATTAAAAAGCAGGGACATTACCTTGCCAACAAAGGTCCATCTACTCAAGGTTATGGTTTTTCCAGTAGTCATGTATGGATGTGAGAGTTGGACTGTGAAGAAACCTGAGCACCGAATAATTGATGCTTTTGAACTGTGGTGTTGGAGAAGACTCTTGAGAGTCCCATGGACTGCAAGGAGATCCAACCAGTCCATTCTAAAGGAGATCAGTCCTGGGTGTTCTTTGGAAGGAACAATGCTAAAGCTGAAACTCCAGTACTTTGGCCACCTCATGCCAAGAGTTGACTCATTGGAAAAGACTCTGATGCTGGGAGGGATTAGGGGAAGGAGGAAAAGGGGATGACAGAGGGTGAGATGGCTGGATGGCATCACCGACTTGATGGACGTGGGTTTGAGTGAACTCCAGGAGTTGGTGATGGACAGGGAGGCCTGGTGTGCTGCAATTCATGGGGTCGCAAAGAGTCGGACATGACTGAGTGACTGAACTGAACTTTTGACGATTGAGTTATGATGTATTTTGGTTGAAGACTCTTTGAATTAATCTAATTGGAGCTCTCTAGGATCCTGGGACCTAGAGGTCCATTTCCTTCCCCAGGTTAAGGAAGTTTTAGCTATCATTTCTTTGAATAAGCTTTCTGTTCTTTCTGTTCTGACAGGGAGATGGGTGTTTGGACATGTCCATGGGAAAAGGGGAGTTCAAGAACCTCCTATGTAACCATCTTGGACTGGAATCCCTGAGATTAGCATGTAATATCAGTAGACTGATAAAGTATATTGCCCTGCCTAATGTGGGTCCAAGGTAAGGAGCACTGGTTGCGCTTTGCTGGAGCAGCCGTGTAGAGATACCCCACACCAAAGGTAAAAGAAACCCAAGTAAGACGGTAGGTATTGCAAGAGGGAATCAGAGGGCAGACACACTGAAACCATACTCACAGAAAACTAGGCAATCTAATCACACTAGGACCACAGCCTTGTCTAACTCAATGAAACTAAGCCATGCTCGTGCAGCAACCCAAGATGGGCGGGTATTGTGGAGAGATCTGACAGAATGTGGTCCACTGGAGAAGGGAATGGCAAACCACTTCAGTATTCTTGCCTTGAGAACCCCATGAACAGTATGAAAAGGCAAAATGATAGGATACTGAAAGACAAACTCTCCAGGTCAGTAAGTGCCCAGTATGCTACTGGAGATCAGTGGAGAAATAACTCCAGAAAGAATGAAGGGATGGAGCCAAAACAAAAACAATACTCAGCTGTGGATATGACTGGTGATAGAAGCAAGGTCCGATGCTGTAAAGAGCAATATTGCATAGGAACCTGGAATGTCAGGTCCATGAATCAAGGCAAATTGGAAGTGGTCAAACAAGAGATGGCAAGAGTGCATGTCGACATTCTAGGAATCAGCGAACTGAAATGGACTGGAATGCGTGAATTTAACTCAGATGACCATTATATCTACTACTGCAGGCAGGAATTCCTCAGAAGAAATGGAGTAGCCATCATGGTCAACAAAAGAGTCCAAAATGTGGTACTTGGATGCAATCTCAGAAATGACAGAATGATCTCTGTTCGTTTCCAAGGCAAACTATTCAATATAACAGTAATCCAAGCCTATGCCCCAACCAGTAATGCTGAAGAAGCTGAAATTGAACAGTTCTATGAAGACCTACAAGACCTTTTAGAACTAATACCCAAAAAAGATGTCCTTTTCAATATAGGGGACTGGAATACAAAATTAGGAAGTCAAGAAACACCTGGAGTAACAGGAAAATTTGGCCTTGGAATATGGAATGAAGGAGCGCAAAGACTAATAGAGTTTTGTCAAGAAAAGGCACTAGTCATAACAAATACCCTCTTCCAACAACACAAGAGAAGACTCTATACATGGACATCACCAGATGGTCAACACCAAAATCAGATTGATTATATTCTTTGCAGCCAAAGATGGAGAAGCTCTATACAGTCAGCAAAAACAAGACCAGGAGCTGACTGTGGCTCAGACCATGAACTCCTTATTGCCAAATTCATACTTGAATTGAAGAAAGTAGGGAAAACCATTAGACCATTCAGGTATTACCTAAATCAAATCCCTTATGATTATACAGTGGAAGTGAGAAATAGATTTAAGGGCCTAGATCTGATAGATAGATTGCCTGATGAGTTATGGAATGAGGTTTGTGACATTGTACAGGAGACAGGGATCAAGATCATCCCCATGGAAAAGAAATGCAAAAAAGCAAAATGGCTGTCTGGGGAGGCCTTACAAATAGCTGTGAAAAAAAGAGAAGCGAAAAGCAAAGGAGAGAAGGAAAGATATAAACATCTGAATGCAGAGTTCTGAAGAATAGCAAGAAGAGATAAGAAAGCCTTCAGCGATCAATG
>NW_011494910.1:5250325-5251535 GCF_000754665.1 Bison bison bison | reverse complement strand
GGTGATGGACAGGGAGGCCTTGCGTGCTGCGATTCATGGGGTCGCAAAGAGTCAGACACGACTGAGCAACTGATCTGATCTAATGTGGGTGAGGCTTATCTGATCAGTCAAAGGCCTGAATAGAAGGAAAGTCTGACCATTACTTGAGTAAGGGAGAATTCCTCCTGTCTGACTGCTCTCAGACTGGGACATTGGCTTATTTTCTTGCCTTTCAGACTGGAACTGAAAAGTCAGCTTTTCCTGAGGCTCAAGCCTGCTGGTCTTTGGACTGGAGCTACTCCATTGCCTCTCCTGGGTCTCTAGCTTGCCAACTCATCTTGTAGATCTTGGGACTTGTCAGCTTTCATAATTGTATGTACAATTATTTATTATAAGTCTGTGTTTCTGCCTCTGTCTCTCTTTCTCTCTGTCTTGTGTCTGTGTCTCTCTCTATGTATCTGTGTCTCTCTGTCTCTATATCTCTTCTTCTATGGAGAACCTTGACTAATACAGACATACAGATCAGCCCTTTTCAGTGTGAGAGGGCCTATACACAGATGGGAATAACAGAAGGCAGATATCATTCAAGACCATACTAGAAGCTGCCTCAATTTGGTTTTCCTTGATATTTCTTCATCAGATTAGAGTCAGATTATGCATTTTTTTTCAGGAACATCATATAAGTGATCCTTTTCAGTGCATTATATCAGGAGGCATATATTATCTATTTGCCCTGCTCCTAACGGTGTTAATTTTGATCACTTAAAGTGGTGTCTGCCCAGCTACTTTAATAGTGCAAAATTAACATTTACTTTTTGTAATTAATAAACATTTTGTGAGGAGATTCTTTAAAACTATGTAGATATCTTATTTTATGTCAAATTTCCACCTATTAATTTTATTATTTAGTATTTTTATGATTCTTACCTGAATCAATTATTACCATGATGGCTGAGAAACTATATTTTTTCTCATTCAGTTATAACTTCTATATATATTAAGTTGGCATTATAGCCAAAAAAAGCTTTCCTTTCTCTCCCATTTGTTCCTTCATCTATTTATCTATATCAACATGGACTTGATATCTATACCAATATAGACTTCATTTATTTAATGGCATCTGGTCCCATCACTTCATGGGAAATAGATGGGGAAACAGTGGAAACAGTGTCAGACTTTATTTTTCTGGGCTCCAAAATCACTGCAGATGGTGCCTGCAGCCATGAAATTA
>NW_011494910.1:5245150-5249922 GCF_000754665.1 Bison bison bison | reverse complement strand
CAGAGACATTACTTCGCCAACAAAGATCTGTCTAGTCAAGGCTATGGTTTTTCCTGTGGTCATGTATGGATGTGAGAGGTGGACTGTGAAGAAGGCTGAGTGCTGAAGAATTGATGCTTTTGAACTGTGGTGTTGGAGAAGACTCTTGAGAGTCCCTTGGACTGCAAGGAGATGAACCAGTCCATTCTGAAGGAAATCAGCCCTGGGATTTCTTTGGAAGGAATGATGCTAAAGCTGAAACTCCAGTACTTTGGCCACCTCATGTGAAGAGTTGACTCATTGGAAAAGACTCTGATGCTGGGAGGGATTGGGGGCAGGAGGAGAAGGGGACGACAGAGGATGCGATGGCTGGATGGCATCATTGACTCGATGGACGTGAGTCTGAGTGAACTCTGGGAGTTGGTGATGGCCAGGGAGGCCTTGCGTGCTGCGATTCATGGGGTCGCAAAGAGTCAGACACGACTGAGCGACTGAACTGAACTGAATATATTACTATCATTATTTATTGTGATTGCCTTTGATTTGACCAATGGGAGCCCTTAAAATAGCTCCTGTGTCATTTTGAATGGTTTCTCCCATTTCTTGAGCATTTCTTTTCTGGCAGAGTAAGATGTCCCAGACTCACCTTATATTTGTCCAAACCCAACACTAGAACTTGCCATTTATCCAGAGAATTCTGATTCCTTTAGGAGAGAATGGTGTCTGAAAATCAAGATCTGAATACTAAGTGTGTCCATTTCCAAGCTACTGCATTGCTTCCAAATGCTCAGAAAGCAGACCTGGGAAATATTTGTATGTATATCTATATCCATACCTATTTAAATCTATTTCAATCTATATTTATTTCTAAGTCATAAATTCATATCAATTCTTCAAATTTTGTTCCAAAACCTTTTAGGTGTTATTTTAACCTTCCCTCTTTCCCTTGTAACTCTCTTTCCAGCAGTATGATGCCAAGTTCCCATTCAGTTCAGTTCGGTTCATCTCAGTCATGTCCAACTCTTTGCAGCCCCATGAACCGCAGTATGCCAGGCCTCCCTATCCATCACCAACTCCTGGAGTTCATCCAAACCCACATCCATTGTATCGGTGATGCCACCCAACTATCTCATCCTCTGTCATCCCCTTCTCCTCCTGCCCTCAATTTTTCCCAGCATCAGGGTCTTTTCAAATGAGTCAGCTGTTCACACCAGGTGGCCAAAGTATTGGAGTTTCAACTTCAACATCAGTCCCTCAATGAACACCCAGGACTGATCTCCTTTAGAATGGACTGGTTGGATCTCCTTGCAGTCCAAGGGACTCTCAGGAGTCTTCTCCAACACCACAGTTCAAAAGCATCAATTCTTCAGCGCTCAGCTTTCTTCACCATCCAACTCTCACATTCATATATGATTACTGGAAAAACCATAGCCTTGACTAGATGAACCTTTGTTGGTAAAGTAATGTCCCTGGTTTTTAATATGCTGTCTAGCTTGGTCATAACTTTCCTTCCAAGGAGTAAGTGTCTTTTAATTTCATAGCTGCAATCACCATCTGCAGTGATTCTGGCGCCCACAAAAGTCAGCCACTGTTGCCACTGTTTCCCCATCTATCTGCCATGAAGTGATGGGACCAAATGCCATGATCTTAGTTTTCTGAATGTTGAGTTCTAAGCCAACTTTTTCACTTTCCTCTTTCAGTTTCATCAAGAGGCTCTTTAGTCCATAGGGTGGTGTCATCTGCATATCTGAAGTTATACATATTTCTCCAGGTAATCTTGATTCCAGCTTGTGCTTCCTCCAGCCCAGAGTTTCTCATAAGGTACTCTGCATATAAATTAAATAAGCAGGGTGACAATATACAGCCTTGATGTATTCCTTTTCCTATTTGAAATGTCTATTTTTCCATGTCCAGTTCTAACTCTTGCTTCCTTACCTGCATACAGGTTTCTCAAGAGGCAGGTCAGGTGGTCTGGTATTCCCATCTCTTTCAGAATTTCTCAGTTTATTGTGAACAAAAATAGTCAAAGGCTTTGGCATAGTCAATAAAACAGAAATAGATGTTGTTTTGGAACTCTCTTGCTTTTTCAATGATCTAGCAGATGTTGGCAATTTGATCTCTGGATCCTCTGCTTTTTCTAAATCCAGCTTGAACATCTGAAAGTTCATGGTTCATGTATTGCTGAAGCTTGGCTTGGAGAATTTTGAGCATTACTTTACTAGTGTGTGAGATGAGGGCAATTGTGTGGTAGTTTGATTAATCTTTGGCATTGCCTTTCTTTGGGATTGGAACGAAAACTGACCTTTTCCAGTCCTGTGGCCACTACTGAGTTTTCCAAATTTGCTGGTTTTTTGAGTGCAGCACTTTCACAGCATCATCTTTCAGGATTTGAAATAGCTCAACTGGAATTCCATCACCTCCACCAGCTTTGTTCATAGCGATGCTTCCTAAGGCCCACCTGACTTCCATTATCCCTAATCTATTAATATATTTACTCAGCCCTAGAATACACAGAGAGAAGTTTTACAATTTCTAGTCCTATACTCTAGTGGAAATCAAACCTACTAGTTTAAAATGTTTTTGTTTTTGCTTTTCACTTTAAAACATAAAAATAACATTGTTCTCTTCAAATGTTGATTAGATTAATTACCCCCACCCTGTAGTGTGGGTATATTATACTACTAAATCTATTTGTTTTTCTTTGTATTTCATTTTAGTTTTTTCCACATTTTTTTTATTTTCTAATTTTTATATCAGTAGACATTAACCTAGTTCCAAATATCAGAACTATATAAAAAGATGTGATCAGAAACATTCTCCTGCCCACCACCTCTATTCTGTCCCTTTCCTTTATACTCCATTTCTACCTGCTTCTTATAGGTACCCAATTTCACTAGTTTCTGGCTTATTTACCTTCTTAAATTTTCCCCAAATGATCAGACCATGCATGTCTTCTTATTTCTCTTTATTACATAAAAAAAAGCACCGTATATGCACTTCACCCCATATAACAGATAATGCTGGAATTCACTACATATAAGTTCAGAGATATTTCTCATTCTTTTTACAGTTTATAGCACCTCATTATGTAAATAACCATTTCAAATGCCAAAAGATGATACTATTAAAGTGCTGCACTCAATATGCTAGCAAATTTGGAAAACTCAGAAATGGCAACAGGACTGGAAAATCTGTTTTCATTTCAATCCTAAAAGAAGACCAATGTCAAAGAATGTTCAAACTACTTTACATTTCACATGCTAGTGAGGTAATACTCAAAATCCTTCAAGTTAGGCTTCAACAGTACTTGAACCAAGAACTTGCAGATGTACAAGCTGGATTTAGAAAAGGCAGAGGAACCAGAGATCAAACTGTCAGCATCCCTTGGATCATAGAAAAAGCAAGGGAATTTTTTTAAAATCTACTATACTGCTTCATTGACTACAGAAAAGCCTTTAACTCTATATATCACAACAAACTGAAAAATCCTTAAAGAAATGGAAATACAGGCCATCTTACCTACCTCATGAGAAACTTGTACGCAGGTCAAGAAGCAACAGTTAGAACCAGACTTGGGACAATAGACTGGTTCAAAAGAAAAGAGTATAACAATGCTGTATATTGTGAACCTACTTATTTAACTTATATTCAGAGCACATCATATGAAATGTCAGGTTGATTGAATCACAAGCTGGAATCGAGATTGATAGGAGAAATAGCAACAGCCTCAGATATGCAGATGACACCACTCTAATGGAAGAAAGAGAGGAGGAACTAAAGAGCCTCTTGATGAGGGTGAAAGAAGACAGTGAAAAAGATGGCTTAAAACTCAACATTAAAACACTAAGATCATGGCATCCAGTCCCATCACTTTATGCCAAATAAATGGGGAAAATGTGGAAACTGTGGCAGATTTTATTTTCTTGAGCTCCAGAATCTCTGCAAACAATGACTGTAGCCACAAAATTAAAGGATCTTCTTTGGAAGAAAAGCTATAACAAACCTAGAAAAGCTATAACAAACCTAGACAGCATGTTGAAAAGCAGAGACATCATTTTGCTGACAAAGTCTGTATAGGCAAAGAAATGTTTGTTCCAGTAGTCTTGTATGGATGTGAGAGTTGTACCATAAAGAAGGCTGAGCATGGAAGAATTGATGCTTTCAAACTGTGGTACTGGAGAAGACTCTTGAGAGTCCTTTGGACAGCAAGAAGATCAAACCAGTAAATCCTAAAGGAAATCAGCCATAGAAATTCACTGGAAAGACTGATGCTGAAGCTGAAGCTCCAATACTTTGGCTACCTGATATGAAGAGCCAGCTCACTGGGAAAACCCCCATGCTGGGAAAGATGGAGGGCAGGGGGAAAAGGGTGCAAGAGAGGATAAGATGGAATGGTATCGCTGACTAAATGAACACGAGTTTGAGCAAACTCTGGGAGATTGTGAAGGACAGGGAAGCCTGGTGTGCTGAAGTCCATGGGGTTGCAAGGAGTCAGACACAACTTAGTGACTGAACAGCAACAACAGTAGCCCTCTACCCACCTTCTATGAAAGTCTCTTCTGTAAGGCTGCTAATTCCACTCAGGGGCTCTGCCCTCATGAGCTACTTGGCTTCAGCAATATATGAATTGTGAACTTCCAGATGTTCAAGCTGGCTTTAGAAAAGGCAGAGATCAAATTGCCAACATCCACCGGATCATCAAAAAAGCAAGAGAGTTCCAGAAAAAATATCTATTTCTGCTTTATTGACTATGCCAAAGCCTTTGACTGTGTAGATCACAATAAACTGTGGAA
>NW_011494910.1:5242837-5245050 GCF_000754665.1 Bison bison bison | reverse complement strand
GACCGGCCTCTTGAGAAACCTATATGCAGGTCAGGAAGCAACAGTTGGAACTGGACATGGAACAACAGACTGGTTCCAAATAGGAAAAGGAGTACGTCAAGGCTGTATATTGTCACCCTGCTTACTTAACTTATATGCAGAGTACACCTCTATCCACCTTCTGAGTCCTCTGGTGGCTCAGAGGGTAAAGCGTCTGCCTGCAGTGCCAGAGACCCGGGTTTGATCCCTGGGTTGGGAAGATCCTCTGGAGAAGGAAATGGCAACCCACTCCAGTACTCTCGCCTGGAAAATTCCATGGACTGAGGAGACTGGTGGGCTACAGTCCATGGGGTCACAAAGAGTTGGACCCAACTGAGCAACTTCACTTTCACTTTCATTTTCACCCACCTACCACGTGAGGATACAGTGAAAAGATGGCCATCTTTGAACAAGAATCAGCTTTTCAATAGACATCAAATGCTCCAGTACTTTGATTTTGGGATTCTCAGCTTCCAAAATTGCTGCAACATCACAGGAGCGGCCTAAAGGAGCTACCCCACATCCAGGGTCAGGGGTGGCAGCCGGGAGGAGCTACCCTGCGTCCGAGGTCAGGGGCGGCGGCCGAGAGGAACAACCCCTCGTCAAAGGAGCGGTGGCTGCACAGGCCCAGGAGGTCCGAGAGGAGCTACTCCATGTTCAAGGTCAGGAGGGGTGGCGGTGAGGAGATACCCCTTGTCCAAGGTAAAGAGTAGTGGCTGCACTTTGCTGGAACAGGCATGAAGAGATACCCTATGTCCCAGGTAAGAGAAACCCAAGTAAAACGGTAGGTGTTGCGAGAGGGCATCAGAGGGCAGACAGTGAAACCATAATCACAGAAAACTAGTCAATCTAATCACATGGACCACAGACTTGTCTAACTCAGTGAAACTAAGCCATGTGGTGTGGGGCCACCCAAGATGAGCAGGTCATGGTGGAGAAGTCTGACAGAATGTGGTCCACTGGAGAAGGGAATGGCCTTGAGAACCCCATGGACAGTATTTAAAGGTAAAATGATAGGATACTGAAAGAGGAACTCCCCAGGTTGGTAGGTGTCCAATATGCTACTGGAGATCAGTAGAGAAATAACTCCAGAAAGAATGAAGGGATAGAGCCAAAGCAAAAACAATACCCAGTTGTGGATGTGACTGGTGATAGAAGCAAGGTCCAATGCTGTAAAGGCCAATATTGCATAGGAACCTGGAATATCAGGTCCATGAATCAAGGCAAATTGGAAGTGGTCAAACAGGAGATGGCAAGAGTGAACGTTGACATTCTAGGAATAAGCAAACTAAGATGGACTGGAATGGGTGAATTTAACTCAGATGACCATTATACCTACTACTGTGGGCAGGAATCCCTTAGAAGAAATGGAGTAGCCATAATGGTCAACAAGAGTCTGAAAGGCAGTACTTGGATGCAATCTCAAAAATGACAGAATGATCTCTGTTCATTTCCAAGGCAAACCATTCAATATCACGGTAATCCAAGCCTATGCCCCAACCAGTAATGCTGAAGAAGCTGATGTGAGCAGTTCTATGAAGACCGACAAAACCTTTTAGAACTAACACCCAAAAAAGATGTTTTTTCATTATACTGGACTGGAATGCAAAAGTAAGTAGTAGGGAAACACCTAGAGTAACAGGCAAATTTAGCCTTGGAGTAAGGAATGAAGCAGGGAAAAGGCTAATAGAGTTTTGCCAGGAGAACGCACTGGTCATAGCAAACACCCTCTTCCAAGAACATAAGAGAAGACTCTACACATGGACATCACCAGATTTTCAACACTGAAATCAGATTGCTTATATTCTTTGCAGCCAAAGATGGAGAAGCTCTACACAATCAGCGAAAACAAGACCAGGAGCTGACTGTGGCTCAGATCATGAACTCTTTATTACCAAATTCAGACTTAAATTGAAGAAAGTAGACCATTCAGGTATGACCTAAATCAAATTCCTTATGATTATACAGTGGAAGTGAGAAATAGATTTAAGGCACTAGATCTGATAGATAGAGTGCCTGATGAACGATGGACGGAGGTTCATGACATTGTATAGGGTATGGGGATTAAGACCATCCCAATGGAAAAGAAATGCAAAAAAAGCAAAATGGCTATATAGGGACGCCTTACAAATAGTTGTGAAAAGAAGAAAAGTGAAAAGTAAAGGAGAAAAGGAAAGATATTCCCACTGAATGCA
>NW_011494910.1:5239752-5242713 GCF_000754665.1 Bison bison bison | reverse complement strand
GTGAAGTCAAGTGGGCCTTAGAAAGCATCACTATGAACAAAGCTAGTGGAGGTGATGGGATTCCAGTTAAGCTATTTCAAATCCTGAAAGATGATGCTGCGAAAGTGCTACACTCAATAGGCCAGCAAATGTGGAAAACTCAGCAGTGGCTGCAGGACTGGAAAAGGTCAGTTTTCATTCCAATCCCAAAGAAAGGCAATGCCAAAGAATGCTCAAACTACCGCAGAATTGCACTCATCTCATTCGCTAATAAAGTAATGCTCAAAATTCTTCAAGCAAGGCTTCAGCAGTACATGAACCGTGAACTTCCAGATGTTCAAGCTGGCTTTAGAAAATGCAGATGAACCAGACATCAAATTGCCAACATCCGCTGGATCATGGAAAAAGCAAGAGAGTTCCAGAAATACATCTATTTCTGCTTTATTGACTATGCCAAAGCCTTTGACTGTGTGGATCACAATAAACTGTGGAAAATTCTGAAAGAGATGGGAATACCAGACCATGTGACCTGTCTCTTGAGAATCCTGTATGCAGGTCAGGAAGTAACAGTTAGAACTGGACATGGAACAACAGACTGTTTCCAGATAGGAAAAGGAGTACTTCAAGATTGTATATCGTCACCCTGCTTATTTAACTTCTATGCAGAGTACATCATGAGAAACGCTGGCCTGGAAGAAGCACAAGCTGGAATTAAGATTGCCCAGAGATATATCAAGAACCTCAGATATACAGATGACACCATCCTTATGGCAGAAAGTGAAAAGGAACTAAAAAGCCTCTTGAAAGTGAAGGAGAGTGAAAAGGTTGCCTTAAAGCTCACATTCAGAAAACTAAGATCATGACACCTGGTCCCATCACTTCATGGGAAATAGATGGGGAAATAGTGGAAAACAGTGTCAGACTTTATTTTGGGGGGCTCCAAAATCACTGCAGATGGTGTCTGCAGCCATGAAACTAAAAGACGCTTACTCCTTGGAAGGAAAGTTATGACCAACCTAGATAACATATTAAAAAGCAGAGATATTACTTTGCTAACAAAGTCCGTCTAGTCAGGTTATGGTTTTTCCAGTAGTCGTGTATGGCTGTGAGAGTTGGATGGTGAAGAAAGCTGAGCACCGAAGAATTGATGCTCTTGAACTGTGGTGTTAGAAAAGACTCTTGAGAGGCCCTTGGACTGCAAGGAGATCCAACCAGTCCATTCTAAGGAGATCAGTCCTGGGTGTTCATTGGAAGGAGTGATGCTGAAGCTGAAACTCCAATACTTTGGCCACCTCATGCGAAGGGTTGACTCATTGGAAAGACCCTAATGCTGGGAAGGACTGGGGGCAGGAGGAGAAGGGGATGACAGAGGATGAGATGACCGGATGGCATCACCGACTTGATGGACATGGGTTTGGGTAAACTCCAGGAGTTGGTGATGGACAGGGAGGCCTGGCATGCTGTGATTCATGGGTTCACAAAGAGTCAGTCCTAGGTAAATGAGACAAATAATTCTACTGAAAACAACTCTAAATGCTAGATGTGTATATGTGTATGTATATGCATAAGGGTATAGATATGGGTCTATTTATCTATCTAGATATCCATATAAGTATATGTAATGAGAATATGTAAGTGGAATTATCAGGGCAAAATATAAGAGAAAGAGGCAAGTCAGTTAAGTCTTCTAGGGGGTGTGGGAGAATTTGAGTGTTGATCCTGAAAGTCTCTTGTGCCACTGAAAACAGAAATCAAGGCTCACAAGATGACTAAAATTAAAAAAAAAAAATCAGAAAATAAAAAGTGTTTTTAAGCATACGAAAAACCGGTATTCTTTTATACTGCTGGTGGGAATATAAAATTGTGCAAGTTATTTGGAAAATAGTTTGGAAATTTCTCAAATGATTAAACCCAGCAATTTTACCTCTTGGTAAAAATCCTAGAGAATTAAAATATGTGTTCATACTAAAACTTGTAGATGAATGTTTATAGCAGCATTATTCTTAATAGCAAAAAGGTGGAAATAATCCAAATGTCAGTCAACTGATGAATGGATACACAACCCATATGATGGAATATCATTCTGCCTTAAGAGGAAAAAAGTACTGATACATGTTACAAGTTGGATAAACTTTGAAAATATGCTAAGTGAAAAAATGTAGTCGCAAACTTTTGTATACTGTATAATCCTTTGATATGAAAATCCACAACAGGGAAATCTACAGAGACACAAAGTAGAACAGTGATATCGCTTCTTGGCCTTTTGCCTGAGAGCAAGCATGGTATCTATTCTTATCAGAAAGTAGATTTGTGGCTGCTTGTTGATCAGATCAGTCGCTCAGTCGTGTCCGACTCTTTGTGACCTCATGAATCGCAGCACGCCAGGCCTCTCTGTCCGTCACCAACTCCCGGAGTTCACTGAGATTCACGTCCATGGAGTCAGTGATGCCATCCAGCCATCTCATCCTCTGTCGTCCCCGTCTCCTCCTGCCCCCAATCCCTCCCAGCATCAGAATCTTTTCCAGTGAGTCAACTCTTCACATGAGGTGGCCAAAGTACTGGAGTTTCAGCTTTAGCATCATTCCTTCCAAAGAAATCCCAGGGCTGATCTCCTTCAGAATGGACTGGTTGGATCTCCTTGCAGTCCAAGGGACTCTCAAGAGTCTTCTTCAACACCACAGTTTAAAAGCATCAATTCTTCAGTGCTCAGTTTCTTCAGAGTCCAACTCTCACATCCATACATGACCACAGGAAAAACCATAGCCTTGACTAGATGGACCTTTGTTGGCAAAGTAATGTCTCTGCTTTTGAATATGCTATCTAGGTTGGTCATAACTTTCCTTCCAAAGAGTAAGCATCTTTTAATTTCATGGCTGCAGCCATCTGTAGTGATTTTGGAGCCCAGAAAAATAAAGTCTGACACTGTTTCCACTGTTTCCCCATCTATTTCCCATGAAGTTATGGGACTGGATGCCATGATCT
>NW_011494910.1:5239166-5239490 GCF_000754665.1 Bison bison bison | reverse complement strand
ACACAGTAATGAGGGGATAGGAGGTTGATAGCTAAAGGGTACAAGATTCCTTCTTGAGGTGATGGAAATGTTCTAAAGTCAACTGTGGTGATGGTCCCATACATTTATGAATATATTAAATCATTAAATTGTATATTTTAAGTGGTTTAACTATGCAGTACATGGCATTGCTATGTATGCTGCTAAGTCACTTCAGTCGTGTCCAACTCTGTGCAACCCCAGAGACAGCAGCCCACCAGGCTCCCCCGTCCCTGGGACTCTCCAGGTAAGAACACTGGAGTGGGTTGCCATTTCCTTCTCCAATGCATGAAAGTAAAAAGTGAA
>NW_011494910.1:5238293-5238598 GCF_000754665.1 Bison bison bison | reverse complement strand
TTAGAAAGCATCACTATGAACAAAGCTAGTGGAGGTGATGGAATTCCAGTTGAGCTATTTCAAATCCTGAAAGATGATGCTGTGAAAGTGCTGCACTCAATAGGCCAGCAAATGTGGAAAACTCAGCAGTGGCCACAGGACTGGAAAACGTCAGTTTTCATTCCAATCCCAAAGGCAATGCCAAAGAATACTCAAACTACTGCACAATTGCACTCATCTTACATGCTAGTAAAGTAATGCTCAAAATTCTCTAAGCCAGGCTTCAGCAATATGCGAACCATGAACTTCCTGATGTTCAAGCTGGT
>NW_011494910.1:5229783-5237748 GCF_000754665.1 Bison bison bison | reverse complement strand
TAAAGCTCAACATTCAGAAAACGAAGATCATGGCATCCAGTCCCATCACTTCATGGGAAATAGATGGGGAAACAGTGGAAACAGTGTCAGACTTTATTTTGGGGGGCTTCAAAATCATTGCAAATGGTGACTGCAGCCATGAAATTAAAAGACGCTTACTCCTTGGAAGGAAAGTTATGACCAACCTAGATAGCATATTCAAAAGCAGAGACATTACTTTGCCAACAAAGGTTTGTCTAGTCAAGGCTATGGTTTTTCCAGTAGTCATGTATGGATGTGAGAGTTGGACTGTGAAGAAGGCTGAGCGCTGAAGAATTGATGCTTTTGAACTGTGGTGTTGGAGAAGACTCTTGAGAGTCCCTTGGACTGCAAGGAGATCCAACCAGTCCATTCTGAAGGAGATCAGCCCTGGGATTTCTTTGGAAGGAATGATGCTAAAGCTGAAACTCCAGTACTTTGGCCACCTCATGTGAAGAGTTGACTCATTGGAAAAGACTCTGATGCTGGGAAGGATTGGGGGCAGGAGGAGAAGGGGACGGCAGAGGATGAGATGGCTGGATGGCATCACGGACTCAATGGACGTGAGTCTGAGTGAACTCAGGGAGTTTATGATGGACAGGGAGGCCTTGCGTGCTGCGATTCATGGGGTCGCAAAGAGTCAGACACGACTGAGCGACCGAACTGAACTGAACTGAGGATATAGGAAACTTGAAAAGAAATAATAGAAAAAAGATATAGCAAGCAAATACCAATAAAAGATCTAATTTAAGGTCTAAAGCATTACTATAGATAAAGAGAGTCACTAAATAATAGTAAATGAGGTATTCACTCAAATGATGTAAGATTTTGTATTTGTTTGTATATTGTAACATAGCCTCAAAGCATTTAAGGCAAGTTGGACAGAACTACAAGAAAAAATAGACAAATTCACAATTCAAATTCATAGACAAATTTTAATTTGTGAAAAGTGGAAACATTATCTGCTCAGTCACATCCAACACTTTGCAACCCCATCGACTGTGGCCCCCCTGGCTCTTCTGCCCGTGGAACTCTCCAGACAAAAATACTGGAGTGGATATTCCCTTCTCCATGGGGATCTTCCTGACCCAGGTATCAAACTTGGATTTCCTTCTTTGCAGGCAGATTCTTTACTGTCTGAGCCACCAGGGAAGCCCTAAAATTTAATTTATCTGTCAATAATGGTTAGAATGAACAGACAGAAAATTTGCAAATACATTGAAAATGTGTGAAATGTAATTAGCATGCATTTAGATATATGTATGTATGTATGTACGTCTATAAAACATGTGCTGTGCTGTGCTTGGTCATTCAGTCATGTCCAACTCTTTGCCACCCCATGGATTGTAGCCTGCCAGGCTCCTCTGTCCATGAGGATTCTCAGACAAGCATACTGGAGTGGGTTGTCATGCCCTCCTCTAGGGGATCTTTCCTCCCCAGGCATCAAACCTAGGTCTCCAGCATCGCAGGCAGATTCTTTACTGACTGAGCCATCAGGGAAGTCCAACAAATGCAAAATACACCTTTTTATTTCCCCCAAGCACACAGGGCTAATTTGCAAACATTAGTCATAGATAATAAAGTATGTCTCAAAAACTTCAAAACTTGAAATCATGC
This sequence comes from Bison bison bison, assembly GCF_000754665.1. NCBI lineage: Eukaryota > Metazoa > Chordata > Mammalia > Artiodactyla > Bovidae > Bison > Bison bison. Next base: position 5,236,113 of record NW_011494910.1, on the reverse strand, counting down.
AGTGTATATTCTCTGACTTCAGTGCTATTAAACTAGAAATCAGTAACTAAAAGATAAATAATTTTTTAAATCCATGTCTTTGAAAACTGAGATAGGCCTGTCTAAGTAACACATGGACCAGAGGGGAAAAATCACAGTAGAAATGAACATATAATCACATTAAAATCTGTGAAATTCAACTACTGCAGGTTTCAGAATGAAATTCAAAGTCACGCATGGATGTATTGAAAAGAAAAAGTCTGAAGAGCATGCTTTTCATGAAGCTAGAAAAAGAAATAAAAAAAAAAGTAGAAAGAAGACAATACTTAAAATAGGACTAAAAATTAATCAAGTAGAAAATAAATAAAAGCCAAGTTGGGTTCTTTAAAAAGTCTAATTGGACAGATGACTAATAAGAGTGATCAAGATTAGAGAAAAGGATAAAAATAAAAGTAATGGTGAATATTGAAAATGTAAAAGGGGTCGTTACGCAAATAAATCAAGAATGCATACTAAGTTTGTTGAATGAACCAGCCCAGAAGTCCCTTGAAAAATGCCTCTCAGTCTGTGATTTACCCAAAGATAAAGCAGATTCTTCACTATCCGAACCACCAGGGAAGCCCAGTAATCCACTTCCCTTGTGGCTCAGACGGCAAAGCATCTGTCTGCAATGCTGGAGACTGGGGTTCAATGCCTGGGTTGGGAAGATCCCCTGGAGAAGGAAATGGCAACCCACTCCAGTACTCTTGCCTGGGAAGTCCCATGGACAGAGGAGCCTGGTAGGCTATAGCCCATGGAGTCGCAAAGAGTCAAACAAGACTGAGCTACTTTACTTATGATCATTTTAGAAACTTCCAAACTTCTGGTGAATTATAAAGGAGATTGATATCAAGTCATCATAAAGTATCTTTAGTCTCTGTTTCCTGCAACAAAACTATATTTACTCTTATGTTACCATAGACTTCTGGCTCCAGCATGAAACAAGTGCCATTATAAGAGTGGAGCTACCACATCTTCATATTGTGATTTTCAGTAGTGACAGGATCTGGGATGAGAGCCTTCTGGAATATTGCCAAGAACATATACATATAGTGGGTGTAGAGGCAAGATAGAAAGTAAGAGAAGTAAATCATTCTCTATGAAATTTAATTTTTCCCAGCTTAAATAGTGTTTTAAAAAAATGTGTCATTACCTTAATACGGAGTTTTAAAAACATCTGCAATATTTTTACCATCTAATTAATTAGATTAACATCACTTGGAATGTGGTTCTCTTGAATACAACAAAAAGTAATGTGTGTAAAAAAGCAATAATCCCTAGGGATTTTTTGGGGAAAAAAGATATGGTCAATCCATATAAAAGCAGAAGAGGAACTGCTCCTTTGGGGAGTTTCCACATTTGCTTAGGGGTGTGGAATGCTGTACCCTCAATGGTAAAAGAAGTTCATTCAGGAGTCACATAAGAAAAAATGTTCCTTCCCTTTTGAAAAGCAGAATTAATGTAGTTTCAGATTAGGTAGAATCAGTGTCTACATTCTGGCTAGGACAATTCCTTCGCTTTCCCAAACTGTTTGATTATTTCAGAGTGGCCAGTTTAAAACAAGCACCTCATATACTAAGTTGCCTGAGAATACTTCTATCACATGTTAATCAATGAGTAAACTGTCCATAAAAAATAGTCAAACATCAATTTACAATTCAGAATCTTGAGGCTAGGTGGTGCTGCTAAGGGTGACAATGGTGGAGGGTGGTCAAGAGGCTAAGTGATAGGGACATTTACAGGGGTTTTGTAGGCTGCCTAAGTCTTAGACATTCATTTCATCACCATTTCTGTTTTCATTCCTTTGCAGTCAAGCAGAAGAGATTTTGCTACTATTTGGATCTAACTTCCTACAAAACTCATGGGTTTACATACCATACTTTGTTCTTTCAGATCCTATGTTTATGGATTACTGAAGCAAAGACTTGGCCAATTACAATTTTCAGAAGTGCAGAACCTCTGAACGTTCCCCCTCAAGCCCTTGGGAAAGGAGACTGATTGCTGTCATTTGAGGCATCCTGTCTTGCCTCCTGAGGTAGCCTGATTAAGAAGAGCAGTGAGGTGACAGTAAGTAGTGGGGAGAGTGTCCTTTCACACTCCTTCTAGACTTCTCCACACTTCTTAATGGTTCCTTTGTCTCTCCTACTTGGGCTTTGTCCAAACTTTCATTTAAACAAAGATCTTGGGTTTCAAGAAGACACAGGGCTGTCATGGCTCATCATCTCCCATTTCTGTCTGACATGTGAAGAAATCTTTAGTTGATATTCCTTCACTTTAAAAATAATTCTAAGAAAGTAGTTTACTGGTAACACTAATTTAAATTCCAAAAACTTACAACATAATTCTAATTTTTTAAAAATCACTTTCCCTAATTCACTCATTAATCCAGTATACTTTTAAGCTTTTCACTGAATATTTGAAGATTGAGAAAACATAGAGCCAAATTTTACACTTCAGTATTTAGTTGAAATATATATACAAGCTTACAAAGAACAAAAGTATAACTTTAAAAAGACAGTTTTGGTGATTGTAAATAGTGCTCCTAAGAACATTGGGCTGCATATACCTTTCTGAATCAAAATTTTCTCTGGATATATGCCTAGAAGTGAGATTGCAGGATCATAAAACTATTTTTTATTTTCTCAAGGAACCTCCATATTGCTCTCCATAGTGACTGCATCAATTTACATTCCCACCAGTGGCATAGGAGCATTCCCTTTTCTCCATGTGGTATATGTATACAATGGAATCAGTTCAGTGTTTGACTCTGCAACCCCATGGACTGCAGCATGCCAGGCTTCCCTGTCCATCACCAACTCCTGGAGCTTACTCAAACTCATGTCCGTCGAGTTGGTGATGCCATCCAATCATCTCATCCTCTGTCGTCCCCTTCTCCTCCTGCCTTCAATCTTTTCCAGCAGCAGGGTCTTTTCCAATGAGTCAGTCTTCACATCAAGTAGCCAAAGTATTGGAGTTTCAGCTTCAGCATCAATCCTTTCAATAAATATTCAGGACTGATTTTCTTTAGGATGGACTGGTTGGATCTCCTTGCAGTCCAAGGGCCTCTCAATGGGATACTATATACCATATAAAAAGATTAGGTTGGTGCAAAAGTAATTGTGGTTTTGCATTGTTGAAATTTGCTGTTTGATGTTGGAATACATTCTTAAATAAATGTGGTTATGTTACAAAAAAAAAAGACAGTTTTGTAAGTCCAGTATATTTGGTGTTCTAACAGGAAGAAAAATTTTATAAGTCAGAGTTCAGTTTGTGTATTTAGAGGAATTAGAAAGAATTATTCTCAGCACTGGAAATAAGACAAAGATTAATCAAGTTAAGTAGTTTTGAATTTCCATCAAAATTTATAATCTGCAAAATTAGTAATTAATGTAAGTAGTGTTATCAACCCAGTGAAAAAATTAATTAGCTCATGACAAGAATAATGATATACATTAGAAATTGATACACTTGTTAAAGCAATTTTTAAGACCTCTGTAAAAGCTCCAAATCAGTATGCTCACTTGAGTTCATAGGATTTGAAAATTAATATAAAAAGCAATGTTTATAAAAGCGGAAGCAGTAAACAGCAGAAATAAACATAGTAAAACTTTAATTTTACAAACAATTTGAAAGATGTCCTTTTAAATATAATTTTATTTTATATTTAATATATAGTTGATTTAAAATATTGTGTTAGTTTCAGGCATACAGCAAAGTGATTCAGTTAAACATATAAATATATCCATTCTTTTTCAGATTCTTTGCCCATCTAGATTATTACAGATTATTAAGGAAATTTCCTTGAGTTATACTGCGCATCCTTGTTGATTATTTATTGTATATATATGTTCATCCAAAACTCATAATTTATCCCTTCCCCCCACGTTTTCCATTTGGTAACTATAAGTTTGGTTTTGAAGTCTGTGAATCTGCTTCTGTCATATAAGTAAGTTCATTTGCATAATGTTTTAGGTTCCATATATGTGTTATCATATGGTATTTGTCTCTCTAATTAACTTCACTTATGATAATCCATAGGTCCATTCACGTTGTTGCAAGTGGCAAAGCTAGAGAAATCAAAACAACATGGTTCAGTTCAATTCAGTTGCTGTCATGTCCGACTCTGTGACCCCATGGACTGCAGCATACCAAGCTTCTCTGTCCATCACCAACTCTTGGAGCTTGCTCAAACTCATGTCCAGCAAGTCAGTGATGCCATCCAATCTCATCTTCTGTTGTCCCCTTCTCTTCCTGCCTTCTATCTTTCCCAGCATCAGGGTCTTTGCCAATGAGTTAGTTCTTCACATCAGGTGGCCAAAGTGTTGGAGTTTCAGCTTTGGTATCAGTCCTTCCAATCAATGTTCAGGTCTGATTTCCTTTAAGTTGGACTAGTTTGATCTCCCTGCAGTCCAAGGGACTCTCCAACACCACAGTTCAAAAGCATCAATCCTTTGGCACTCAGCTTTCTATCTAGTCCAACTCTTACATCCATACTTGACTACTGGAAAAACCATAGCTTTGACTAGATGGACTTGTGTTGGCAAAGGAATATCTCTGCTTTTTAATATGCAGTCTAGGTTGGTTATAGCTTTTCTTTCAAAGAGCAAGCGTCTTTTAATTTCATGGCTGTAATTACCATCTGCAGTGACTTTGGAGCCCAAGAAAATAAAGTTTGTCACTATTTCCATTGTTTCCCCATCTATTTGCCACGAAGTGACAATATGGTGCTGGCACAAAAACAGAAATATAGACCAATGGAACAAGATAGAAAGCCTAGAAATAAACCCACACGCCTGTAGTCAATTAATCCACAACAAAGGAGGCAAGAATATACAATTAAAAAAAAAAAAAACAGTCCCTTCAATAAATAGTGCTGGGAAAACTAGACAACTACATGTAAAAGAATGAAACTAGAACATTCTCTAACACCATACCAAAACAAATAAATAAATAAATGCAAAATGAATTAAAGGCCTAAATGTAAGACTGGATACTAAAAGTAAGATAAAACTCTTAGAGGAAAACATAGGCAGAATACTCGTTGGCATAAATTGCAGAAATATCTTTTTGGATGTACCTCCTAGAGTAATAAGACTACATACAAAAAATAGGACATAATTAATCTTTAATTTTCAAATCCTCTGAACTCAAGTGAGCATACTGATTTGGAGCTTTTACAAAGGTCTTAAAATTGCTTTAACAAGTATAGCAACTTCTAATGTATATCATTATTCTTGTCATGAGCTAATTAAAAAGAAAGATAACCCATAGAGTGAAAGAAAATATTTGCAAAAGAAGCAACTGACAAGAGGTTAAATTCCAAAATACAAACAGCTCATATAACTCAAATCAAACAAACAAGCAAGCCAATCAAAAAATGGACAGAAGATATAAATAGACATTTTCCCAAAGAAGACATACAGATGGCCAAAAAGTGCATGAAAAGATGTTCAACATCCACTACTATAGAAATGCAAATCAAAACTACAGTGAGGTATCACCACACACCCGTCAGAATGACCATCATCAAAAAGTCTACCAACAATAAATGTTGGGAGAATGTGGAGTAAAGGGATCCCTTCTATACTGTTGGTGGGAATGCAAATTGGTACAACCCTTATGAAGAACAGTATGAAAGTTCCCTTAAAAAAAAAAGTTAAAACTTGAACTACAATAAGATCCAGCAATCTCACTCCTGGGCATATATCCAGAGGGAAAGAAAAACCATAATTTGAAACTATACATGCATCCCAATGCTTATTGAAGCACCATTTATAATAACCAAGACATGGAAGCAACCTAAATGTCCATCTACAGAGGAATGGGTAAAGATGTGGTACATATATACAGTGGAATATTATTCAGCCTTTATAAAGAATGAAATAATGTCATTTGCAGCAATCTGGATGGACCTAGAGATTATGAAAAGTCTCTTTTTTAAAATTCTTAGATCATTAGGTAATACAAAACAATTTGAGATTATGCTATTATATATATATAATATATAATATAAATGGTAGATATATATAAACAGTATATATATTATATGTATATGAAGAATTGATGCTTTTGAACTGTGGTGTTGGAGAAGACTCTTGAGAGTCCCTTGGACTGCAAGGAGATCCAACCAGTCCATTCTGAAGGAGATCAGCCCTGGGATTTCCTTGGAAGGAATGATGCTAAAGCTGAAACTCCAGTACTTTGGCCACCTCACGCGAAGAGTTGACTCATTGGAAAAGACTCTGATGCTGGGAGGGATTGGGGGCAAGAGGAAAAGGGGACGACAGAGGATGAGATGGCTGGATGGCATCA
>NW_011494910.1:5228708-5229683 GCF_000754665.1 Bison bison bison | reverse complement strand
AGTTGGTGATGGACAGGGAGGCCTGGCATGCTGTGATTCATGGGGTCGCAAAGAGTTGGACACAACTGAGCGACTGATCTGATCTGATATATATATAAATGGTAGAATTAGATAGCTAACATCTGCAAATGCAGCAAGTAGACGAAAAGGTCAAAGTTTATAAATGATCTATCTATAACTGTAATCACAAGACAATAGAGTCAATACACTAAAACACACACTTTTGATTCTAGTTATTATGGAACAAAGAGCCATAAAATCAGATGTGACAGCAGACAGGAAACTTAATCTGTCACCCTCCAAACTCTAAATCTCACATAAAATAAATAAATTCTTGACAGTTAACATACAGGTTTAACTGGTAGTTGGTAGCCATTTCAAGTTCCATTGCAATATAGAGCAAATAAAAGAAAATAAAATCTTGCTTCAGAAGTTTTAGAAGACATTTCATAAAACAAAGTTAAATAATGCTTGAAAATAATTAATGAGCCAACCATGAATCTAAATATATTTCCTCCTCCTCTTAGCAACCATTTATCTTTCAACAACTTGCCTGGTTTCAGCCACTATAAGTCATAGGCTATAATTCCCTAGTCTATTGTAAATCATACATCTAAAATTTTATATCTCTGAAACACTTTGAGAATTAGAAAAAGTAACAAATAGTGAGCTTGTGCAAAGTGATTAGACATGCATTTTTTCCTCTTGGAACCTTTTGCTATTTCCTTGGTTGGTGATTTTGAAAGTTTAATAGTAGTCATGAAAATGTGTTGACATACTCTTCACCACTTTGTAATAGCTTCCAAAACTGGAGTTCAGTTCAGTTCAGTTCAGTTGCTCAGTCGTGTCTGACTCTTTGTGACCCCATGAATCGCAGCACACCAAGCCTCCCTATCCATCACCGACTCCCGCAGTTCACTCAGACTCACGTCCATCGAGTCAGTGATGCCATCCAGTCATCTCATCCTCTGTCGT
>NW_011494910.1:5216229-5228608 GCF_000754665.1 Bison bison bison | reverse complement strand
TTGCAGTCCAAGGGACTCTCAAGAGTCTTCTCCAACACCACAGTTCAAAAGCATCAATTCTTTGGCATTCAGCTTTCTTCACAGACCAACTCTCACATCCATACATGACCATTGGAAAAACCATAGCCTTGACTAGACATACCTTTGTTGGCAAAGCAATGTCTCTGCTTTTCAATATGCTATCTAGATTGGTCATAACTTTCCTTCCAAAGAGTAAGCATCTTTTAATTTCATGGCTGCAGTCACCATCTGCAGTGATTTTGGAGCCCCAAAAAATAAAGTCTGACACTGTTTCCACTGTTTCCCCTAGCAATTCACTCCAGTATTCTAGCCTGAAAAATTCTGAGGACAGAGGGACCTGGTGGGCTGCAGTCTATGGGGTCGCAAAGAGTCAGCCACAACTGAGCACAATAACCTCCAGAACAGGCCTCCTTATAAGCAAAAAGAGCCCGATGCTGGGGAATGTGGCTTCAGCCTCTACATTAGTTTTGGGTAGAGCAAACTGCATGATCATATACTGGAACTGTTTTAAGCCTCAATAAGTGGTGATAGTGGTTACTTGTTTGCTTGTTTCTCCCTTCTTACTGCATTCGTTCAGAATTGTTCCTGTATTGCATCACTCTTTCCTTGGACTTTTAACATTAACCTTTAACCTGTAACTTTAATTTCTTCAACTGTTAAAAATTCATTTGATTATGAGTAAATTTTGTCATGATTCTTCTACTTCACTGAAGTTCGTTTAGACAAATAAAGACAACTTCTTCCACTGAGTCGGAAGTTGGTTCCCTAGTTTCAACATGTAATAATACCTCACATGGTTTCTTCTTTCCATAATTTTTTTTTCATGGCTAGCTTACTTTCAGTTCTTTTCCTTTGTGTCTGTATTTATTACTTTATGAGCTACTTCTGCCAGTATTAACATAATACAGAAGGGAAAGTCTTCAAGAATTTTGAGTAGTTATCAAGGAGCTTAATGTTACACTATTGTTATAAAATGAATGGATACAATGGTGTCTGTAGCATTTACCTTTCCAGGAGGTGTGGGTACTGGTGGCGAATAAATACCTGCCAATATCTAGGCTGTCAGTTTTTTTGAAAGCATAGTGACCACTGCTCCTCTATAGTAAGACTTCCTAAAGAGACTTCTATTTTGAGAAAAATCTGCCTATAATCTGCCTCGACTTTCATAGTAAGTGTAATTCAGTATATCTGGTACTTACCTTTGCTTTTCTGAGAACTGAAGGAACTATAAGTCCTTATAAGTTTAAACATTTACAATTCTGAATCTCCAAGAGAACTGGTCAACCCCACCATCATATACTGCCACCTTTTGCTGCTATTTAAGAGCTATGTTCCTGTGGGTTCTGACATGGAGATAGAATTTATTTTTGGAAAGAAATCACAAGCAAGGGCAATGATATATTTACAAGTTTGCATCAATATACTCATTTATTTTGTAATCCATCCATTTTTTATTTTGTAATTCATCCATTCATCCAAAAGTGCTTATTGAATAAATGGTGTGGGATAGGCATTAGTGGTACTGCAGAAGACTCTTGAGAGTCTGTGGAACTGCAAGTAGACAAAGCAATCAATCCCAAAGGAAACCAATGCTGAATATTCATTGGAAGGACTGATGTTGAAGATGAAGCTGCAGTATTTTGGCCACCTGATGCAAACAGTCAACTCATTAGAAAAGACTCTGATATTTCAGGAAAGATGGAAGGCAAAAGGAGAAGGGAACGGCAGAGGATACGATGCTTAGATAGCATCACCAACTCAATGAACATGAGTTTGACATGGGGTTGCAGTCGGACATGACTTAGCAATTGAACAGCAGCAAGGAATTATTCTAATTGCTGGGCAAAATAGGCAAAAATCTCATTCTACTGTCCTCAAAGGGTAGCTTCAAATACCTGTGAATAACAAAATGATTCAAAGATTTCAGCTCCCCAGAGATTTCCTTATCACTGAAACCTCCTCTCCTTTCTAGGAAGCACTGCATCTTGTGCAAAGTGATAGTGCACATCACTTACCTGATGCATGACAAGACCGAATTTTCTGGTAGACAAAATGTGTGGTTCACAAAAAACAAAGAACCATCAATCTTTGCCATAGAGATAGGCAATTCTTCCTTTAAATAATTTCATTTGTATCAATATTTTCCCAATCCTTTTCTTTCATTAAGCATCCATTAGATATTTTTCACCTTTCTGCTTTTATATGACAACATACTATTTATATATTTCTCCTATAATTCTCTGTTATTTGCAGTAACTCATGATCAAATGGGTATTTTGTTCTACACTTCGTGAAATATTTTCTCCTAAATAATATCATTAAGTTTTTCTATGCTGGATAAAAATATTTGACTCTTGTTTCCTAGTCAAGGAAAACTGCATAGCCAGTATATATCAAAATATTCTCAATTTCATTAGTAATAAAGAGATTACAGATTTAAACCAATATTATTGTACACCTACTAGGCTGGCTAAATTTTAATTTTGTATTTGCAACAATGACAAGCATTGATAAGAATGTAACACAAAGGGAACTTTCACACCCCTCTGGTAGGTAACTAAATTAGAAATTGTTTTGAGAATAATTTAGTCACATCAAGGAAAATTTTGTATATATGTATATGTTGACTCAATTTCCACTTCTAGATATATACCCAAAATAAACTCTAGCATGAAAACTGCATTTATATAAACATATCATTTATACATCAGTGAAAAGGGTTGAATTAAAGTTGTATGTATTAACGTAAATTCTCCAGAACATACTCTTGATCAATGATTGAAAATTGCAGGCTACATGAAGGATGATACCATTTATGTAAAAGATACAAGTACACAAAACAGTATTGATTTGCATCCATTAAAAAATGCATCCATTTTTGTCAAGGTCCTGGTTCCTACTCAAGGAATATGCATAGCAATTTCTTTGAGTTCTTCTGCGGAACTGGGGCCCCACCCAGGTAGAGGATGATAATTTCAGGCTGGGCACAAGATTCCTGGAGCACTCTCCTCACCACCACCAAATCACACACCCTGCAGCCCTCACCCCAAATTTTGCCTTCCTTTTCTGGGTCCAGTGATGACCATCCTGCTTAGCCTCCTGTTTGACCTCTGTCTGTTTCATCTCTGACACGGTCCAGCAGTTTCAGGTAACTTGCTATAACTACAAGGGTGGAAGCTGGTTTCAGATATGGAATGCCTTGACTTAGATGAGATAGAGACTTTTCTGCTAAGCAGGACTACGTCCATGCCTAGCAGGAAGTAGTTACAGAAGGAAGAGACCCCCATCCCAATTCCCAGTATCTTGAGTATGAAGTCTCTCAGAGTGGAGTTGTTAGAGGAAGGACACTGACTGAAACCAACCACCCTGGTCAGGCACCATAGTAATCATCTGCATGAATTATTTTATGACAGGAGATCCTGGTAAGAAACACAGAACTTACAAGTCAGCACTGATTGGCCAAAGACAACCTGGAAACTAATCCCATTACCATAAAACCCAGGACTGAGAGCCATGTGGCAGAGCAGATCTCTTGGGTTCCCTGCCCTACTGCCCTCCTCCCTGGCATGCTTTCCCAATACAGTCTGTTGCTTTGCCTAAATAAATAAATAAACAATGCATCCATTTTTAGTAAAAGGATATGCATAGAAATGATGAATAACACTTTAAGGATCACTGTTATCTCTAAGCAGGCAAGTAGGAGAATTGGATTAGACAAGGGTGTATAGGGGACTTAAATTCATATCTGTAATTTTATAAAACATCTGAACTAAATTTATAAAATGGTTACATCTGAAAAAAATTGGGTTTGAGTTCAGTTATTCATTATTCTATTTTTCCTGGATGTTTGAAATATTTTAAAGTGAAAAAAGATAGTATATGTCAATGGAATAAAGGTGGTTTGCAACAGAAGTTAGGAAACCTGGGGTCAGCTGGAAATATGTATCCTGTCTTGTGCAGTGAGCAAACACTGAATTTGGAATGATCTGAGCATCTACTAATTAGAGAAACTATTTAATCAGGTTATATGAGGCCTTAGTATCTGCACATCAGAATCATGTGAGGTGTCTACAAAAGTAAATTGAGGTTGACTCTTAGAGATTCTGATTTAATTGACCTAAAGAGGACATCAGTAATTTTTAAAAAGTTCCCTGAGTAATTCTAATATACAGTCAGTGTTGAGAGCCAAAGGCTGGGGTAAAATATCCCTCAATACATCAATACTTGTATCTTTTATTCTAACTTAAGTAACTTTCTGAGGTTTAGAGTTGGATACAGAAAAGGGAGGAGAGATTCCATGTAGGATACATGACTATTCTGATCACTGGAAAATTTATATAATTGATAGAGAAAGTTCTTGGAAGTTCTGTTAGTGTAAGACTATCTACCATCCAAAAAATAATCCATAGTTCTTATGTTGATGAAAGCCAGTTTCTGAAACAGTGAAGTCAAAGATTAGGCCTTGGAATGTAGAAACACACATATTTACCTTGAGAAACCTTCTCGGGTGGCCAGCCAGTCAGATTTTCTCAACATCTCACCCTTTCTTTCTACCTGATCATATAGATCCATATAAAATGTTTGACTTATCATTATCCTCAAGTAAAGTGCAAATATTTTAATATGCCATATAAGACTTATGAGCAGGGCCCTTTCATCTTTTTGCTCTTGACTTCCCTTCCACACTACTGAATCACATGCCTTACCACCTAAAGTTGCCAAATCTCTGAGCTTTCATCCTCGAACAAGCTATTCCCTCCCCGATATATTCTTCCAACTCCTTTTACATAATTATTACCATTGCTCCTCTTTTGGACTACTACCCATCTCTCAGGCTTCAAGCTTGGAGCTCACAACCCCTGGGGAATACTTCTTTTTTACCGTTTAACTGTGCTCAGTGTTATTAGAGCTAGAAGGAAGTGTGCAATGCACAGGAAATAAATGAACTTTTAAAAGTCATATTTCTATCTGTTAGAATGAACAAGTTTCTTTTATCATGGGTTGCCTTTATCTCAGAGGGAGGTTCACCCCTTTCCCACCCATACAATATTGCTACCATTTTGTGCCTGTGTATTCTGTTGCTCAGTCATATCCAACTCTTTGCAACCCAATGGATTGTAGCCCACAGGGCTCTTCTGTCCATGGAAATTTCCAGGCAAGAATACTGAAGTAAATTACCACTTCCTCCTCCAAGAGATCTTCCTGACAGGATCAAACTCACATCTCCTGTGTCTCTTATATTAGCAGACAGATTCTTCCCTGCTAAGCCACCTGGAAAGCCCTGCAAAATGATTTCTCTCAAAACATTGAGTCTCCTATATTTTTTTTCTCCTCCTGAAGTGTTTTTTTCTTCATTCACACATTTGGCATACATTAATCAAGAATTTACTCTGCTCTAGGCCTTGAGCTGATTCTTGGGGAAACAGTTTTGGTAAGGTTCATTAACTCCGACTCATCCTTAGGGTATGATTTCAGGCCTTACTTCTCCCAAGGAACATTCCTGACTCCTCACATTCAGGCTTATGCCCCTCCAGCATCTCCCACAGTACTCTGGACTGCCCGAATCCTAGGGCTTTGCATACTCTAAAATAACCTGTTTATTTGCCTATACACCTCTATTCATCTTCAGGCTTTAAAATCTGTGAAGAAAATTTTACTTTGGGCTTCCCTGGTGGCTCAGCTGGTAAAGAATCCAGCTGCAGTGTGAAAGACCTGCATTTGATCCCTGGGTTGGGAAGATTCCCTGGAGAAGGGAACCCAGGCCAGTATTCTTGCCTGGAGAATTCCATGGACTGTATAGTCCAAGGGGTCACAAAGAGTTGAACACAGCCTAGCATCCCCCCACTGGCATATCCCCACTACCTAAGCAATGCCTGGTACCATATTAGGGCTTAATACATATTTCTGGATATTTTTTGATCAGTTCAGTCACTCAGTCATGCCTGACTCTTTGTGACCCCATGGACTGCAGCACACAAAGCTTCCCTATCACTAACCTCTGAAGCTTACTCAAACTCATGTCCATCGAGTCGGTGATGCCATCCAACCATCTCATCCTCTGTAGTCCCCTTTTCCTCCCACCTTCAATCTTTCCCAGCATCAGGGTCTTTTTCAAGGAGTCAGTTCTGCGCATCAGGTGGCCAAAGTATTGGAGCTCCAGCTTCAGCATCAGTCCTTCCAAAGAATATTCAGGACTGATTTCCTTTAGGATGAACTGGTTGGCTCTCCTTTCAGTCCAAGAGACCCTTAAGAGTTTTTTCCAACAGCACAGTTCAAAAGCATCAATTCCTCAACAATCAGCCTTCTTTATAGTCCAACTCTCACATCCATACATGACTACCAGAAAAAACATAGCTTTGACTAGACATACCTTTGTTGGCACAGTAATGTCTCTGCTTTTTAATAAGCTGTCTAGGTTGATCATAACTTTTCTTCCAAAGAGCAAGCAACTTTTAATTTCATGGCTGCAGTCACCATCTGCAGTGCTTTTGGAGCCCCAAAGAAAAATAAAGCCTGTCACTGTTTCCATTATTTCCCCATCTGTCATGAAGTGATGAGACTGGATGCCATGATCTTAGTTTTCTGAATGTTAAGTTCTAAGCCAACTTTTTCACTCTCCTCTTTCATTTTCATCAAGAGGCTCTTTAGTCCTTCTTTGTTTTCTGCCATAAGGGTGTTGTCATCTGCTTATCTGAGGTTATTGATATTTCTCCTGGCAATCTTGATTCTAGTTCGTGCTTCATCCAGCCCAGCATTTCGCATGATATATTCTGCATACAAGTTAAATAAGCAGGGTGCCAATACACAGCCTTGACGTACTCCATTCCCAATTTGGAAGCAGTCTGTTGTTCCATGTCCAGTTCTAACTGTTGCTTCCTGACCTGCGTAAAGATTCCTCAAGAGGCAGGTCAGTCTGGTATTCCCATCTCTTTAAGAACTGTCCACAGTTTGTTGTGATCCACACAGTCAGAGGCTTTGGTCTAGTCAATAAAGCACAAATAGACATTTTTCTGGAACCCTCTTGCTTTTTTATAATACAACGGATGTTGGCAATGGATATTTGTTGATCAGATCGATCAGATCAGTCACGCAGTCGTGTCCGACTCTTTGCGACCCCATGAATCGCAGCACGCCAGGCCTCCCTGTCCATCACCAACTCCCAGAGTTCACTCAGACTCACGTCCATCGAGTCCATGATGCCATCCAGCCATCTCATCCTCTGTCGTCCCCTTCTCCTCCTGCCCCCAATCCCTCCCAGCATCAGGTCTTTTCCGATGAGTCAACTCTTCACATGAGGTGGCCAAAGTACTGGAGTTTCAGCTTTAGCATCATTCCTTCCAAAGAAATCCCAGGGCTGGTCTCCTTCAGAATGCACTGGTTGGATCTCCTTGCAGTCCAAGGGACTCTCAAGAGTCTTCTCCAACACCACAGTTCAAAAGCATCAATTCTTCAGCACTCAGCCTTCTTCACAGTCCAACTCTCACATCCATACATGACCACAGGAAAAACCATAGCCTTGACAAGACGAACCTTTGTTGGCAAAGTAATGTCTCTGCTTTTGAATATGCTATCTAGGTTGGTCATAACTTTCCTTCCAAGGAGTAAGCGTCTTTTAATTTCATGGCTGCAGTCACCATCTGTAGTGATTTTGGAGCCCAGAAAATAAAGTCTGACACTGTTTCCACTGTTTCTCCATCTATTTCCCATGAAGTGATGGGACCGAATGCCATGATCTTCGTTTTCTGAAAGTTGAGCTTTAAGCCAACTTTTTCACTCTCCTCTTTCACTTTCATCAAGAGGCTTTTTAATTCCTCTTCACTTTCTGCCATAAGGGTGGTGTCATCTGCATATCTGAGGTTATTGATATTTCTCCCAGCCATCTTGACTCCAGCTTGTGCTTCTTCCAGTCCAGCATTTCTCATGATGTACTCTGCATATAAGTTAAATAAACAGGGTGACAATGGATTTATGCTATCAACATCCAGGAATGTAGAACCAGGATTTGAGGGAAAGATAGAATATGAAATATAGATTAAAAATTTGCAGCCCAGAAAAGGTATGAAGTGATAAGTAGCTATGAGATCTATGAGTTAATTCACACAGAAAGAGACTGATCTTGGAAGATATCTTTTGTCCGATGTGAAAAGGCCTGTAGTTGATGGTGCTATTGCTAGAGGTCCCCTTGCTGTTTTAAATCTACATGACTAAGGCTGTTTACTGAAAGCATTGGGATTCCCAGTACTTGGGCTTCTTTCTTATGATGAAGGAATATTGTGCCCAAAGCAGGCAAGTCAGAACTGTTTGAAAGCCATGCTCCCCTAAGCAATTCTCAAGTAATGATAAATGCAGCATTGGTAGAAAAACATCCCACTTCCCTGCTTCTCTGTTGACCCCAAAGTAGTACCATAAGTCACTCTTCTTACAACAGCTGTATATACTCTATGGTCTTTTATAAGTTTTATCCAAATGCAAGAATATTTTTCCATAGTATAGTATAATTATGATATTATATATTTTATTGCCACTTTATTGTTTAAAATTATTTTCATATTAATTATTTATTTTAATCCTCACAATAACCTTTTGATATGTTTCACTTATCCTAAGTCCTACATTTAAAAAATACATTTCTAAAACTTTCATACATATTACTTTAATATTCAGATAATATTCCACCAAACATATTCCAAAATTGACCTAACCACTTACCCAATTTAATGATAACTCCAGATTCCTATCCAAAAGATTGAATGACAGCTGATAAGGTTTTAGGTTTACAGCATTTATACAAAGTCTTATTTTATAACACCTGGTTGTTTTCCAATTTAATTGGTGAATCAAAATCCTATCTTCCTTCTGGAATGTTCCTTCCTTGTATTCCCTCCTAGACACTAATTTATTGTGTCTTCTATGTGACCCTTCTAACATTAACCTAATTTTTAATTTTAACATTGCTGTAGTACCTTAAATTATTTTAGTGTGAATAGTATGATAATATTGTGGCGGTACAGGGAAATCCAATAATTTCTCTCTCAGTGTTATCTCTCCCACTCCAGCCCCAAGGAATCCACAGGGTGCTGTATGCATCTAATTCTCTTTCTTTGAAGAATATTATTCTTTGTAGTTTAAGTTTCTGGTTCTCTTTCTATTTCTTATGCCTTATTTATGATATAAATCCAGAGATCTTGTAACTCCAGAGAGCCCAGATTAAATTTCCACCTCAATAACCTGAATTTAGTCCAGTTCTTTTCTTTAACTGGCACTTAAATTACCACAGTTATTGATTGCCCCCTCCCTGCCATCCCATTTTCCTACCTTCTACATGCAGAGCAAATCACTCTCCAGTTCTGGTTGTCAACACAGAGTATATAAAGTGTTAATTGTATCTCCCACCATGGCTTCCCATCCCCATTTATATGGGGCTCCTTTTTCTCAAAGTGGTATCTTAATGGTATCTTAGGTTCTTCTTCAACAGACCAAAGACTGGAGATTCAGATTCTAGTCTCATGTCTATTACTTTCTAAGCGAAAGACAGGCCAAGTCACATTTCTTCTCTGGATCTGTTTTCTCATCTGTAACAGGGGTTTACTTTATACCATTTAAGAATTGTTTCAACTCTGTGTGCTATGATTTTTAAGTCTCTTAGTACTTTCAGTACTGACCTACTGAAAATAAGTCTACAGTCTCACCCATAGAAACTCTGCTTTTATCCCACCCTTTTCAGTTCAGCTGTCCTTGCTATAAGGAAATGAATTACTGTCCAAGGACCTGGGTTGCCACATGTTTGTGTGCATACAGAGGAACCAGAATACAGAAGTAGATAAGAGATATTGTAGAAATAATTGCTGAGTGTTGCTGGCTTATGTTCATGCTGACTAAAGAAATTTGTGCTTTGTGAAACTTTTAATAATAACAGTTTTCTTTCTAATATGTTTTTTAAATGAGCAGCAATGGTAAGCAATACAGTTGGCTATTTGTACAAAAGATCCTTTGGTCCTTTTGGAAAACCCCAATATCAAACTAAGAAAGACCGGTGCTTTCTGCAGGATTGCAAAGGAGTATATCTCACCCCAGAATTTCCATGAAATCTAAGAAACACCTATGTTCTTAAATAATCTAGTGAAATGACTAGACAGCAGAAAAAAATATCTAGTATTTGGTTTTGTTTCTTAATTTTTCCAAATTCTCTTTCAGGTCATGTTTTTCAGGATATTTACATAACAACAATTAATAAATACAAATTAAATCTTAACTTCACTGAATACTTCATTATATCATTTGGTCAAGAGTATGATCTTTTTGGGCGGGGTGGGGGGGAGCAGGGAGGTGTTTAGGAAATGGCAACCCACTCCAGTATTCTTGCCTGGTAAATTCCATGTTCAGAAGGTCCTGTTGGGTCACAGTCCCTAGGGTCACAAAGAATCAGACACAACCTACATGCACACACACACACACATGATCTTTTCTAAGGATTTGGAATTATAGCATTTAAGAACTGGAATGGACTTCTGGAAATAACATGATTTGGTGGTTTCCAAATATGTCTGGTCATCACAATCACCCAGGAGCATGTTAAAGATCTGGGGTCCTGTGCCACAACCCAACTAAGTCCAAATAACTTAGAAGCCCCAGGTGAAGAATCTAGAACTTCTGCTTTTAATAATCTCCCAGGTGATTGTTTGGATGTGGTCAGTTTGGCACCAATATTTGAGCAATTTTGAGCAATTTTTGAAGGCCATTGAACATTTTATTCTGATACTTTATGCAAGACTTTCTGTGTTAGTATTATCCCCAAAGAGGTTTACTAGTTCCCTCTTGGCCAAAATCTGTTAAACCATTTATACTTGCTTGGGCATGTAGACAAAATTTGCCTACCTGCTCTTTTCACCCATTGGCCTATCTGACTCTTACCAGTTGGCACTACACATAATGAATTTAATTCTTTTTTTTTTGCAGGGGGGGTGTGTGGATGGGGTAGGATGATCTGAGAGTATAACATTGAAACATGTATATTACCATATGTGAAACAGATCGCCAGTCCAGGTTCGATGCATGAGACAGGGTGTTCAGGGCTGGTGCACTGGGATGACCCAGAGGGATGGGATGGGGAGGGAGGAGGGAGGGGGGGTTCAAGATGGGGGCACATGTACACGCATGGCTGATTCACGTCAATGTATGGCAAAAAAACCCACAATATTGTAAAGTAATTAGCCTCCAATTAAAATAAATAAATTTAAAACAAATAATAATAATTCCACTTCACATATTTGACACCAGCTGTGTCTTTCTCTTCTATAGGCCAAACATTTTGCTTCTTTTGCTAACTTCAATTATGGATTCAAGTTTTTGTACCATTGTCTTCACCCACATTTGAATACAACCCGATTTGCTTATGCTCTTTCTAAAATAAAATAGGCAAAGCTGATTGCAACATTTTTCAGTATAAACAGTGAAGAAAAGAATGAAGTTATCATTTCTCTTTTCCTTATCACTATCCTTGAATTAATGTGTTCCAAACTAGCAGTAGTGGTTTAGACTATTTAATCATATTATTGGCTAATATTGAGTTAATTAAATCCTGAAGTTGTTCTAACATGGGCTGCTCTTAAGCCATGTTAATTCCCATACTGATCTTATACATTTGAATATGTTTTAAAAGTAATTAAGCACATAGTATTTAAGTTATATTTACAGTATTCTCCATGTTTCACTTGAACTGAACTTTCCCTAAGTCAATATTATTTTCGATCCTCATCCTTTCAACTAGCTCTGTTTATTCATTCTTGTGCATACATGCTAAGTCACTTCAGTCATGTCTGACTCTTTGTGACCCTGTGGACTTAGCCTGCCTGGCTCTGTTCATGGGATTCTCCAGGCAAGAATACTGGAGTGGGTTGCCATGCCCTCCTCCAGGGGGTCTTCCTGACCTAGGAATCGAACCTGAGTCTCCAGTGGCTCCTGCATTGCAGGTGGATACTTTACCACTGAGCCACCAGGGAAACCCCTATTCATTCTTGCTACATATCAATCACACATTTTATACACAAGCCATAAATAATTCTTCCAAGTCATCTATTGAGCCAAAGTCAGGTTTCCATTTAGGGTGAGCTATCAACTGCAAGAAATAATTATTTTGTGAGGACTAAGGTAAAAATAAAGTGAGTTTAACTTAAGCACAAACTAGTAGGCCAGGCATATGTTCACAGTAGTGTTTCATAGTCAATGAATTCTATTTCCTTACATGTGAACTTTAAAAGGGTTTAATTTCTTCTGCCTGGAATTGGTGAGTCTTAGAAAGGCAATGCCAAAGAATGCTCAAACTACCGCACAATTGCACTCATCTCACACGCTAGTAAAG
>NW_011494910.1:5214192-5216129 GCF_000754665.1 Bison bison bison | reverse complement strand
ATTGCCAACATCCGCTGGATCATAGAAAAAGCAAGAGAGTTCCAGAAAAACATCTATTTCTGCTTTATTGACTATGCCAAAGCGGTTGACTGTGTGGATCACAATAAACTATGGAAAATTCTGAAAGAGATGGGAATACCAGACCACTTGATCTGCCTCTTGAGAAATTTGTATGCAGGTCAGGAAGCAACAGTTAGAACTGGACATGGAACAACAGACTGGTTCCAAATAGGAAAAGGAGTTCGTCAAGGCTGTATATTGTCACCCTGCTTATTTAACTTATATGCAGAGTACATCATGAGAAATGCTGGACTGGAAGAAACACAAGCTGGAATCAAGAATGCTGGGAGAAATATCAATAACTTCAGATATGCAGATGACACCACCCTTATGGCAGAAAGTGAAGAGGAACTCAAAAGCCTCTTGATGAAACTGAACGTGGAGAGTGAAAAAGTTGGCTTAAAGCTCAACATTCAGAAAATGAAGATCATGGCATCTGGTCCCACCACTTCATGGGAAATAGATGGGGAAACAGTGGAAACAGTGTCAGACTTTATTTTCTGGGCTCCAAAATCACTACCGATGGTGACTGCAGCCATGAAATTAAAAGATGCTTACTCCTTGGAAGGAAAGTTATGACCAACCTAGACAGCATATTCAAAAGCAGAGACATTACTTTGCCAACAAAGGTTCGTCTAGTCAAGGCTATGGTTTTTCCTGTGGTCACGTATGGATGTGAGAGTTGGACTGTGAAGAAGGCTGAGAACTGAAGAATTGATGCTTTTGAACTGTGGTGTTGGAGAAGACTCTTGAGAGTCCCTTGGACTGCAAGGAGATCCAACCAGTGCATTCTGAAGGAGACCAGCCCTGGGATTTCTTTGGAAGGAATGATGCTAAAGCTGAAACTCCAGCACTTTGGCCACCTCATGCGAAGAGTTGACTCATTGGAAAAGACTCTGATGCTGGGAGGGATTGGGGGCAGGAGAAGGGGACAACAGAGGATGAGATGGCTGGATGGCATCACTGACTCGATGGACGTGAGTCTGAGTGAACTCCGGGAGTTGGTGATGGACAGGGAGGCCTGGCGTGCTGCAATTCATGGGGTCGCAAAGAGTCGGACACGACTGAGTGACTGATCTGAGCTGATCTGATCTGATTACCATTTTATTCTAGATGTTCTCTGGTTAAACTGACTTACAAAATTAATTTCACTTCCTCCCTTCCCCCATGAGTTTTATCTTAAATTCTTTTAAGACTTCCCATAGGAAATAGGAACCAAGGTACACTGCACTTGTTTCTCAATTCTTCTTTTTCTGGTCCTTCTTAGGTTAAACAGTGTTTGTGACAACAGTAACTTTGAAAGTTGGTCTTAAGTCTCTGATTGTTTTTGGTTAAAAAATAAGTTAGTATTAGGAATAATCATATAATTTTCAATAAAGCAAATGGACAATCTTTAAGCCAAAATATAAACGTTTCTACTTTGTGGCACTTAAAGATATAACTGATGCACAGTTAGTTTTAGAACTCCAATAAAAATTTGAATGCCACGTATACAGGGTTGTTGTTACCATCTTTCTAAATTCCATATATATGCATTAGTATACTGTATTGGTGTTTTTCTTTCTGGCTTACTTCACTCTTTCACCCAGTTTCATGCACTGGGATGACCCAGAGGGATGGTACGGGGAGGGAGGAGGGTTCAGGATGGGGAACACGTGTATACCTGTGGCGGATTCATGTTGATATGTGGCAAAACCAACACAAATATTGTAAAGTTAAAAAATTAAATTTACAAAAAATTTGAATGTATCATCCCTAATCCCAAATTGTATCTATCCTGTCTAATAAATCACTTTCAACTTTTTCTCTTCTGTGGATTCCTTTTGTTATTTTTGTAGTTTCTGCCACCATCATCTCTAATGTAGTCTTCTACAATA
>NW_011494910.1:5211956-5214092 GCF_000754665.1 Bison bison bison | reverse complement strand
TCCCAAGTCCTCTCTTTTTTCAGTCTCCAAAGGTCAAATATGGAGGAGAATATGTTTAAAAAGAAAATGTTGAAATAGATATAAAAAAACTATGCTATTTTACAGTAAAGTCTATCACACAGTTATTATACAGTAATGTTACAATAAAATTATTCTCTGGGTATTATTCATATAATAGAGAAGTTGTGAAATATCTCTTCTCCTTTCTTAATTATGGACAATAAGAAGGCAAAATAACAGAATGTCTTAATATTTTCATTATTTAAAAATACATAAATTAGTTCCATGTAATGTAAATTTTGGGTGCATTTGTTTATAGTCTGTGGAACTCCAGCTGTTTTCCTTGACATGTCTACCTCCAGAAGTTTGTATTGAGGAACTGATAAGTCAGAGGCAGGGTATTTCCCCCATCCCTCCAGGCAATGGTTGCCATCCCTAGCAAGTTGTCAGAATTACTTGGGTAGCCTTTGTTTAATATACAGATTTCCCACGCCCCACCTGAGAACTACTGAGTCTGGTTAACCTTGGGCAGGCTGGGAATTTATGAATTAAAAAAACTCCACAGGTGATTCTGATGATCAACCAAGGTTGTGAAACCACAGACTTAGGAAACTCTGGCTAATGGGTAAGAGAAATTTGAATGCCATTGAGAGGAAGTATGCCCTCTAAATATAAAACTTTACAGTTGCCAGCAGATGAACACATGTAAATGAAGTCTGTGAGAATGAATTCAGAGACTGAACATGCAAAGCTATCCCTAGTGGATTTTTTTTTTTAATAATATAAATGCCAAGTGTCAGGGTTAAAAGTGATAATTGTCATTATATTGACTTTGAAGAGTGAAGTTAAAATTTAGCATGGTTTAAAGCAGATTCTCCCCAACAAATTACTTCCTTGGTAACACCCCACACTCTGTTACATCATAATATTACACCACAACATTGCATACAAAGTTACTAATTCAAACATCCTGTTCTCTGTCTATAATTTCCTTTACGTTCAGCTTACTTACTTAACCACTCATTCTTGACCTTTGATTGACTGCACAGGACTTTCTGTTGTGCTTCTCTTTCCTCCTAATCCACCTGCCCACTCTTTCTTCAGTTCCTTAATTAATCTAGAGACTATAGAGCTCAAATTCAATAGTAGTCCTGCCAATAACAAATGCTCCTTTGCCTTTTTGCTTTCTTGTAAGTATTTAGAAAGCCCCAAACCTGAATCAGCCCTATATTCCTCTTTCTTTGCACATTCTTTTTCAACTGCACGTTGCAATGGCAGATAAATCCAGGGTTGCTGTTCAGTTGCTATGTTGTGTCCAACTCTTTGTGATCCCATGAACTGTAGCACACCAGGGCTTTCTTGCCCTTCATTATCTCCCTGAGTTTGTTCAAACTCATGCCCACTGAGTCAGTGATGCCATCTTACCATCTCTTCCTTTATTGTCCCCTTCTTCTCTTGCCCTCAATCTTTCCCATCATCAGTGTCTTTTCCAATGAATCAACTCCTTGCATCAGGTGGCCAATATTGGAGCTTCAGCTTTAGCATCAGCCCTTCCAATGAATATTCAGGGTTGATTTCCTTTAGGATTGACTAGTGTGATCTTTTTGCTGTCCTCTCCAGCACCACAGTTCAAAAGCATCAATTCTTCAACACAGCCTTCTTTATGGTCCAACTCTCACATCCATACATGACTACCTGAAAAACCAATGCTCTGACAATATGATCATTTGTCAGCAAAGTCATGTCTCAAACTATCTAGGTTTGTCATTGCTTTTCTTCCAAGGAGCAAGAGCCTTTTAATTTTGTGGCTGCAGTCACTGGTCACAGTGATTTTGGAGCCCAAGAATATGAAACCTGACACTGCTTCCACTTTTCCCCCATCTATTTGCCATGAAGCATATTCAAAAGCAGAGACATTACTTTGCCAACAAAGCTCCACCTAGTCAAGGCTATGGTTTTTCCAGTGGTCATATATGGATGTGAGAGTTGGACTGTGAAGAAAGTTGAGTGCTGAAGAATTGATGCTTTGGAACTGTGGTGTTGGAGAAGACTCTTGAGAGTCCCTTGGACTGCAAGGAGATCCAACCAGTCCATTCTGAAGGAGATCAGCCCTGGGATTTCTTTGGAAGGAATGAT
>NW_011494910.1:5207825-5211766 GCF_000754665.1 Bison bison bison | reverse complement strand
TGAGTTTGAGTGAACTCCAGGAGTTGGTGATGGACAGGGAGGCCTGACATGCTGCGATTCATGGGGTTGCAAAGAGTCGGACACGACTGAGCGACTGAACTGAACTGAACTGATGAGATCAGATGTCATGATCTTCATTTTTTTAATTTTACATTTTTCAAATTTTGAATTTTTTAGTTTTGAGTTTTAAGCCAGCTTTTCTACTCTCCTTTCACCTTCCTCAAGAGGCTTTTTAATTCCTCTTCACTTTCTGCCATTAAAGTGGTATCATATGCCTACCTGAGGTTGTTCATATTTCTCCCAGCAACCTTGATTCCAGCCTGTGAGTCATCCAGTCCAGCATTTTATATGATGTACTCTGCATATAAGTTAAATAAGCAGAGTGACAATATATAGCCTTGTTATACTACTTTCCCAAATTTGAACCAGTCTGTTGTTCTATGTCAGTTCTAACTGCTGCTTCTTGTCCTGCATACAGGTTTCTCAGGAGGCAGGTAAGGTGGTCTGGAATTCCCATCTGTTTACGAATATTCCAGAGTTTGTTGTGAGCCACACAGTCAAAGGCTTTAGCAAAGGCAGTGAAGCAGAAGTAGATTTTTTTTTTTTAATTCAGTGTAACCAGTTTCAAATGGGTCTTCCACCTTACAATTTTTTCTTCTTGTTAACTCACTTTTTCAATTATTACTTTGTATCTTCTTTATACCCCCACCCTTCCAAACACACTGCCTCTTTCTTGCTTTCTCACATCATTTGTAGCAGATGAGATTGTTTCTTTCTTCACTTGTAAGCCATAAGAGATATAGTCTCCCAAATTCCTACTAACCAATTCTATGAATCTCTATCTGCGTTCATCTTTTCCTTCTTTCCAGTCTGTACTTCTGATTAAAATCAATCTTTTCACATGGGTCTTGGAGTCTACTCTTTCCTTATTTTTCATAAACATTACATTACTAAATAATTCCTCTTTTCTGCATGTTAAAGTGATTCCTAATGTGTCATTCCCAGTGACATTTAAACATGCATAAAAATGTTTTAAAGAATATTTTTACTTCTATAGTCAGACCCCATTCTAGCTAACACCTCCGTTTCCATGTTTCCCCTCACTTTTAGAGCCAAAGTTATAAAAAGACTTATAGATTCTTATTTGTTTCAATACTGTTTACTGATATTCAATCTAATTTGGCCTCTGAGGTTAATAGTCCCTTCAATATTGCCAAGCCAATGGACATTTTCCAGTTCTTGGCACATGTTAGCATTGTTAACTTCACTTTACTTCTTGAAACAGTGCCATGGTTTCCATGAATAGTATTATCTATTGTTTTTCTACCTAGCTTTCTGGTCATTCTAACTTTCTATAATTAAACTTTTTTTCTGCAGATTCATCTTCCTCTGCTTGTTAATTAGATGCTTAAATTTCTCAAGGCTGAAGCCTGGTCTCTCTACACATTATATTACATTTTTATAGGCAAATAAATAATTTACCAAGTATATGTACATAGCTTTAACAATTATACATCTAGCTCACACCTCTCTTCTAAAACAGTATATATTTTGTTTCACATCTCCACATGTATCCTTCAGTCGCAATATGTCAAACACCAGATTTCCTCCAAAACTCACTGCTCTCTCCAATCTTTCTAATCACTTGAATAATTACACAATGCACTCAGATGCATAACTTTAAAATCTCAGATTCACCTGTGATACTGTACTCTTGTCACACTCCAAAAGTTAATCATCTTTGAGACCCATCTATTCTTTATTCTTTTTTATCCATTCATATTTTCGATATCGTTTGTCACCATATTCTAAGCTACCACCATCTCTAACATGAAATAATGTACTAATTGCTTAATTAATTTCTCTTCAATTCTTGTTCCTCACCCTTCTAATCCATTTTTGACAATATACATAGTGATCTCTTCAGAAGGCTATTCTCATGTTGTTCTTCTTAGATAGAATAAGTTTCTTAATGTTATTTAAATGATAACAATTTTCAAAAATATTGCCATCTTTACCAATCCCTCCAGTTTTAAAAAAGTTTAAAGACTTTCCATTGTTTTTAACCTAAAGACAAAAATCCTTAACATCCTTGATATCCTTAATGTACAAGAAGCTGAATTGTCTGGCCCTTGCCAATTTTCTGAGCTTTGCCTTCTACCACTATCCTCCTAGCTTTCTCTCTGGTCCTAAATTATGCCACAGGACTATAATATTCTTTGGAATGGAAGATGAACCACAGACTAATTAAGACAGAAAAATTGAGAGTTGATGTAATAAGGAGAACAGAAATGATGAATTGATGGCACTTCCAGGTGAAAACAAACTACTTCTAGTGGTAAAACAGGTACAAGGAAAAATATTTTTCTGAATCAACAGCTACATGGCAGATAGGATGGACTGTGTCAGTTGGCACCATCAAACGGAGTCATCATTTCATTAAGTTAATGATAAGCCTATATATTAATAATTTTATGACCATTTTTCTCCTCATAGGCCAAATAGGTGAGTTGAATGATGATGTAAAAATCATAATCTCCAGTTCTTTCAAGTCTCTGATGGTTCACTAAGCTCTGCAATTTCTTAGGGAAACAAATTGCTTTTGGTTCACTTTTTTGGTAGTAGTAGCAGTACTCTTGCCTGGAAAATCCCATGGGTGGAGGAGCCTGGTAGGCTGCAGTCCATGGGATCGCTAAGAGTCAGACATGACTGAGCGACTTCACTTTCACTTTTCACTTTCATGCATTGGAGAAGGAAATGGCAACCCACTCCAGTGTTCTTGCCTGGAGAATCCCAGGGATGGGGGAGCCTGGTGGGCTGCCGTCTATGGGGTCTCACAGAGTCAGACACGACTGAAGTGACTTAGCAGCAGCAGTTCTAGGGGTTTCCACTAGCCATTTTGTCTGGCTTTCCTATCAGAATAACTCTCATTATGCCAATTAAAGAAACAGTATTTGGATTCTTCCAGTTGTTCAGTATGTATATTTCAACCATGCATTCAAAAGTTGGAAAATATCTTTTAAATGTATCCAGGGACCACATGAGCTCGCTTTGATATGGACCTTAGTTCAAAGCTCCACTTATCATTCACCTGTATCAGTCAAAAGGACAACTTTAATCCATTAGCCAAAGCCTAGGACATCTGTGGGTCAATACTTTCTTATTACTGCTTTGACACTGATTTTAATTACAATAACCATCTAGTCTCTGTTGAATAAGTGATACTACTTGACCCTTACCACCACTACAGGATTCAATTATTCCCACTGAATTCAAAGAGGCATTTCAATTCAATTCAATTCAATTTCAGTTCAAAGAGTCAGAATTTCCTGCCATTTTTCCTACCATTGAAACGTCAGAATCTCTGGCCCTCAAAGAAAATCTAGTACAGAAGACTTAAAGAATCTTGAAATTTCTCCCACCAATGTATTTCTCTAGGTCTTGGGAAGGTATCATCCTCTGGATTCTCCCTTAGGACATATTATGTGAAATATTAATAGCTCGTACATAATCCATTTCAGAATTCCAATACCCCTTAATGTTTGAATAATAAGAAAAAACTTACATATTTACAAATGTAATTACCACTCTGGTACTCTTTATTCCTTTGTGTAGGTCAATAGTTCCATTCAATATTTTCTTTCTTTTTTTTTTTTTCTTTTTTTTCTTCCCACCCTCTCCCTCTCCCACAGAGTCCATAAGACTGTTCTATACATCAGTGTCTCTTTTGCTGTCTCGTATACAGGGTTATCGTTACCATCTTTCTAAATTCCATATATATGCGTTAGTATACTGTATTGGTGTTTTTCCTTCTGGCTTACTTCACTCTGTATAATAGGCTCCAGTTTCATCCACCTCATTAGAACTGATTCAAATGTATTCTTTTTAATGGCTGAGTAATACTCCATTGTGTATATGTACCACTGCTTTCTTATCCATTC
>NW_011494910.1:5205435-5206970 GCF_000754665.1 Bison bison bison | reverse complement strand
GATTTGTGGATATTGAAGAATCCTTGCATCCCTGGGATAAAGCCCACTTGGTCATGGTGTATGATCTTTTTAATGTGTTGTTGGATTCTGATTGCTAGAATTTTGTTAAGGATTTTTGCATCTATGTTCATCAGTGATATTGGCCTGTAGTTTTCTTTTTTTGTGGGATCTTTGTCAGGTTTTGGTATTAGGGTGATGGTGGCCTCCTAGAATGAGTTTGGAATTTTACCTTCCTCTGCAATTTTCTGGAAGAGTTTGAGCAGGATAGGTGTTAGCTCTTCTCTAAATTGTTGGTAGAATTCAGCTGTGAAGCCGTCTGGACCTGGGCTTTTGTTTGCTGGAAGATTTTTGATTACAGTTTCAATTTCCGTGCTTGTGATGGGTCTGTTAAGATTTTCTATTTCTTCCTGGTCGAGTTTTGGAAAGTTGTACTTTTCTAAGAATTTGTCCATTTCTTCCTCGTTATCCATTTTATTGGCATATAATTGTTGATAATAGTATCTTATGATCCTTTGTATTTCTGTGTTGTCTGTTGTGATCTCTCCATTTTCGTTTCTAATTTTATTGATTTGATTTTTCTCCCTTTGTTTCTTGATGAGTCTGGCTAATGGTTTGTCAATTTTATTTATCCTTTCAAAGAACCAGCTTTTGGCTTTGTTGATTTTTGCTATGGTCTCTTTTGTTTCTTTTGCATTTATTTCTGCTCTAATTTTTAAGATTTCTTTCCTTCTACTAACCCTGGGGTTCTTCATTTCTTCCTTTTCTAGTTGCTTTAGGTGTAGAGTTAGGTTATTTATTTGACTTTTTTCTTGTTTCTCGAGGTGTGCCTGTATTGCTATGAACTTTCCCCTTAGGACTGCTTTTACTGTGTCCCACAGGTTTTTGGTTGTTGTGTTTTCATTTTCATTCATTTCTATGCAAATTTTGATTTCTTTTTTGATTTCTTCTGTGATTTGTTGGTTATTCAGCAGCGTGTTGTTCAGCCTCCATATGTTGGAATTTTTAATAGTTTTTCTCCTGTAATTGAGATCTAATCTTACTGCATTGTGGTCAGAAAAGATGCTTGGAATGATTTCTATTTTTTTGAATTTACCAAGGCTAGCTTTATGGCCCAGGATGTGATCTATCCTGGAGAAGGTTCCATGTGGGCTTGAGAAAAAGGTGTAATTCATTGTTTTGGGATGAAATGTCCTATAGATATCAATTAGGTCTAACTGGCCTATTGTATCGTTTAAAGTTTGTGTTTCCTTGTTAATTTTCTGTTTAGTTGATCTATCCATAGGTGTGAGTGGGGTATTAAAGTCTCCCACTATTATTGTGTTATTGTTAATTTCTCCTTTCATACTTGTTAGCATTTGTCTTACATACTGCAGTGCTCCCGTGTTGGGTGCATATATATTTATAATTGTTATATCTTCTTCTTGGATTGATCCTTTGATCATTATGTAGTGACCTTCTTTGTCTCTTTTCACAGCCTTTGTTTTAAAGTCTATTTTATCTGATATGAGTATTGCTACTCCTGCTTTCTTTTGGTC
>NW_011494910.1:5195479-5204378 GCF_000754665.1 Bison bison bison | reverse complement strand
GATATTGTCCTGGAGGTCTCTGAGATTGTCCTCATTTCTTTTAATTCGTTTTTCTTTTATTCTCTCTGATTCATTTATTTCTACCATTCTATCTTCTAATTCATTAATCCTATCTTCTGCCTCTGTTATTCTACTATTTGTTGCCTCCAGAGTGTTTTTAATTTCATTTATTGCATTATTCATTATATATTGACTCTTTTTTATTTCTTCTAGGTCCTTGTCAAACCTTTCTTGCATCTTCTCAATCCTTGTCTCCAAGCTATTTATCTGTGATTCCATTTTAATTTCAAGATTTTGGATCAATTTCACTATCATTATTTGGAATTCTTTATCAGGTAGATTCCCTATCTCTTCCTCTGGGCATTTATCCTGTTCCTTTATCTGCTGGCTATTCCTCTGTCTCTTCATCTTGTTTAAATTGCTGAGTTTGGGGTGTCCTTTCTGTATTCTGGCAGTTTGTGGAGTTCTCTTTATTGTGGCTTTTCCTCGCTGTGTGTGGGTTTGTACAGGTGGCTTGTCAAGGTTTCCTGGTTAGGGAAGCTTGTGTCGGTGTTCTGATGGGTGGAGTTGTATTTCTTCTCTTTGTTCAGTCGCACTCCTTTCGAAGAGTTGGATTGCTTTTCTGGGTGCCTGATGTCCTCTGCCGGCATTCAGAAGTTGTTTTGTGGAATTTACTCGACGTTTAAATGCCCTTTTGATGAATTTGTGGGGGAGAAAGTGTTCTCCCCGTCCTACTTCTCCGCCATCTTGGCTCCTCCAGGGCCAAGGGAACATTTCATGCAAAGATGGGCATCATATGAACCATCCTCAGATCCCTGCTGGTGCCTCCCATTGGCCAAATCCAAGAGGAAGTTAACCATCAAGGGGAACTAGATGATGAAGGCTATGGAGGACAGACTCTCAGGATCCACCGCTGTGATGGCCTCAGCACTTCCTAGTGCTCATGTTCACCAGCACACCAACACACACCAGCACATGGTGCCTCACAGAACCCTTAGCCCAATATTTTCTTTCTGCCTGAAAATTTTCCTTTTGCATTTCTCTTAGTATGGATCTGATGATGATGGACTTATGGATTTTTTGTATGTATAAAAAAGCCTTTATTTTTCAAAGATATTTTCACTGGGTATAACATTCTAGATGAATGTTTTTTCTTTCAGTTTTTAAAGACATTGCTGCATCTTACCCTTGCTTGCATGGTCTATTACAATGAATCTGCTATTATCTTTACTATGACTTCTCTGTACATAGGGTTTTTTTCTCTCACTACTTTTAAGATTTTCTCTTTATAATTAGTTTTGAGTAATTTGATTATGATGTGCCTTGGTGTAGCTTTTCTCCTCATGTTTCTTTTACTTGGGATTCATTGAACTTTTCTACATAATGTTTTTCATCAAATTAGTAAAATTTTTGACGATTAATTCTTCCAATAATATTTTTTTTTCTGTTCTCTTATTTTCTCCTCTTTGAGAACTCAAATTGCATGCATATTAGGTCACTTGAAGTTATCCCATAGCTCAAACATACTCCTCTTTTTTATTTTTCCTTTATTTCATTTGAATAGTTTGATGCTGTCTTCATATTTACTAATCACTTCTGCAATGTCTAATCTACTGTTAATCTTATCCACTATATATTTCATTTTAAATATTCATTTTCACCTCTAGAATTTCAACTTGGATCTTTTAAAAAATACCTTTCATGCTTTGGTTTATCTTTTCGTACTTATGAAATATGGCTATAATAACTGTTTTACTGTCCTTGCCTGCTCATTCTAACATCCTCATTAATTCTGTGTATGTTCAATTGATTGATTTGTTTCCTCAATATGGACTGTTTTTCTTGCTTTTTACATAGCTGGTAATTTTTTTTCATATTTTTTCTTTTTTAATATAAATTTATTTATTTTAATTTTTATTGGATATTAGAAACTATGAATTTTACCTTGTTAAGTGATGGGTATTTTTATACTTCTATATATTCTTGAGCTTTGTTCTTAGGTGCAATTTACCTACCTAAAAACTATCTGATCCCATTGCATCTTATTTTTAAGATTTTTTTTTTTTTTTAGATGAGACCAGAGCAGTGCTCAATTCATGGCTAAAAACACCTGGTATTCTACATAATGCCCCAGGAATTTTGAGGATTTTCCAGTCAAGTCTCCGAGAACAGACATTTTCCCTGACCATACTAATTTAGGGGGTGGCTCTTTCTTTGGCCACAGAAATTTTTCTCACACTAATTGTTACTCAACTGAACACTCAAGCAGGTCCTCTACAGATGTCCAGAGTTCTCATTTTGTGAATCTCTCTCTTCTTCATCTCTGTCCTGTGAACTCTACTGTCCTTGGTCTCCTGGTCTACCAGGACTCAATACTATCTTCTCAACTCTTAGAGTTTATTGCATTCCACCTCACAGGGATCATTGTTCTTCGTTCTGTCATAACCAATATCTTCCAAATGATTATTTTATATATTTTAAACATTTTACAGATGGAAGAGTAAATCTCATTCCTATTCCTTTGTCTTTACCAGATGCAAAAATTTTCTTGTATTTATACACCCTCCTCTACAATATACCAAGGAAATTCTGGCATTTCAGTTTTATCCAGCATGAACCACTTTTGGGTCCACCAACATGTCAAACCAACAGTCAACCAACATGTTAGAGTCACTCCCGGTTCCCTAAGCAAATACATCAAAATCAGCATTTCTTCTTATTGTGAAATCTGGTAAAATATTACCTTATCTTGTATTTCTTCCACCCTGATCCAACAGTGTTAGGACTCACTCTTATTTTCTAATTTATACTCACTATGGATATAAATTCGAAAAAGCTTGAAATTGTTTTCATGCATATGGTGCCTCCTCCCAGGGCACATATGTACCCAAGCCCTGACAACTGATAGAATTTAAAAATGGTTATAGATCTAGAAGAAATGAGAGCTGGTGGAGGTAGGTCTTGATGAGCATCAATATGCATTTCTCTGGGAAGTTCATTAAAACTTCTTCAAGATCAATATTTCTTATTACTCTGTAACTCAGCTACACTTAGAATTTGACTGTAGGTTTGTTTTTCAGAAATTTTGATTCTGGCTATAAAAGATAAATTTCTTTCATGACATTCAATTTTTTTTTCATGTTCCTGTACTAACCTTTAATTGAGATTGTAGAGAGAGCCTTGAGCATATCATTTTTTTTTTTCCTCCATGCTCTCCAATGCATTTAGAATCAATGGACCATAGAGTCTTTAGGGTCTCTTCATTTCCATTAAAATTAGCTCTATCAGCTAATGAAAAAAAAAAAGAAATGCATTTATTTCCTCCACAGTTGCATGAGGCACATATGCTTGTTTACAGATCTCCTAAGCTTGGAATTGTTCATATTTGTCCAGTGTAGACTCCAGCTGCTTAGCATACTCCAGGTAAAGACTTTAAGAATATGCATTTGAAAATCATCTTTCTTGGGGGTTAAAAGACTTTGGAACTATAAAGTTAATGCTTTGAGTTGTAGTATTTTAGTCTCATTTAGGTAAGATTAATTTAGCTTTTGGTCCTGACCATGTAATTAAAATTTATTTAGTCATGGTAAAAGTTTGTTTTGAGTTTTCTAGAATCAGAACCATAAGTTCAGCTAGAACTCTTGACTCAAAAACATTTTGTAAACCTTATTACTAAATGCAAACCATCATAAGAAAAGTGTATTAGTCTACACTGCAATAAATGTTGCGTAACAACATATCCTAAAATTCATTGCCATTTTAACCAATACTTTTTTCTCATGATTATGCTTCTTCAGGTAGACTGCAGGTTGGTTGATCTATGATGAGTTCAGCTGGTGACTCTGCTTTAGAAGGAGTCATCTGAGCTTGGCTCTAGGCTATGGGTTGGATTCAGCCATACTCCCATGTTTTTATTCTAGGGTCAAGTCTGAATGCCAGTGGCTACACAGAGTATGCTCTTTTCATGACAGATTATTGAAGTGTCAGAGGACAATCCAAACAGCAGAAGCACATTTAAGATTTCTACTTTTGTCAAATGTACTGAAGTTTCATTGGCCAAAGCAAGTAGCTTGGGTGAAGCATAGGGCTGTAAACTCATCTACAGTGGAAGGATACTGAATATTTGCTAAATTATTCTGGATCAAATGATTCTATTCCTAAAAATCTAGCTTAGAGAAATATCCTGAATATACAACATCAATAGATAATTAAGTAAAGAATATAGCCAGGAAATATTATGGACTTTCACCAAAATAATTATGACAGTACTTATGAAATATAGAGAAGTGAAACAAGCAGCATGAAGCAGAAATAAAAGAACTGTCAGTTATAAAAACAAATTTCTTCAGCATTTTAGAAGAATGGCAAAATTCTTCTTAGGGAAAGATTGCTCTTTTGTTTAGGAAAGGTTTATGAAGGAGATTCTCTGGTTCTACAAGAGAAGACCATGGGCCAGTCCATATATGGGGAGATTTAGACAATTAGCAGCCTATTTCCACAGCATATTAAGGTAACAGGGGTTTTAAGTTTATGCATTCATTGGCAGCCTAAAAGATAGAAAGGTTAGTTAACACTGCAATGAATCTTCTGTAACTACCTATCAGGGAAGAGCAAAAAGAAAGTTAACACTAAAACTGCAGGCCAGGGACTAAGGAAGAGTTGTTCTTGTAATAAAAAATGGACATCTAATTTCATAGGAATACTTGATATTAATGTTTAACTTTACAAAATATATATATTTATATACATAGTTTTTTTATTAGAAGAGAATAATAAATACTCAAAACCAGTTAACATTTGGATAAAAAGATAATGATACTTTACCCATCAGTTTGCAGAACTGACTAACTAGTTGGTTGGTTAATTAGTTGGCTGTATTTATATACTGGGCCTGCAGGTTAGTGAACTTGAGCAACATTGACACCCATTATTTGGTTTTAAGTCATTTCTTATTTTTTTGCAATAATATTCCTCTGCTATTACTGATGGTGGTGGTTTAGTCACTAAGTTGTGTCTGACTTTTCCAATCCCATAGATTGTAGCCCACAAGGCTCCTCTATTCATGGTATTTCCCAGACAAGAATACCAGAGTGGGTTGCCATTTCCTTTTCCAGAGGATCTTCCAGACCCAGAGACTGGACCCAAGTTCCCTGCACTGAAGGAAGATACTTTACCTCTGAGCCACCACAGAAGCCTCTGCTATTGCTAAATGTTTATAACTATACCTTTTTTTTTTTTTTTAACATCTAGCAACCTAGCAGCAATCTGTTTTTTTGGTTCAGGGGAATGTGACAGTGGGAGTTAAGTGATGAGAGGAAATGATAGCAGTTGCAGGGGAAGAGTTAGATGAGTTTCATTGATCCTCAGGAGTGCTGCCCAATAAAACACTCTGCAGTGATAGAGTGCTCTAGGTCTGTCTGCTCTAATATGATAGCCACTAGCCACATGTGCTTGCTGAGTATTTGCAATGTGGCTAATGTGACTGGGGAACTAAATTCTCAGCTTATGTTAATTTAACTAATTTAAATGTAGGTAACCACATATGGACAGTGATTATCATATTGGACAACACATAGTGTTTAGAGAAAACCAGAAATAGCAGGTGAAAAATAAATGACCAGAAGCAGGTTCTCTGTAATTCAGAAACCCCAGAACTAGTAGAGCAGGCACTAGATTTTTGGAAATCATATGAAATATTAGTTTAACATACTTAGTTATTTGAGAAATGGTGATTAACATGTTGAAAGATAACATATATAGTATGAACTTAAAGTTGTAAAGTACATTTCTGTGTTTAGAGAAAAATTGGAAGATTAGTTTTCAAAATGTTAACTTTAGGTGCTATGATTATAAATAATTTCTATTTTTTCTATTTATTATATTTCTCAAATTTTCTCCAAAATATACATAAATTTTTAATTTGTAATGTTTATTTGTCTGGATAATACTTTAAAATATTAATAACCCTCCCTCCCCCACCAAATCTCCCTATTTCTTTCCCTTATTGAATTGATCAGGTAACTGACAATGACTTAGGACTTCCTTGTTTCTGGGAAAGTATGTGGTTGGCCAGAAAGCAGAAGTTACATGCAAGACTTCTGGCTTTTTGAAGGTGGACAGGTTTGCAAAAATTTTAAGAGAAACTGGAGATATGGAAGAAACAACAGGAGGGGATGAAACTTGACCCCAGAGAGCAAAATAATTTCTAGAGACTGAACAAGTGGTCTGAGCATTATAGAGTACCAAGCACCAGGATGGGCTTTCCGATAATGCAGGGGTCTTGTATGACCTCAGAGGAAACGTATGTATGCTACATGTAAGAACTGAACTTAGAGACTCTGGGATTCCCTGCTTTCCAAGAATGCCCCATGTCTCAAAGGTGGTGGAAGCAACAGAAAGCTTCCAATTCTGAAGCATTCAGTCAGTAGCAAATAACATTTCAGTGACTTAAAGGCCCAAACCCCAACACCTTGTCCCTTGGACCTCAATACATCCCTGGGGTAGGTGAGGGGGCACAAGAAGAAATGAAGAGGAATTTTCAACCAACTGGCTGGAAATATTTAAAAATTTAATTGACTTAAGTAATTTTTTTTTTTAAAGAACATGAAGAAAACGGAACCGTTATGCATTGCTGACGAGGATGAAAAATGGAACAGCCCCTGTGGAAAACAATTTGTCAGTTCCTCAAAAAAGTAAACATAGAATTATCATATGATTTAGAAATTCTACTCCCAGGGACACACCCAAAAATTTCAAAACAGAGACTCCAACATGCACATGTACACCAATGCTTATTGCAGCCTTATTCACAATAGCCAAAATGTGGAAATAATCCAAATACATTAACAGAAAATGGAATCTTTTAAAAACAGTATGTGATCATTAGGGAATTTAGGATAGACATGTACACACTGCTGTATTTTAAATGGATGACCAATGAGGACCTACTGTGTAACACATGGAACTCTGCTCAATATTATGTGCAGCCTGGGTGGGAGGGGGTTTGGGGGAGAATGGATACATGTATATGTATGGCTGAGTCCCTTCACTGTTTCCCTGAAACTATCACAACATTGTTAATCAGCTACACCATAATACAAAGTAAAAAGTTTTTTAAAAAATTAGTATATACATGAAATAGAATATTATTCAGCCAATAAAATAGAATGGAATTCTGACATGCTGAAACGGATGAACCTTGAAGACATTATGTAAGTGAAATAAGTAGACATGAAAGGACAAATACTGTATTATTCCACTTACATAATGTACCTAAAATAGGCAGCTGCATAGAGACAGAATATAGAATAGGGATTACCAAGGTCTAAAGGGAAGGGAGAATAGGAAGTTATAATGGGTACAGAGCTTCAGTCTGGAACGATGAATAATTTTCAAAAAATGGATGGTGGTGATAGCTGTGTAGCCCAGCAAAAACCTACAGGCTCTTTCCCAAGTAAAAAGACCCCTCTATGCCCTCTGTCTTTTGTTGTAGAAAAGATGAAGTCTCCCAGGTCTCCCAGAGTCACAAAAGAGCAAGCTTCGTAGTTAATGATTAGGACAATAGGGTCACAGACTCTATGCATATTCTTGAGTAGTTTTACAGATACTATAACTCCCACCAGATGAAAAAGACTAACTGCATGATGCCCACACTCTAGCTATGACATACGTTTCTCCATCTATGCCATTTATGGCTAGCACAATTCCAGGAACTAGCCTCAAGAGAATGATGCTAAGCTTCTTGCTCATAACAATCTATATATTTGTAGGCATCAAAATAGCTGTAGCTTGCTCTGCTCCTGTATGTAATTGGGCAATTTAAAATGTCAGCAAAGAGATGATACAGACCCATGTTGATATCCTGCATTTTTGTTTCACTTATAACTTAGTTATAAAACTGAGACTGACATGTACACAATACTATATATAAAGTAGATGGTTAATAAGGACCTATAGTATAGCACAGGGAACTCTACTAAATAATCTGTTGCTGTTTTGTTCTTGTTGTTGTTGTCATTGTTCAGTCACTCAGTCATATCCAACTCTTGTGACCCCATGGACTGCAGCACACCAGGCATCCCTGTCCTTCACCATCTCCTGAAGCTTGATCAAACTCATGTCTATTGAGTCAGTGATGCCATCCAACCATCTCACCCTCTGTCATCCTCTTCCCCTGCCTTCAATCTTTCCCAGCTCTATTCCCATAATGAACAGAACCCATAATGAATAGGCTCTATACATCAGGTGGCCAAAGTATCAGAGCTTCAGCTTCAGCATCAGTCCTTCCAGTGGATATTCAGGATTGATTTCCTTTAGGATTGCCTGGTTTGATCTCTGTGCAGCCCAAGGGATTCTCAAGAGTCTTTTCCAACACCACAGTTCAAAAGCATCAGTTCTTCAGTGTCGGCCTTCTTTATGGGCCAACTCTCATATCCATACATGACTACTGGAAAAACCATAGCTTTGACTACACAAACCTTTGTCAGCAAAGTAGTATCTCTGCTTTTTAATATGCTGTCTAGGTTGATCTTAGTTTTTCTTCCAATGAGGAAGTGTCTTTAAATTTCATGGCTGCAGTCACCATCTTCAGTGATTTTGCAGCCCAAGAAAATAAAATCTGTCACTGTTTCCATTGTTTCCTCATCTATTTGCCATGAAGTGATGGGACCAGATTCCACGATCTTAGTTTTTTGAATGTTGAGTTTTAAGCCAGTTTTTTCACTCTCCTCTTTCACCTTCATGAAGAGGCTATTTGGTTCTTCTTCACTTGCTGCCATTAGGGCGGTGTCATCTGCATATCTGAGGTTATTGATATTTCTCCCTGCAATCTTAATTCCAGCTTGTGCTTCATCCATGACCTATACTGGAAAAGAATCTTTTAAAAAGTGAGTATATATAT
>NW_011494910.1:5185982-5195379 GCF_000754665.1 Bison bison bison | reverse complement strand
GAGTATATATATATATATATATATATATATATATAATATATAACTGATTCACTTTATATTATACATGTGTGTGTGTGTATATATATATATAACTGATTCACTTTGCTGTATAGCAGGCACTAAACATTCTAAATCAACTATACTCCAACAAAAATTGTTAATTGTTTTTAAAAAAATTGAGATCACAAGGTAACCTTTAAGTTATCTCCTGACTTGTGATCTACTAAATGCACACAATATCTTTCCTAACGTTGATTAGTCCCTAAATAAAAGTAGGAATGAAGAATTAAGTAATTGTCTCCACCTTCAGAAGCTCCCTTAGCAATTCTTCAGACAGAAACTCAGATGAGACAACATCTGAAGAAAGAGTATGAGGAGTCAGCCAGCCTGCATGTAATGGAAAATGATGCAGACCTTCACCTCCTGCATTGATGATTCATTCAGATTCTTCCCCTTTTTTTCCTTTAGAAACTGTCATGACTGAGAAAAATCTCTGGAGTTGGTCTTGGGACATGAGTCCACTTTCTCCCTACATTGCCAGCTTTTCTGAATAAAGTAACTTCCCTTTCTACCAGTTTTTGCCCCTTGATTATTTGCTTTTGAGAGGCAAGCAGCTGAACCTGAATCTGGTAACAGTCACATAATATGGTGAATATACATGTAAAATGCCACTGAATTGTACATTTAAATGTGGTTACAGTGGTAAATTTTGTGTCAGTTAAAAAAAAATCCCAAAGAGAACCATTAAATTTGCCCCCGCCATTCCTAAGGTTTATTAACTTGATTCAAAATACCCTTTACTCAAGTTAATTTGGCCTCAGTGATAAGACAATAATATCCTTTCAGGTTTCAAATTTATGGCCCATGTGTTGAGGTCTTTTCAGTGAGAACACAAATTATCTCCTTTTGAGCTTCAAGAATATTCTGTCTTTGTCCTTCCAGCATTTTTTCTCTGACTTCAAGTAATCTGTTATACATATATATAGCTAGCACTCAGCCCAATACTTGAGAGTACCCCTCTGTAGATTTCTATACAGCTCCTTTTCTGTCTGACACTCAACCCTGCAAAATACTAGTTGTCTTGCCAATACCACCTCCAGTCTCTGCCTGTCAACCCAGTGAGACTGCTGTCTTTCAGTATGGTAGCTTGGTAACCATCTCCAGGTAGCAAGCTGTTCCTGCAGTGAAGCTCAACTTGTCTGTTTCCCTTCTTTCAAGGATCACAATTCTATCCTGCTGCTTCTACAATGTCTGATGCAAGGTGACCCTCAGGTGGATTTATGGAACTCTTTCTATGTGTAGCTCTCTCCACTCTTCCCAGGAAACTCCTGCTACTTCAGCCTCCCTGGACATGGATTTCCTCCCTTAAATTCTTTGAGCTGACTGTGGTCTGCTGTGGACATTTCCTCTCTCTGTTGTGATCCAAAATATGTCATCACATAGAAGCTAGAGCAACTGTAGGGATTAGCTAATTTTTTCCCTTTTCTCAGGCTGATATTTAATATAAAAACAATTATTCTCTATATTTTATCAACTTACTTGCTTATAAATCAGGGCAAATCTGGTTCTGGGTATTCTCTCTGGCCATATATGAAAGTGAGAAATACTGTATTTTTAATTTTTAGAATCTGTTTTGCTTTTTTAAAACATGACTCATCCTCTTTACTATGTGTCATTCTTGCAATAAAATTTCTATTCCTTCTCTTTGAGCATAGTGACTATTTTTAAGGCATGCTCACATTTTTCTATTATCTGTATTTCTTTCAATGGGATTTCTCTAGTTCGTTACTCTCTCTCTCTTTCTCTCTGTATCTTGCCCTCTTTCTCTCTCCTGCCACATTCATCTCCCTAGCTCTCAGTCTCCTCTAGTGGGTTGCCTGGAGAATCCCAGGGATGGGGGAGCCTAGTGGGCTGCCATCTATGCGGTCGCACAGAGTCAGACACAACTGAAGCGACTTAGCAGCAGCAGCAGCAGTGGGTTACACATTTTTACCAGGCACTCTTCTTCAGTTGAGTTGTTTCCACAAGAATGAAGTATACTACTTTGTGGGTTCCCTGTGGTTCAGGAGCACATCTGATTTTGCCAAGGCCCCACGAGTTTCCATGTTTATAGAATTGAGCAGTTGGGGTTTTCCACATAGACAAGACAATGCAAATTCATGCGACACACTCAGGTTTAGCGGCAGACTTGTGTTTCTTTTTTCCCTCCCTTTTGCTTCTTTACTGCCTCACTGGCATAGGTGGCAGGGTATTTCACTTTCTATTTTATAGACTGGCTCTCAGATGTGTGAAAGAGCCCGGTTCTAAGTGTGAGGGTTCTCTGGGACTTTGCACTCAAGTCTAAAACCCTGATGTGTTTTAAAACCACAGTCCCCATAGGGACTTCATTCTGTCTCCTCCATGGCTCACTGGGTTTAGCTCTTTCTCACTACATTGATTTTGAAGATTCTATTCTTTCTTCTACCTAGGTATCTCTCATTTTTAATTTATAGTTCAGTTAAGTATTTTCAAAATTAATTTGGGTTTGTAGTATCCATTTTTTCTAATTATTTTGTATGTGATGAAAAGTGTCAGAAGTCAATCTTGTCGACTATATTGCCCTGATGTATGTGTAGTATTAAGAAGTTCATCATCTCTCCCCTCAGTTTCCAGAATCATAGCTTTTAACATTTGATGAATGTACTATTCACTCCATTTTCTGCTTCCAGCAAGAATGTTAGACTTTAGTGTGGGAATTTACTTCCTTATCTGATTGTGATGTACTTAAATGGCATGTTGTTTTAACTTGTACACTCTGAGTCTCTTAATGCAAGACCAGCCAAATACAGCATGAAATAAGTGTCTATTGAAAAGAGCACAAGGGAGCTTTCTAAAAGTTTATTAAAAACTTGTATGTATTAAGCTTAATTTCTTTAAAATGAAATTTAAGACAAAAATTTCACTTTTTGACACAAGATTATTGCTAATTATTTAAGTATGTAAATAATCCCTAAAGTAGTACATTAGAAAAAAAATCAATAAGAAATAATATCTCTTCATAGAAGCAATGTTCCAATTAACTAACCTGTGAATGCTAAGTCGCTTCAGTTGTGTCTGACTCTTTGCGACCCTACGATCTGTAGCCGCCCCCCGGCCCCCACCCCAGCTCTTCTGTCCATGTGAGTCTCCAAGCAAGAACACTGGAGTGGGTTGCCATGCCTTCCTCCAGCAGATCTTCCCAACCCAGGGATCAAATCCATGTCTTTTACATCTCCTGCATTGACAGGCATGTTCTTTTCCACTAGCACCACTTGGGAAGCCCCCACTAACCAAGGAAGTGATAAAATAAAACCAATCCTCTGAAATCTTGTAGATATCACTAAGTGATCAAGATATATAAAGATGCATAGAGAATGATAAAATAAATATCCAGCAAACAGCCTAAGAAACAAAACCTTACAAAAAACAAAACAAAACCTGCGAGACCTCGAAGGACTGGGTGCTGGCACTGTTGAGAACCTGTGTTTGGACCACCGTTTACTCCCACCCAGAGCAGAATGGGATGCAGGGGCCAGATACCCTTCTGTGAGAAGGAGGTGAGAGCTATGGGAGCCTTGAAATCTCACACCTGTTTCTTGTAGCTTCACAAGGGGTGATGTCCCAGAGGGCTTGTGCAGTGCAGGACTGAAAGGGCCTCCAGTTGACCTCCTAGCTGGAGACTTCAGTAGTTGGAGGCACCCCATTTCCCCCTTGCTTTAAGAAAATCCCTAAAGACACTGAGCTGGAAACTTATGCAACTGAGTTGCTCCAGACTTCCCTGAAGGAATTTTTGTTGCTTTCTGAGGAGAAATGAATCATTTGGAAAACTTGGGACTCTGGATAGCTTTTTGGACAATTTAACTAAGGATGACACAGAGAGAGGGCAGGGTGGGGGATGATAGGAATTTGAGAAACTTGCATTTCTGATTCCTACATCAGGATCTTAGGGAACTCTCTCCAGAATTATCCAGGATCTCTGGAGGGGCAAGTCCTAAGGGGTAAAGGCAGGTTTTAGGAGTGAGGCAGATCCAGTAATAAGCATGACAAATACAGTATACTAACACATATATATGGAATTTAGAAAGA
This sequence comes from Bison bison bison, assembly GCF_000754665.1. NCBI lineage: Eukaryota > Metazoa > Chordata > Mammalia > Artiodactyla > Bovidae > Bison > Bison bison. The sequence continues at coordinate 5,191,275 of NW_011494910.1, read as the reverse complement.
TGGTAACAATAACCCGGTGTACGAGACAGCAAAAGAGACACCGATGTATAGAACAGTCTTATGGACTCTGTGGGAGAGGGAGAGGGTGGGAAGATTTGGGAGAGTGACATTGAAACACGTAGAATATCATGTAAGAAACGAGTTGCCAGTCCAGGTTCGATGCGCGATACTGGATGCTTGGGGCTGGTGCACTGGGATGACCCAGAGGGATGGTGTGGGGAGGGAGGAGGGAGGAGGGTTCAGGATGGGGAATACATGTATGCCTGTGGCAGATTCATTTTGATATTTGGCAAAACTAATACAATTATGTAAAGTTTAAAAAAAAAAAAAATAATAAAGGGCCTGTTGTCAAATTGAGAGCAGAGGGCAGGCAATGTTGCATCCCATGAGGGACTCCTCCTTCAGAGACGAAATCTAGAAAAACCCTTAAAGAAAAAACTCTGGCTAATACTGAAAATGAAAGTCACTCAGTCGTGTCCAACTCTTTGCAAGCCCATGGACTATACAGTCCACGGAATTCTCTAGGCCAGAATACTGGAGTAGGTAGCCTTTCCCTTCTCCAGGGGATCTTCCCAACCCAGGGATCGAACCCAGGTCTCCCGCATTGCAGGTGGATTCTTTACCAGATAAGCCACAAGGGAAGATAAAAAAAGGGATACTAAAAAAAAAAAAAAAAAAGTAAATTAAATCAGATATCTATGATTTAAACGCAGTTTTAAAATTTAAATTAGAGTTTACTAAGAAAGAGGGAAGGCAGCAATGATAATGGGATTCTCCAAAGTCAGATTTGGACATCCCTGAACTTAAGTTTATCCTTTTGGCACTTATTTAAAAAAAGAAGAAGAAGAAAGACTAACTTTATTGACAAAGAAAATGTTAATTGTAGAGGAAGGATCCTGTCCTGGAAGAACTCACATCCAAGCTTGCTTCAGTTATTTTTACAGCAGATTCTCTGCAAGGATTGCTCAGAGAATTGACTCACTCCAGTACCAGGGACTTTTGAAGCAAAGGTCAGGAATTCATTTCCAAATCTCAGTTAAACTGTAGAATCAGCTTACTAATGCCAGAAGAAAGTTTTGAGAGTCCTCAGTTTAACTTATTCAATTTGCAGGTGAGAGCACTAAGGTCCTGAAAGGAAGGTGAGAACAAATCAAGGACAACTGGGGCTAGAATCTGATTTCCTAACACCCAGCTAATGTTCTGTCCAGATACAACTCAAAAGCTCTTCTGGGCTGGAGAACATGCTCCAAGTTGGCCTATTTGGGAAAGAAAATTAAGATAATATTAACCTCTCGTTGAGAAGTCATTTGTCCAAACATAATGGGACCTTTCCAAGGGCAGAAAAAGATGTGAGCTAGCCTGTACTTATTTATTACCCATGACAGGAAGGAACAAAGTCTAGATTTCCAAACTCAATTTTTTCCTAAAATACAAATCTGTGATTAGCTTTGAGTATGTCCGTTTGGATTTAAGGCCACAAGTAATTCCAGTTTCTTCTGTTATCAGTAATGCTGATAAGGAAGACTGTGTTTAAGATTAGCTCTTTGAATTTTGCCTCTCATTATGTCTAAAAGGAGGACCTAATGGTGGCTCAGACTGTAAAGAATCTGCCTGCAATGCAGGAGACCCAGGTTCAATACCTGGGTCAGAAAGACCTCCTTAAGAAGGGAATGGCTACGCATTCCAGTATTCTTTCCTGGAGAATTCCATGGACAAATGAGCCTGGCAGGCTACATACAGTCCATGGGGTTGCACAGACTCAGACATGACTAAGCAACAAACACCGTTTTCTTTTTTCATCTCTAAAAGGAGCTTGGAGTGGGAAGGAGGAAGGCAGGAGGCAGAAATTGAGAGAAACTGAGGTTGCAACTCATTTTACCATTCTTCATAGAGTATATGCTCAGAATATACTTTTCTACAACTATATGCAATGCCTTCCTAAGGTACAACTAAATACAGGGACCTCCAGGTAGATTTGGAAACTAGTTGTTCTGATGCTACAGAAACTTGACAGGAACAGAAGATGTGACAACTTTTATCTCTGTTCTCTATTCCTATTGTCTCATGATTTTATATAAGTCACAGTTCCTTTGATGGGAATAAAGTGAAATGAGAAAAGGAAGTGTAAGAGGAAGGAAACAAGAACTTTTTCAAGAGAAGAATCTGATCTTACTCTTCTCTACAGCCAGCCTCCAGCCTCTGCATGCATACTTCTTTGCACAGTGACTTCTACATACGATAAACAAATACAGCGCTCAGTTTGCTTCCTTTTCTTTTTTTTTTTCTGTTTTCTTTTCTCTTCTTTATTTTTTCCTGTTATAAACAAATGTCTATTTATCTATACAGCATCTTCTCCTAGTTACTCCTCTAATTTATATCAGAAATCTTAACCTACCAGTAATCCGCCCTACAGTGCTTTAAGAAGATAGCTATAGGAAAAGAGTGGGGAGGTAGAAAAATATGTTGTTGTTGTTGTTGTTATTGATTAGTCGTGCTTGACTCTTTGCAATCCCAATAGGCTGTGGCCCTCCAGGTTGTTCTGTTCATGAGATTTTCCCAGACAAGAATACTGGGGTGGTTTTCCATTTCCTTCTCTCTGGATCTTCCTGACCCAGGGATCTTCCTGACCCAGGGATTGAACCTGCGCTTCTTGTGTCTCCTGCATTGCCAGCTGGATTCTTTACCACTGAGCCACCAGAGAAGCCCCTCAAAAAATATACAATTTGTATAAATTGTATGTATTTAAAGCCTTTCAATTTTTGAAGATTTTTTAAAATTTGAATTATCAGTTCAATTCAACTTGATATATATATCAAGTATATATTACTTCCATGAAGTATTTCTATCTTATCTGCCCATAATCTTCTTACATTTAGGGACTTCATTATTCTCTTCAGTATGTAATTTTACAATAACTTGCTTTCCTATTAGGCATAAGCATTTAAATGAATATTAGCTCACTTAATCTTTATAATTGCAAGTGAGAAAAGGTCTTGTAAAAAGTAATGAATTTTGAATTAGGAAATATACCATAAATTTCTATCTCTGTCATTTATCTGTTTATTGAGATTGGTTAAGTTATAAGATCTCTCTGCACCATATTTTCTTCATTATACAACAGAGTCATAAACACCTTTACTATTGTCCTGGCAAAGTTGTAGGAAGGGTTAAGTGAAACCATGTGTGTAATTAACACAGGAAGTACTACAGGTTTGTCTAATATTTATTGACATTGCTATGGATAAAGAAATGAAGACTCAGAAAGTTTTTAAATGAGGGAGAGCCTCATTTAATTAAATTAAATACTTTAATTACAAACTATTAAATTTTCTATTTGAACTTTTTATTTTTAATAAAAGTGCTAATGACAAACCTGAGCAAGGACACAGCAGAGCTGATAAAATTGCCGTGTAGCTAAGCGACTTCATCACATAACTAAGAAGTACCAGCGTCTTTACTATATATTTTTAGATTATAATTTTACATTTTTTAGGAAAAGACCTTGTTAGAATTTCAAACACTTGCTACTATTTACATAGAAGAATGTAAAATTTAAAGTTAACACTCAGCAGGAAATAGTATTTCCTCCCAGTATAACAGCAAAAGAAATTCTGTAGACTCTAATGATGTACCCAATAACAACCACAATAATTCCTATTTATTCAGCACTGCAGCTGTTTCACCGTGTAGAAATAGAAGATAAGGAAAATAAAATGTTTCTTTTTTGTACAAATATCAATAGCTGGAATATATTCCTACCACTAGATGGAGACATAAACATAATTGACAAAATTGACTTATTTAAAAGGAGAAAAGCACATCACCTTCTAACAGTTGCATATGGAAAAGTATATACACATCAGCTATGTAATGTGATAATTTGGAAAAATCTTATTTAACTAATTATAAAAATATAAAACAATGACATGAAAATTACAATAACTCAAATTCAGTATAATTCCTGTACTTGTGATGATGAAATAAACAATTTTACTTGTTCTCTTTCTGAGTCATCAGAAAAGATAAATTATAAATTTATCAGAAATTATAAGACTAGATGATTCCTAGTTTTCCTAAAATCTAAAGACAACACAGTGCTTTTTGTTTTAATAATTTTTCTACAATGAATAGTTCTTTTGTTTTGATTTGAATTGGGATTTTTTCCCCATAAAGTAAATGATTGTTTTCTTGGGAACAGTGTGGCGTACTGTGCTATAATAAATTACCTAAACTTAGTGAAAGCCCTTTTTTTCTGAATGGGATTTTCAGTAGGGGAAAGCCTGAACTGGCTGCTTAACTATAAGCCAACCTGGTTAAAATGTATTTCCCACCATCCCTCCTACAAAGACTCTCAGAATCATATTATACTATATTCCTCCTTTGGGTATGGTTTGTGACATAATTCCTGAAAGTATAGACTTCTGAGGGTTATTTTAATAATGTTAGCTGGGGTTCAGTTAAGTTCAGTTGAGTCGACTGAACTGAACCCCACGAATTGCAGCACGTCAGGCCTCCCTGTCCATCACCAACTCCCGGAGTTCACTCAAACTCATGTGCATCCAGTCTGTGATGCCATCCAGCCATCTCATCCTCTGTCGTCCCCTTCTCCTCCTGCCCCCAATCCCTCCCAGCATCAGAGTCTTTTCCAATGAGTCAACTCTTTGCATGAGGTGGCCAAAGTACTGGAGTTTCAGCTTTAACATCATTCCTTCCAAAGAACACCCAGGACTGATCTTCTTTAGAATGGACTGGTTGGATCTCCTTGCAGTCCAAGGGACTCTCAAGAGCCTTCTCCAACACTACAGTTCAAAAGTATCAATTCGTCGGCGCTCAGCTTTCTTCACAGTCCAACTATCACAGCCATACGTGACTACTGGAAAAACCATAGCCTTGACTGGACGGACCTTTGTTGGCAAAGTAATGTCTTTGCTTTTCGATATGCTATCTAGGTTGGTCATAACTTTCCGTCCAAGGAGTAAGTGTCTTTCAATTTCATGGCTGCAGTCACCATCTGCAGTGATTTTGGAGCCCCCCAAAATAAAGTCTGACACTGTTTCCACTGTTTCCCCATCTATTTCCCATGAAGTGATGAGACCAGATGCCATGATCTTAGTTTTCTGAATGTTGAGCTTTAAGCCAACTTTTTCACTCTCCTCCTTCATCAAGACGCTTTCTAGTTCCTTTCACTTTCTGCCATAAGGGTGGTGTCATCTGCATATCTGAGGTTATTGATATTTCTCCTGGCAATCTTGATTCCAGCTTGTGCTTCTTCCAGCCCAGCGTTTCTCATGAT
>NW_011494910.1:5164378-5185882 GCF_000754665.1 Bison bison bison | reverse complement strand
TGTACTCTGCAAATAAGTTAAATAAGCAGGGTGACAATATACAGCCTTGACGTACTCCTTTTCCTATTTGGAATCAGTCTGTTGTTCCATGTCCAGTTCTAACTGTTGCTTCCTGATCTGCATACAGGTTTCTCAAGAGGCAGGTCAGGTGGTTTGGTATTCCCATCTCTTTCAGAATTTTCCACAGTTTAATGTGATCCACATAGTCAAAGGCTTTGGCAAAGTCAATAAAACAGAAATAGATATTTTTCTGGAACTCTCTTGCTTTTTCGATGATCCAGCAGATGTTGGCAATTTGATCTCTTGTTCCTCTGCCTTTTCTAAAGCCAGCTTGAACATCTGGAAGTTCACAGTTCATGTACTGCTGAAGACTGGCTTGGAGAATTTTGAGCATTACTTTACTAGCATGTGAGATGAGTGAAATTGTGTGGTAGTTGGAGCATTCTTTGGCATTGCCTTTCTTTGGGATTGGAATGAAAACTGACCTTTTCCAGTCCTGTGGCCACTGCTGAGTTTTCCAAATTTGCTGGCATATTGAGTGCAGCACTTTCACAGCATCATCTTTCAGAATTTGAAATAGCTCGACTGGAATTCTATTACCTCCACTAGCTTTGTTCGTCCTGGTTATAATATTCAAATTCAGTTATCTGTTTTATCAAAGATTTAGATGCTTATGAGTCTTATATTCAAGGAAGAACTTTGAAATTTTATTCCTATTATTCAAAAGATAAAGTAAAATCCAGGGTTTTATTGAATCCCTTATTCAAAAAGAGAACTAGGAATTTGCTGTATGACACAGGGAGCTCAACCTAGTGCTCTGTGACAACCTAAAGGGGTGGGATGGGGTGGGATGTGGGAGGTAGGTTCAAGAGGCAGGGGGCATATGTATGCCTATGACTGATTCATGTCGATGTATGGCAGAAACCAACAGACTATTGCAAAGCACTTATTCTTCAATTAAAAATAAATCATTTTTTTTAAAGAGGTCTATGTCTCTTTTAAGTGAACAAATGTTTGAAGATTGAATGATTAAGCTAAGGTGGAGTGTATGGTACCAGAGGTAGATTAACTTCCATGTGGGACTCAGAGGGAAGGTTGTCTGCTATTTCTCCCTGTTGGTGGTTGTTACTGAGTTTGGAGCCACAGGATCCAGATTTTGTTGTTGTTGTTTTAATGACCCGATGAAATCTATAAGCCTTTGAACTTGATGATGGGTGATTAAATCCTACATTTCTGGTGTAATAGTTCACCTGATTAGAACCCTAGTCTGATTAAGGCCAGGCAACAGGTTTCTTTCTTTGGACAAAGTGAGGGCCCAGAAGGAAGGTTTTGTTTTTGCAGTGGCAGCAGGCAGCAGTGGAGCTCTGGAGCTCTGTAGGCTAATCTCTGACCTCCCCAGATATTTTGCTTTAGTAGCAGGACACTGCTGCCCTCTGGTGGATAAATATCCAGTGTTATGTTCCGGTTCCCTGAAGCCCATTCTTGGCAGTGATTAGGAACCTTTGGGTAGAACAGTGGTCTACAAGGCCAATCTCTACCTGCCAAGATTCAGAGTTAGTTATCTCTTTTCCTTGGGCAAAAAAGGATGTCTATAATCTCCTTTGCACAATCATTTAATGAAATTCTACCACTGAAGTTTATTGTTTTTTCTTCTCTGAGTTAAAAGATGGGGAATGGGCTATCCGAGTGAAATTCACAATTTCTAAATAGGGGCTCTAGCCTTTCAGAAACCAGAGAAGGAGATGGCACCCCACTCCAGTACCCTTGCCTGGAAAATCCCATGGATGGAGGAGCCTGGTGGGCTGCAGTCCATGGGGTCGTGAAGAGTCGGACACGACTGAGCGACTTCACTTTGACTTTTCACTTTCATGCATTGGAGAAGGAAATGGCAACCCACTCCAGTGTTCTTGCCTGGAGAATCCCAGGGATGGGGGAGCCTGGTGGGCTTCCGTCTATGGGGTCGCACAGAGTCGGACATGACTGAAGTGACTTAGCAGCAGCAGCAGCCTTTCAGAAACAGGTTAGTTTCAGAATCTGCATTATTTCCTGAGAAGTGAAATTAGCATATTGAAGATAACCCTATATCAGAATATAAACCAGTTTCCAAGCAGGGAAACTTGATCAAGATCAGTTTATGTACCTAATTCTTTAATAAAAAGGCAAAAATGTCTCAAATATGATGGAATTTCCATAGTATTAGTATTAAAAAGATGACTAAATCCATGTACAAGTCTGGGAGGAAACTCTAAAATTCCAAAAAAAAAAATTTTAACTCAAGACATTTTAATATTTTAAATGTGCTATCTCTAAAACAAAAACAATAAGAACAACAGCAAAACCCTTTTTAGATGAAAAGAAAATGTAAGTACATATGTAGCAGCCACTGTGTTTGCAAAAACAGCCATTAGTTATGTAAGATCAAGAAATTAATACTCAGAGGAGCAAGTCTTAAAATATTTTCTCTATGTGAAATTGTTGCCTTCCAAATAAAAATACTGGCTTATTAAGTGTTGTTATAGCATCATTGGCTAAAGATAATAGCAAACTTTAATGAGAGGATAAATAAATGCATACACATAGCTCTGTAAAAAAAAAAAGCTAAATTGTTAATGAAAATGAAATGCTTTCTATCCTTTAAGAAAGATGAGGAATAGGGAGAGGGACACACACAGAGAGAAGTTCATGCTCTCTGGTATCTAATAGTACAAGGACACTAATCCCATCATGCAGAACTTGCCTTCATGACCTCATCTCAACCTCATTAGCTCCCAAAGGTCCTATTTGTAAAGACCATTTGGGGTTGGGGCTTCAGCATATGAATTTGAAGGGGACAGAATCAGTCCATAGCAGCCATCTTACAAGTGATAATTCAACACCCCCACAATGAAAGGACCATTGAGATGCTACCACATCCTGCAATTCCTCCTGAATCAGTAAAGGTCCAGTTACTTTGGGTGTAGTTTTTATGTAACTAGTTTTCGTTTTTCAAGTATGCTGCATTGATGAAACTGAGCCTGTGTTGTTTTTTGGATTAGACCTTCTGGAGATTATTTATATCTTTTCAGTTTAGACCTCTGGGCTACCAGCTACCACCAACCCTTGTGAATGTGTGTGGGACCCTGTGACAGCTCTCAACCTATTTGTTCCAACTATGGTGACCTATGCCACCTAAGGATGGTGAGAGTGATAGCAGATTTCCTTTATTCTCTTCCCCCTCTTTGTGGCATCTAGTCACCTACTTCCCCCTACTGATCCATGTGTAAAGCATTCTTTAGGAGTGGTCACTTCTATCCCTCCCTGAGAACTTTCTAGACTGTTGCTCCACAAAATGAATGGGATCTTCTCAATTCTCTCTCTTGCATTTAACCCACATAGAGATATTGTGCTGTCCAGAACAGTCTTAGGCCACGCTGGAGAAGAGACAGGCAATTTTTATAGGAATGGGTTGCTTTTTTACTTCACCCCTTCCAGCTGGTAGAGGATAGAGATGCAGTCAATATTGAAAAAGATCCCACTCTAAGAACACAGTGATTGTGGCCTAAAGCATCCAAGGCTAAGACATACAATAAAGTCCAAATGCTAAATACAGCACAACTGAAAAATGAAGTATTATTTACATCTTTTCCTGGCTGGATAACACTTGCATTTGCAGTGACCACCGATGAAGCCTGGCATACACCTTTGAGAGTCATTGGAGGCCAATGTTCATGGCTAGCACAATGGATGACCAATGTAATGCATAATGATATAATTAATGATAGATAAATGATACTGGGAACCATGGGGATAAGAAGATCTATATCAGTATAAGTGAAGTGAAGTAACTTAGTTATGTCCGACTCATTGCAACCCTATGGACTGCAGCCTGCCAGGCTCCTGGGTCCATGGGATTTTCCAGGCAAGAATAGTGGAGTGGGTAGCCATTTCCTTCTCCAGGGTATCTTCCGGACTCAGGGATCGAATCCAGGTCTCCCGCATTGTAGGCAGACTCTTTACTATCTGAGCCACAAGGGAAGTTCTAGGTTCTAAAGAGCCATCACATTGTGAGTGGTAACAATGTTGCCATCTTTTCCTGTCACTGGGAGATCAAAATTAACCAAGAATAACACATTGGGCACATTGGCAATTAAAAATTTTGGAGGATCTAGGCCCAAACAAATGGATAAAAATCTTAAAGCACTGAAAAATTCTGAAAGTAAAGGTAACATGGTTAAAAGTCTATGTCTAATTCAGCATCAATGTGTATGTTAAATAATGAAACATATGAGACTTTAAAAAACAATACTTTTTGCTTAAGGGTTGGTTGGCCCTTGACTGATCAGTGTTAGAATCCCTTCCCTGGAATTTGGTTGGGTCTAAGAGATTCCACTTTCAATATGGATGTGTGTCCTGAAGAGAAATATCAAACCCGGGAGCAGTTAACTGTCATGTCTCCTGCCATATAGGGCAAAGTAGCAGGAGGATCTGTGCCAAGAAAGACAAGGAAAAAAAATAAATAAAACTGGCACCCAGTGCCAGGTCACACTATCTGTTTGAAGCCTGCTATATGCTTGTCAGTGGGGTCCCTGAGACCCCTAATCCTTATGCCACATCTTCATACACACGTGCACAATTGTTCTTAAGTTGCATTCAGTTGATTTCAGTAACCTAAACAAAAATGAGTCTTAACAAAACCACACCCATAACAATGAAAATCACCTATGAAGCATCTTTTATTAAACGAAACCCAATAATTGCAAAGCATTGTGTTATAACAGTATGTAGATTTCTGATGTAATTGCTTCTTGGATTTTTAAACATTAAAAACTATATGGTTGAAAATACTATTTTTATTTTATTACTTGTTTAAGATTTTAAGCAAACTAATAAAATGCACAATTTTGGAAAACAGCCTATTGCAATTAAAGTGAAATTTTCTTCAAATATTGTGTTTTACTGAATGAATTTGCTTACAATGGTATTTTCTTCTATGCCACTTAGCCAAGAGTATCCAATATGAAAAACAGAATTGCAAAAATTTGGCAAAAAAAGGCTTCTGCAAAAACCAGAGACATAGGAAACCAGAGAAATAGGAAACTATAGGGAGATGATGTAGATAATTGTAAATTAAATTAGATTTCAAACTCAATTATTGTAACTTGATAAATAATAATATATTGTGATTCAGCATCTTGTACCCAGAGACTGATGTAGATAGATTTCAGACTTTAATAGTGAAGTGAAAGTCACTCAGTCGTGTTCGACTCTTTGTGATACCATGGACTATACAGTCCATGGAATTCTCCAGGCCAGAATACTGGAGTGGGTAGCCTTTCCCTTCTCCAAGGGACCTTCCCAACCCAGGGATCGAACCCAGGTCTCCCTAGTTGCAGGTGGATTCTTTACCAGCTGAGCCACAAAGGAAGCCCAGGAATACTGGAGTGGGTAGCCTAGGAGTGGGTAGCCTACCCCTTCTGCAGGGGATCTTCCCAACCCAGGAATCGAACCGGGGTCTCCTGCATTGCAGGCAGATTCTTTATCAACTGAGCTATCAGGGAAGCCCAGACTTTATAGAAGACACTTAAATATCTAGCTACTTATTCTGTAAATACATTTTTGTCTAAAACAGTGGTTCTCACAGTTAGCTATATATAACAGTCACCTGTGATCTTTTACAAATTCAGATTCCATTCCTTACCACTGGAAAACCTAATTCAGGTTATCTGGATCTATAACAAGGCACCTGTATTACTGAAGTGGTGAGTTTGATAAATGGCCAACTGACAAAATTACTGAGTACCTTACAGAATGCTTTGTCACTGTCCAGTAATTTTGTAAATATACAAGCATTATGTGTGAAAAGAAATTAGCAATTGATTCTATTTGGTTCTTAATTAAATATAAAAAAGAATAGTATATGTTCTCAGACATTTTTTTACTAGGACATCTAGGAAATTGGTAAATGAGGAAGATTATTTGCCACTATGTGATAAAAGACAGAGTTTGAGATAAAACCTCCACCGAAGTTGCAAATGGGCTTTGGATATTTTTTACTATGCTGTGTTCCTTTAAACATGATTTGTGACAGTTAAATGAATCTCACTGATATTTTTTAATGAGAAATATTTCATCTTTTAAAGTAGAATATTTCTCAAAGGTAGGAAGAAATAAAATTTTAATGTTCTATAATCACTTCATTTGAATCCTCATCAATTGTTTGATTCTGGTCTTAAGGTTAACACAATACTAGCAGAGAAAGAGAAGAAATCTGAGGAGACAAATTGTAAAAAACACATGATAAGCCTAAGAAATAAAGCAAAAAAATATTTCTCAGGAAACCAGCAGTAGAATTCAGAATCTAATATAAAAAGAGTAACAAGTTAAGATCTATTTATCACTCACAAAACTAGCTCATAAAATAGTTACTCTTACCACAAGAATTTAAATACACTCTCCAATAATTTCAACCATAAAACTATCATTTTCAGTCGACAATAAAGCAAGATAAAAATCATATCACATTGTTTATTTTGTCATTATTTGCTTATTTTTCTTAAGTAAATATGTACTAAGCACCCATAATTAATGCCCGGCCATTGAAAGGGGCGGAAATACAATGCTGAGTAGGCTAAATATAGTTTCCGCTTTCTTGGAGTTTAGGGCTGAGTGATAAGACATAAAATTATGCAAGACATGCAATTATGATAACAAAGAGAGATAAGTAATATGGAAAGTTTTATGGAACAATGTGTGTGAAAGTGTGCTTTTGAGGCAACCTAAATTAAGAGACAGAGAAGTGAAAAGTGTCGGTAGAACGGAGGGCACCATAATGTTTTCTTTGGGTGAGCAGCAAATTATGCTCAGAGACTGAGACTGTCTTTGCCAATAGTTTAACAGATTCACTGCCGTAATTTTACAAACCAACAGCGCACAATAATAAGCCACTCAAGCAATAACATACTCCAAACCAACGAATGATAAGTTAATCATACTATTGTTTCAGGCAAGGGGAGATGGAAGGAATAATGTCCAAATTTAGTTCCAGAGTTTTGGTTTCTAACCAGGACCAACTGGAGTCCGGCTGCCAGAGCCAAAATAAAAGTCCCTTATTGCTAGAACATTGTTGCTAGGGGACTAACGCGCCAGTTTGGCCGGCCAGCTTAGCTGCTTCCGGGGGTTAACTACGGGGGCTTGTCCTGGCTTGAGCCCCTCATGTCCCTTCTCTTCCCGAGACGGTTCTATGGTTTACCACCACTGCCCAGCAAGAGTAGCCTGGCTACAGCAGAAGCATATGTCTGAGAATCTTCAGAAAGCTAGACCAGCAAAGGGTAGCTCTGCTCTGACCCGAACTCTGGAATATTCCTCACAAACTCTCCATAGGCACAGTCTAAATGTGCCCTCTTCGTACCTGCTTCTCCACACATTTTTATCCATAAGCCCCAAGGGGGTCCCCTCAACATCTGAGCTGCAGTGCTAATCAACCAGGACAGATGAGAGGATGACATCTTAACTTCATTCTTATATCAAAACAACTTTACTTATAAAAACAACTTTTTTTTTTGGTCACAAACAAGTGAATTAAAGCAACTCTGCTTAAATTATAAATAAGTAGATTTGAAATAATATCCAACCAATACACAACAGTCGTTAAGACTGAAAGCTACAGAATAAAACTAGCATCTTGTGTGAAGGCTATTAGAAGGAAAAGAACTAAGAGTAAACTTTAAAAGCTGAAATACTCATATATTTCATCAAGATGGGACTAAAATGTTCTGTTAAAATTCATGCTCAAAGAAAAGCTGTGATCCTCAAAAAGAAAAATTGAAAACACATATTATACTCTACCTTGAAATATTTGAAGTAAAATTTCTGAAAAAAAAATTTTATTTCAGTATGTGGGAAAAAATAAATGAAATTAAAACAAACGATAATTTTAATTTTTATGATCAAATAAAATAATGAAGCATTTTCAGGTAAAATATTTAATACATTCTCAAAAAAATAATATTGGTCTTATGATTGCTACCCAGTGCTATGGACCACTTATCACACCACATATTCTACTAAAATGAAAAGATAACTCTTAGGAAAAATTACAAAGTAAACACTATTGTTTCAATCAATTGACTATTGGTACAGCACTATTAGTTTAATAAACTACAATTTCCACACAATAATATATGATACCTAAGTCATATATTAAGATCCCTCATAGAACTGTGTCTATTCCTAAATATTATTTGACATAAGTATAATTTGTATTTTATCTAATTACTTAAAATATAAAACTCTATAATAATTTTGGTACAGCTAGAATTAGCATAACATCTAAGCAAACATAAAATTTTATATTTATTTCTTGATAAAAATGGTTTCCATTAAAAACATTTATTTTAAAACTTCACTAAAATCTGAACAAATAATACCATAGTAATGCTAAGAAAAATGTCCATAACTATAGCCAACATTTTAGAAAATTTTCAGATGTTTTAATTTGGCACTAAAAGATAATAACTTCAATTGTCTTGGAATGATCTAATACAAGATTTAAATCAACCAAACAACTTCAAATCATTTTTCAATAAGCTTATATTCACTTCTACCACATAAAACAGACATTAGATTTAAAAAATAACAAATTGATGGGAATATATAATAATAAAAATTCAATGATTCAGACATTGGTGGGCAGGCTGTAATTAAGGCTAGAGGTCCAAAGGCAGTTCAGAAGTCATAGAAGGTTTATCTATTAATTTTAATACAAATTTGCAGTGAGAATAAACGTGGAAATGAATTCTTAAGAGGCTTAGCTAAAATACATAAAAGCAGTGTTAAGAATTCTCCTTATGAGAAAAATAGTTATTAAAATGAAAGATTAATTCAATAGAAATACACACATAAATATATTAAATTATGAAAAGTGAAGACAATTATTGAAATAAATAATTGCCATATATTCTTAAACAGTATGAGCTAATCTTGCTGCTGCTTAATAGACATACGTATCTATTTTTTCAGGGGCAAGTGGATGGTGTAGTGGACAAAAGCGTGCAATTTTAAAATTTCTGTAGGAAGATATAATACATATTAAGACTTGGTAAAGAAAATGTTTAAAATATTAATACTCTTTAATTTTAAAATTTTGTCAGTGAAACAAGTCCCAGAAAGATAAAGAAATGAAGAGAAATCAGTTCTGATAAACTAGTGATTTGAGAACAAGCACACAATACCATTTTAAGTCCCCTGTTCAACGTGGAAGTTACAACGAAATAGTATAATCCTGTTGGTTTTTGTTTAACAAATAGTTCTGTTAAAGCTTTCGAACTGTGGTGCTGGAGAAGACTCTTAAGAGTCCCTTGGACTGCAAGGAGATTAAACCAGTAAATCCTAAAGGAAATCAACCCTGAATATTAATTGAAAAGACTGATAGTGAAGCTGAAACTTCAATACTTTGGCCACCTGATGCAAAGAGCTGACTTATTGGAAAAAATGCTGATGCTGAGAAAGATTGAAGGCAGGAGGAGAAGTGCATGACAGAGGATGAGATGGTTGGATGGCATCACCAACTCAATGGACATTAGTTTGATCAAGCTCTGGGAGTTGATGGTGGACAGGGAACCCTGGCATGCTGCAGTCCATGGGGTCACAAAGAGTGGACATGATTTAGAAACTGAACAACAACAACAGGTAAGATCAGAGTACAGAACTGAAGCTCTGGTGAACTCCTATCTTTAGTAGAAGGCTGTTCCTCATGACAAGAAACTGCCACCATTAGGAGGATGAGAATGCAAGGCAGGTGAAGATTTGGTTTAGCAGAAATGGAAGCCCAGGGCAGCTGAGTGAAAGGAAAGTTATATGTTTGTATTTTTACTTCTAAATATATGCTTCACTCTTAAATCTATGTCAAGCAGGCAAATGGAAAGATGATCTTTTATCTGCCTACCTAAACGTGTTCAGAATATATACAGATTCTTTTTTATTCCTGCGGAAGAAAATTGTAGTCACAATTTGAGGGTCATTTTCTCCCTACCCTTGGTGAAAGCCAACATGAACTGACATGGACTGTGTCCAAAGTTTATAACAGATATTTTCACATATTGAGGTCTGGAGAAATAATTCCAAAACCATGCAACTCAGATTGGAACTTGAACCCATGTTCTTTTTTTGGGGGGGTGGGGAAGAATTTTTTTTTTATTTTATTTTTTAACTTTACAATATTGTATTGGTTTTGCCATATATCAACATGAATAGGCCACAGGTATACATGTATTCCCCCTCCTGAACCCTCCTCCTTCCTCCCTCCCCGTACCATCCCTCTGGGTGGTCCCAGTGCACCAGCACCAAGCATCCAGTATCGTGCATCGAACCTGGACTGGCGACTCGTTTCATACATGATATTATACATGTTTCAATGCCATTCTCCCAAATCATCCCACCCTCTCCCTCTCCCACAGAGTCCATAAGACTGTTCTATACATCTGTGTCTCTTTTGCTGTCTCGTATACAGGGTTATTGTTACCATCTTTCTAAATTCCATATATAGGCGTTAGTATACTGTATTGGTGTTTTTCTTTCTGGCTTACTTCACTCTGTATAAGAGGCTCCAGTTTCATCTACCTCATTAGAACTGATTCAAATGCATTCTTTTTAATGGCTGAGTCATACTCCATTGTGTATATGTACCACGGCTTTCTTATCCATTCATCTGCTGATGGACATCTAGGTCGCTTCCATGTCCTGGCATGTTCCTTTAACTGAGATCACACACCTGGTCTCAGGACTTAATGAAGCTCAGGCTCTTGATGGCTCATCACAGGAAGAATTCAGTGAGAGACAAAGTGACAGGTAAGAAGTAGATTTATTTAGAGAGAAACACACTTCACAGGCAGACTGTGGGCCATCTCAGAAGTTGAGAGCAGCCCCAGGATATGGGGTTGTCAGTTCTTAAAGAGTTGGGTAATTTCATAGGCTAATGAGTGGAAAGATTATTCCAGTTATTTGGGGAAAGGGGTGGGGATTTTCAGGAATTGGGCCATCACCCAATTTTTGACTTTATGGTCCCCTTGGACCTGCACCTATAGGTGAGTCATTTAGCTTGCTGATGTAGTACATTGAGCATATACTGAGGCTCAAGTTCTAGTGGAAGTCAACTCTTCTACCATCTTGGACCTATTTGGTTCTAAGCAGTTTATGTTGTGTCCTCAGGTTATGTCATTCTTTGAAAGGTTGTGCCCTGCTCCCTTCCCACCTATTTTAATTTTAGATTCTACATGAGTTAACTTCAATTTTATGCTAACTGAAACAGCCAGTTTGTGGCACATGAAACTTATATTATACATCTACTTTATTAGGAAAAAGGCACATTGATCAGAAGTAAAGAATGTTCATGTTAAAAAACAAAGATTAAATTACTTTTTTTTTCTGGGACAGAAAGGCAAGTACTCCTTCAATAATAAAATTCCCTCCCCAGGTGCAAGGCTGTGCTGACTGCTTACGTGTACCTGCTAATCTGTTGTGGGCTTTTGTTTTTTATTTTTGAAGTCTTAAAGGAATATATCCCTGATATATTGTTAAATGTTCTTTGTTCTGACAAGATACAAAACTGTTCTGAAACCCAGACTTCTCCAGAGCAGCTCCTCAGAGTTATATGAGAGGCTGTCTTTCAGGCTACAGTCCTCAGTTAGGCTCAAATAAAACTCTTTTCTACTTCTATTTTAGGGTCCTATTATAGATTATTTATTGGTTATTTTCATCAATGAAGCTAATGCTCAGGGGTGTTCCTTTGCATGGTCTTTTCTAAGGTGGTAGTATTAGTAACTACATTTGAATTCATCATTTTGTATTCATTTTCTTAAAAGGCGTCATTCCTTTCCACAGCTGTATATTTTCTAGTCTCAACAAAATCTAAATTCACCCTGAGGAATGGGAGATTCCCAGAACTCCCAAAATAGATTTCTGCCTTTTATGATGAAGCGCTATGGCTGTCTACACTTCTCAAAGAATGAAATAATTCCAATTTGTAAGCTTTGATTGGAAGATTTTATTTTGTATAGACTGCTTTATTTGCTTTTAGATAATTTTGTAATTTAGAGGCAAAATAATTTCAAACAACAGAATCTCTATTTTAATTAATATTAAAAGTCACTAAGTAGTTATCTAAATATGAAATAACCATAAAAATTGAAAAAATAAGAAAGTGGACAATTTTTTCCAGTTCTTTCTATGTGATATTCCTATTTTTAAAAAATTCATGTACTCAGGGAAAAGTGAAGGTTCTACAGTCACCTGGTAACTGTAATATTCATATATGAAATAAGTTAATGAATTTAATAGTCAGAGAATTTTACCTCAAAGTTGTTTTTTCCTTAGAAATAACACCTTTCAAATTTATTTTTTAAATGGTATTAATAATAAAAAGATATTATTCAATTGAGTTTTAAACCTTTTGGTTAATGGTATAACAAAAATGTTGCTAACACATTTTGACAAGAAAAATGCCCATGAGTTTATAAATAAAATATCTAAATGATTATTTGAAAAATTATTTCCTAGGAGGAGAAGGGTGAGACAGAGGAATGAGATGGTTGGATGGCATTATTGACTCAATGGACACGAGTTTGAGCAAATTCTGGGTGATAGTGAAGGACAGGGAAGCCTGGCATGCTGCTGTCCTTGGTGTCTCAAAGAGTCAGACACGACTGAGTGACTGAACAACAAAAACAAAGCAACTTTTATAAATTGTATTTAAATGTGTTATACATGCTGTGGACGTCAACAAAAAAGTAAAAGAAATAATAAAAGCAAATGTCACTGTTGATCGGTTGATAAGTCCTATCTGACTCTTCGTGACCCCATGGACTGTAGCACTCCAGGCTCCTTTGTCCTCCACTGTCTCCCAGAGTTTACTCAATTCAAGCCATTGAGTCAGTGATGCTATCTAACCATTTCATCTTCTGCTGCTCCTTTCTCCTTTTGCCTTCAATCATCCCCAGAATTAGGGGTTTTTTCCAATGAGTCAGCTCTTCCCATCAGGTGGTCAAAGTTTTGGAGCTTCAGCATCAGCCTTCCAAGGAATAATCAGGTTTGACTTCCTTTAAGATTTCCTGGTTTGATCTCCTTGCTGTCCAAGGGACTCTCAAGAGTCTTCTCCAGCACCACAGTTCAAAAGCATCAATTCTTTAGTGCTCAGCCTTCTTATGGTAAAATTCTCAATCCATACATGAGTACTGGAAAAACCATAGCTTTGACCAAACAGACCTTTGTCAGCAAATTTATGTCTCTTCTTTTTAATACACTGTCTAGGTTTGTCATAGGTTTTCTTCCAAGAAACAAGTGTCTTTTAATTTCATGGCTACAATCACCATCTGCAGTCATTTTAGAATCCAGGAAATTAAAACCTGTCATTGCTTACACTTTTACCCTCTTCTATTTGCCATGAAGTGATGGGACCAGATGTCATGATCTTAGTTTTCTGAAGGTCAAGTTTCAAACCAGCTTTTTCCTTCTTCTCTTTCACTCTCATCTAGAGGCTGTTTAGTACCTCTTCACTTTCTGCCATGACAGTGGTACCATCTGCATATCTGAGGTTGTTGATATGTCTCCTGGCAACCTTCATGATTCATCCAACCCATCATTTTGCACCATGTACTCTTCATGTTGCTGCTAAGTCGCTTCAGTCGTGTCCAACTCTGTGCGACCGCATAGACAGCAGCCCACCAGACTCCTGTGTCTATGGGATTCTCCAGGCAAATTGAAGTTAAATAAACAGGGTGACAATATATGGCTTTGTCATACTCTTTTCCCAATTTGGAACCAATCAGTTGTTGCATGTCTGGTTCTAACTGTTGCTTTTTGACCTGCATATAGGTTTCTCAGGAGACCCCATCCCTAAGAATTTTCCACAATTTGTTTTGATCCACACAGTCAAAGGCTTAGGGTAATCAATGAGACAGAAGTAGATGTTTTGCTGCAAATCCCTTGCTTCTTCCATGATCCAACGAACAGCAATTTGATCTCTGGTTCTTCTGTTCTGGTAAAACTGGAAGTTCTTGGTTTATGTACTGCTAAAACTTAGTGTAAAGGATTTTGAGCACAAACTTGCTAAAATGTGAAGTGAGCACAATTGTACAATAGTTTAAACATTATTTGGCACCCTTCTTTGGGACTGGAATGAAAACACCTTTTCCAGTCTTGTAGCCACTGCTGAGTTTTCCAAATATGTTAACATACTGAGGGAAGCACTTTACCAATGCATTTTAGCTTTCCATAAAAAGAGTGCTTAGAAATTAAGAGGGAGAAATCCCTTCTTGCTGTTAGATCAAGGGAGGCTATCTTAAATTGCAAATCAAAAGTATAAAATATGTGAAAAAATGTAGGAAACAGCCAATAGAAATCAACGTTTTAACAGGAATTCACTATGGGTGAAATTTTTTTTAATAAAAAAACTATGATAGAAACACCAAAATAAGTGTTTTGAGAATTCAATGAAGGATAAACATTCATTAATAATTAAACTAAGTAAGGCAGATATGAAATACAGACTGTCAGATATAAAACAACTTATCTTGGAAACGGACAATGGAATCATTTCAAATTGCAATCTCAATTAATTATATTACCTCTAGTGTGTCCAGTCTTCATTTTCTGACCCTTTTAAAAAATGACACTGTGAAAGGAGGATTGAGAAAAAAATATATACTTCTGATCTAGATTTAGGATCAAGTTCTTAAAATCACTGCTGGGATTATAGAACGATGTGTGGAAAACTGATTCCTTAACGTTGTGTGTTCCTGTTTTGCCAAAAGTTTCACTTTTGTTTGAAACTTCAGATTGCAGTGCTGGGGGCTCCTGCTTATAATTGCAGGCTGCAAACTGATATTGTCATCAGTTTGGATGCAAAAATACAGCTCTGGCTTTACTTTAACATTTTTACAATGCTCTTTGTTTTGTCTTATGAGTCATGGGATTTCACTAAACTCTGGGTGCAGTTGGCCAGACCCCTAGGGGCGCAAGAATTCCAAAACCCACTCCCTGTCTTATCTAAAGTGCTGCCTGACTAAATGTGCTTGCTGGTAGGAACGGAATCTGGGCAGTGTACAGGCAGGTCAGAAGTAAGATCAGATACCTGCTCTCCCAACTTGTGAAGCCTGAACAAGACTTCCTCCATTGTAATTTCCTTTAACAGCCTCAGGACTGTTTAGGCTGAAGAGCATGGGAATAAGGCAAGATAACATAAGCAGCCTTCTTAACTGTATATGCCAAATAAAAATTCTAGATTGTCAATATAAATAAAGTGATCAAAGAAATGAGTAATAGGTTAAGCAATGAAGGAAACGATTTTTTGACAGTAAGGGATTTAGTAAAGAAAAAGTCCTACCATGAATGAGAAGTATGTTTTTGTACATCTGCTCCTATATCCAATAACTCATTGGCAGCAATAGTAGTAACATTAGAATATTCTATCAAGGTATGTACTCAATCACTAAGTCCTGTATGACTATTTGCAACCCCATGGACTGTAGCCTGAAAACCTATCAGGATATAGTTACATTTATCTATGAGTTTCAAAGAAATTAGTGATACAAAGGGAATATTTCATGCAAAGATGGGCACAATAAAGGACGGAAATGGTATGGACCTAACAGAAGCAGAATATATTGAGAAGAGCTAGCAAGAATACACAGAAGAACTGTACAAAAAGATCTGAATGACCCTGATAACCACGAAGGTGTGATCACTCACCTAGAGACAGACATCCTGGAATGTTAAGTCAAGTAGGCCTTAAGGAAGCATCACTACAAACAAAGCTAGTGGAGGTGATAGAATTCCAGTTGAGCTATTTCAAATCCTAAAAGATGATGGTGTGAAAGTGTTGCACTCAATATGCCAGCAAATTTGGAAAACTCAGCAGTGGCCGCAGGACTGGAAAAGGTCAGTTTTCATTCTAACCCATAAGAAAGGCAATGCCAAAGAATATTTGAGCTATTGCACAGCTGCACTCTTCTCACACTAGCAAAGTAATGCACAAAATTCTCCAAGCCAGGCTTCAGCAGAATGTGAACCAAGAACTTCCAGGCGTTCAAGCTGGATTTAGAAAAGGCAGAGGAACCACAGATCAAATTGCCAACATCTGTTGGATCATTGAAAAAGCAAGAGAGTTTCTGAAAAACATCTACTTCTGCTTTATTGATTACGCCAAAGCCTTTGACTGTGTGAATTACGACAAACTCTGGAAAATTCTGAAAGAGATGGGAATACCAGACCACCTGACCTGCCTCCTGATAAATCTATATGCAGATCAAGAAACAACAGTTAGAACTGGACATGGGACAAAAGGCTGGTTCAAGATTTGGAACGGAGTCCGTCAAGGCTGTGTATTGTCACCCTGCTTTTTCACCTTCTATGCACAGTACATTATGTGAAATGTGGAGCACAAGCTGGAATCAAGATTGCTGGCAGAAATATCAATAACCTCAGATATGCAGATGATGCCACCCTTATGGCAGAAAGTGAAGAACTAAAGAGCCTCTTGATGAAAGTGAAAGAGAAGAGCAAAAAAGCTGACTTAAAACTCAACATTCAGAAAACTAAGATTATGGCATCCAGTCCCATCACTTCATGGCAAATAGTTGGGGAAACAATGGAAAGAGTGAAAGACTTTATTTTCTTGGGCTCCAAAATCACTGCCAATGGTGACTGCAGCCATGAAATTAAAAGACACTTGCCCCTTGGGGAAAAAGCTATGACAAACCTAGACAACATATAAAAAAGCTGAATATTCATTGGAAGGACTGGTGCTGAAGCTGAAGCTCCGAAATTTTGGCCACCTGATGCGAAGAACTAACTCATTGGAAAAGACCCTGATGCTGGGAAAGATTGAAGGCAGGAGGAGAAGGGCATGACAGAGGATGAAATGGTTGGATGGCATCACCGACTCAATGGACATGAGTTTGAGCAAGCTCTAGAAGTTGGTGATGGTCAGGGAAGCCTGGTGTGCTGAAGTCCATAGGGTTGCAAAGAGTTGGACATGACTGAGTAACTGAACTGAACTGATGAAAATTTATAACTCTGGATTTTTGCCAAATTTTACATAAGGGTTTTCAGGGGAGGCTAAAATTTGGAACAGAAAGAGTAGGGAATAATATTTGGGTCACCATACCTGAGTTCTCATGAGGGGAAAGTAATATGTGGTCCCTTTCCAATATAAATGATAGAATGTGTTAGGCTTCTGGAAAAAGGGATTCCTAACTAGTATATAGTATTTTCTACAGTCATTGGTTAACATCCACACAAATTGAGGAGCAATTTCAAAAAAAAAAAAAACAACAACACACACACACGTTAAAGGATTAAGAGGAGATATTCATGGAGTTCTCCAATAAGTAGGGCTCCCAAATGAAAGAAGTTGATCCATATAGCAGTCCCTTGATAGCTTTGTCACAGTCTATCAGTAAGTGAGTATGATTATTAAATTAACACACAAAATTGGCACGTAATACTTGTGTTAAAGGCTTGAGCTATATTTTTACCAGTGCTGTAAAATCTAGCAGACAGATAAATTTTTGTCTGTAGAAAGGCAAAGGTCAGAAAATACAGGCCTTGTTTGCAGGGCAGGTGAAGTTATCCTGAGTTCGGGTCTGGCTCATGTTTCTCCAGCTAAAAATTTCTTAATTGCTTTCTTCATATTTTTCCTTTAATTGGCATATCCATGAATGTTAAGGCATGAATGACAATCCACATTACAGTCAGGCTTTCAAGAATAATCTATTCATGAAAATAACACTGGCTTAATGATAAGTATTTCCATTTTTTCCTGTCAGGGGATTATCACTAACATGCTATTGTCTTTCCCCGAATAATCATATCAGCAGGCATGGGAGGGCTGTTAGGTTGCTTCACCCAGACTTTAGCTCCAGTTGCAAGCATTTCACTTATGGACCCAAACTGGCCATCACTCCTCACTGTTAGTAAGATGAGAGATATTCTTTTTCATGCTTTGCCAATTACACATGGAAGAATCAGCAATTCAGCAATTCCATCCTGTTTACTGAAGCTTCCTTTGTTGCTCAGCAGTAAAGAATCCGCTTGCCAATGCAGGAGATGTGGGTTTGATCCCTAGGTCAGGAAGATCCACTGGAGAAGGAAATGGCAACTCACTCTAATATTCTTACCTGGGAAATCCCATGGACAGAGGATCCTCGCAGTTACAGAACATGGAGTTGCAAAGAATTGGACACAACTTAGTGACTGAACAACAACAAATCATGTCTATTGATAAATAGATCATCCTTTTTTTCCTTTTGTAAAATTACCCATATTTCTCCTTGGCAGTCTGGGTCTATAACTCCCTCACAGACATAGACCCCTTTTAAAGCTAAACCGGAATGTTCTCTAATTAATCCAAGGTGTCCAGGAGACATCTTAATTCCAACACTTGAAATAATACATATCAATCTTTTAGTAAGTCTGTATTCAGATATAGAGTACAAATCCAGTTCAGAAGCCTCAGGAGTAGCTCAGAAAAGAGCTGCTGCTCCTAGACTGATTTCCCAATACTCAACTGTTTCAGGTTGGAAGTCTATTTTATGAATTTGTAAGTTTGGAATAGTCATTCTCAAAGGAGTTTCTGATTCTCCTATAGGTCTATTATTTAAAATGTGGGGGCAGTAATAAAGTTAGTCTTCCAATTTTTGTAAGAGCCCTCTCCAAGTGTAATTAACTTCTGTTTATGCAAACTATTCATTCTTTCAATCAAGCCAGCAGCTTGATAACAATAAGAAATATGAAAAATCCGTTGTATATTATGTTTCTGAGCAAATTCTTGTATTAATTTACCTTTAAAATGTGATCCACTGCTACACTGACTTTGAAGTAGAACACCATAATATAAATTAATTATATTAGTCTGATTAACTTTCCCAAAAGACATGGCCACTAAATATCCAGAATTGGTGTCCACAGCAGTACATACATATTGGCATATTTTATCTCAAATCAATGAACTGATATAATTAACTTGCCATATGTGCCCAGGCAGCTTGTCACGTGTCAATTGTCCTTTGACTAATTGTGGCAAGCTCCTGTTTAATATGTTAAAAAATTGGACATTGTGAAATAACAGATTTAATGAGATCCATAGTTAAAGAAATACCTTGATTCTGAGCCTACCCATACGTTGCGTTTTCTCTCAGATGGCCACATTTTTTGTGTGCCCCAAAAGTCAAGCCTTTTAAGTCACTGGAGTCTGGATTGACTTCTACTGCTTGGTTAATGTTTGTTTACCTGTAATAGAGTTATGCCATTATTTTTTAGAATTTGGAACACTGTGAGCATCTACAAGAAGACCAAAACTTTAATAGTTTGAACAATTTCCCGAAGGTCAGACCATAACTTATTTCTACATAGCTCCTTGGAGTGAATTTGTCAGTTATTTTTTTTTTTTTTTTTTTTTCGCGCTGTCCGGGGCTTGGCCGCGCGGGATGCCGCCCGGGCGGAGCGCTGACGTCACCACCGCGCTCTGCACCAGTTCTCCCCGTCAGTTATTCTTTAGCCATAGGGGAAACCAGGTCCAAATCATTGGCTTCCAATCAAGAATCTGTGAATAGATGTCATTCAGATAAATTCTCTTGCTTTAATACCTGATAAATAGATGTGCATGTGTGCTAAGTTGCTTCAGTCACATCCCACTCTGTGTGACCCTATGGACAGTCACTTGCCAGGCTCCTCAATCCATGGGATTATCATCTTGGAAAATCAGCTACTTTTAACTTCCCCAGTTCAGTTCAGTTCAGTCACTTAGTCGTGTCTGACACTTTGCGACCCCATAGACACAGAACGCCAGGCTTCCCTGTCCATTACCAACTCCCGGAGCTTACTCAAACTCATGTCCATAGAGTCAGTGTTGCCATCCAACCATCTTATCCTCTGTCATCCCCTTCTCCTCCTGCTTTCAATCTTTCCCAGCATCAGGGTCTTTTCCAATGAGTCAGTTCTTCGCATTAGGTGGCCAAAGTATTGGAGTTTCAGCTTCAGCGTCAGTCCTTCCAAAGAATATTCAGGACTGATTTCCTTAGGATGGACTGGTTAGATAACCTTGCAGTCCAAGGGACTCTCAAGAGTCTTCTCCAACATGACAGTTCAAAAGCATAAATTTTTCAGTGCGAGACTTTCTTTCTAGTCCATCTCTCACATCCATATATGACTACTGGAAAAACCATAGCTTTGACTAAATGGACATTTGTTGACTAAGTAATGTCTCTGCTTTTTAATATGCTGTCTAGGTTGGTCATAGCTTTTCCTCCAAGCAACAAAGGTCTTTTAATTTCATGGCTGCAATCACCACCTGAAGTGATTGTGGAGCCCAAGACAAAAGTCTCTCACTGTTTCCATCATTTCCATCTATTTGCCATGAAGTGATGGGACCAGGGGCCATGATCTCTGTTTTCTGAATGTTGAGTTTTAAGCCAACTTTTTCACTCTCCTCTTTCACATTCATCAAGAGGCTCTTTAGTTCTTTGCTTCCTGCTGTAAGGGTGGTGTCATCTGCATATCTGAGGTTATTGATATTTTTCCTGGCAATCTTGATTCCAGTTTGTGCTTCATCCAGCCCAGAATTTCACATGATGTACTCTGCATAGAAGTTAAATAAGCAGGGTGACAATATACAGCCTTGATGTACTCCTTTCCCGATTTGGAACCAGTCTGCTGTTCCATGTGCACTTCTAGCTGTTGCTTCTTGACCTGCATACGGATTTCTCAGGAGGCAGGTCGGGTGGTCTGGTATTCCCATCTCTTGAAGAATTTTCCACAGTTTGTTGTGATCCACACAGTCAAAGACTTTGGCATAGTCAATAAAACAGAAGTAGATGTTTTTCTGGACCTCTCTTGCTTTTTCAATGATGCAATGGATGTTAGCAATTTGATCTCTGCTTCTTCTGTATTTTCTAAATCCAGCTTGAACATCTGTAAGTTCATGGTTCATGTACTGTTGAAACCTGGCTTGGAGAATTTTGAGGATTACTTTACTAGTACGTGAGATGAGTGCAGTTGTGTGGTTGCCGGGAGCCAGCGTGAAGAACTCCACCCGTGGCAAGTCATGAGGAAGGAGGCTTGGCATATGCAAAGGCAGAATCGAGCCTCAGGAGTCCCCCTGGATATTCCCGAGCATCTACCCTCAAAACCAGAGTCTGCCTACTTTACTGCTTTGTGCTCTCACCTACACCTCTGACTTAACAGGGGGCTGTCCCCCACCACCTCTCTCTGAAAAAGAGTTAACTTACAGCTCCAGTTAATAAAGTTCCTGGGCGTGACAAGAGTGTTTCAACCTACAAACTCCTTTGGAAGTCCTCTAGCCTGCCTGAACAGGTTCTTCCGGCCACATGTGATTGTTCACAGCCTCCCAACCGTGAGAGGCATGAGATGTTCTAAATTGTCTAACTACAGATTCCTTTGAGCAGTTAAAAGATTGATTAGAAATTGTATTGGTGAAGGGTTTTTCATTTGTTGGGCCAATGTTTGCTGCTAAGT
>NW_011494910.1:5116163-5164250 GCF_000754665.1 Bison bison bison | reverse complement strand
GCCCTTGAGTTAATTCTTTTCTTGTTATAGCCCACCACACCTTTGCCCTATAGGAATGCAACTTTATCTAATGCTTTTGGAGGATGGCACCTGACTTTAGAATAATCACCTTTAAAGAAAAATAAGTTTTCTGAAGAAAGGGTCATAAAATGTTAACAGGCCTCCTGGCCAGAAGATGATGTAAATCACCTAAACTTTTGCATATGATAAGTTTGCAGGAAGAAAGCCTGGTTTACTGCTGACTCTACCCCTTCCCCCTTTATCCTCTATGCATAACTTAAGGTATAAAAACTACTTTGGAAAATAAAGTGCGGGCCTTGTTCAACGAAGCTTAGTCTCCCCATGTCGTTCTTTCTCTCATCTTCTGGCTGAATTCCCATCTGGAGCATGGAGGCTTGTCAAGCCTACTAATTATGCCTGGGCTTCTAAGATCTGACCAGGGAGGCCTTAGTGTCTCCTCTCCTTCGGAAGAACAGGAGGACACCTGTGGCCTATGTAGGTGACGCAAATTCCTTGTGTTGGAATTTTATTAGCTTTCCATGTAAACCAAGTTATTCAGCCTCTTTTCTTCACTAAATTTCTTCACTGAGCTATCCCTATTTAACCACTCTTTATATCTTTAATTCTATTGTATCCTGATCGCCAAAGCTGTCTCCCCTTCGAATTCCCTGGATCCACCGGGGCTGGATCCTGGTATGTGGTAGTTTGAGCATTCTTTGTCATTGCCTTTCTTTGGGATTGGAATGAAAACTGACCTTTTCCAGTCCTGTGGCCACTGCTGAGTTTTCCAAATTTGCTGGCATATTGAGTGCAGCACTTTCACAGCATCGTCTTTTAGGATTTGAAATAGCTCTATTGGAATTCCACCACCTCCACTAGCTTTGTTTGTAGTGAGGCTTCCTAAGGCCCACTTGACTTCACATTGCAGGATGTCTGTCTCTAGGTGAGTGATCACACCTTCGTTTGTTATCAGGGTCATTCAGATCTTTTTTCTACAGTTCTTCTGTGTATTCTTGCCACCTCTTCTTAATATCTTCTGCTTCTGTTATGTCCATACCATTTCTGTTCTTTATTGTGCCCACTTTGCATGAAGTGTTCTGTTGGTATCTCTAATTTTCTTGAAGAGACCTCTAGTCTTTCCCATTATATTATTGTCCTTTATTTCTTTGCATTGACCACTGAGGAAGGCTTTCTCATCTCATCTTGCTATTCTTTGGAATTCTGCATTCAGATGGGTATATCTTTCCTTTTCTTCTTTGCCTTTAGTGTCTCTTCTTTTCTCAGCTATTTGTAAGGCCTCCTCAAGCAACTTTTTGCATTTACCTTCCCCAGTAGTTGTTAGCAATTTAGTAGCCACTGAATTATATGCCACCGCTTTCCAATAGTGAGTGGATCCTATATATTTAGCTGATCCATCAGTGAACAATGCATACAATTTTTCCTGTATAGTTCAAGTGTCAAAGCGCTTTCCCCATTTTACAAGGGACACAGTTATCACTAGTTTAAGTATAACCTCTTGCTTGAGTCGTTCAGTTGAAATTTCAGAAATCTTTTCATATAAGGCAGTGAACTCATATGGCCATGGTTTGGCTTAGTGCTGAATATACCATTTCAATTTTATTATGCTGGACTCCTAGGTTTGCTCAATCCTGTAGATGCTGGGAAATTTTGTACCCATTGCATGATTGGCACTTGAGGCCTTAATATTACAGTATGATCTATAGTAAATTGTTCCATATCAATCAAAGCCCAATAATAAGCCAATTACTGTTTTTCAAAGGTAGTGTAATTTCTTCTGGCCTCTGGAAATTTCCCTACTCCAGAAGCCCAAAGGTATTCTTTTGCCTTGCTGCTTTTGCCATAAACATATATAATTTTGCCAATTAACATATATAATTGTATGTTCCTTGGTTGTAGCTCATGAGGTAACTAATTTCTATCCAAAGAGAGAGAAACTATCTGGGTAGTGAATCCTAGTCAACATAGATCTCAATTAACAAAACTAGAATTTTTATTCAGTGAAGCATAAAAAAATGTTTTGTGAGGGTGTTAACTTTGCTACCAGGGAAGGTTTTATCTCTTCAACTTAAAAAATGAGGTTTGGATAGCAGCTGCTATCCAAAAGTCTACAAGCAATAAATGCTGGAGAGGGTGTGGAGAAAAGGGAATTCTCTTACACTGTTGGTGGGAATGCAAACTAGTACAGCCACTATGGAGAACAGTGTGGAGATTCCTTAAAAAACTGGAAATAGAACTGCCTTATGACCCAGCAATCCCACTACTGGGCATACACACCAAGGAAACCAGAATTGAAAGAGACATGTGTACCCAATATTCATCGCAGCATTGTTTATAATATCCAGGACATGGAAGCAACCTAGATGTCTGTCGGCAGATGAATAGATGAGAAAGCTGTGGTACATATGCACAGTGGAGTATTATGCAGCCATTAAAAAGAATACATTTGAATCAGTTCTAATGAGGTGGATGAAACTGGAGCCTATTATACAGAATGAAGCAAGCCAGAAAGAAAAACACCAATACAGTATACTAACGCATATATATGGAATTTAGAAAGATGGTAACAATAACCCTGTATGCGAGATAGCAAAAGAGACACAGATGTATAGAACAGTCTTTTGGACTCTGTGGGAGAGGGAGGGGGGGATGATATGGGAGAATGGCATTGAAACATGTATAATATCATATATGAAATGAATCACCAGTCCAGGTTCGATGCATGATACAAGATGCTTGGGGCTGGTGCACTGGGATGACCCAGAGGGATGGGATGGGGAGGGAGGTGGGAGGGGGGTTCAGGATGGGGAACACATGAACACCCATGACGGATTCATGTTGATGTATAGCAAAACCAGTACAATATTGTAAAGTAATTAGCCTCCAATTAAAATAAATAAATTTATATTAAAAAAAATTTTAAATGAGGTTTGTCAGAGATCTGGGAAAAGCCAAGCAGCCATCTTGGACTTCCCATAACCCTAGCTGTGTGATTTACAGCTATTATTTACCCATTTTAAATTCCTTGATTTAGGAGTAGACTGTTGCCATATCTTATGGACCATCAGGATAGTGGAAGTCTGACAATGAGTGGTTAATTTTTTGTGGAAGCAGAACAAGCTTTATCTATGTGTGCCACAATCTTCATAGATCATTGTGAAATAATATTTACTTTACCAAAGTAACAAAAGATTCTAAAAACAAATGTAAATTACTTAAAGGTGAAGAAATATGCATAGTCTGTTATCAAAAGCCACATTCCGAGAAAACGTTGTTCTCTTAACAAAGAGAGAAAGCCAAATTCCAGTCTGATACCAGCTTACTGTTGATAACAGAATTTTATTTATCTAGTTAAATTTTAGTTTAATCTTAAAAAGTCTTTTCTATAAATCTTGAAGAGGCAGATTTTTTTGTTAAGGCATTAGAATGAAACCATAGCTCTCTATAATGACAAAAAGATTTAAGAAGGCATGTTTAAAGTCTGATGACAATGCAATTGACAAAGTAACTTGGTTACTGCTGTGACATGTAATACTTTAAGATAGTAACTGGAATTATGACTGATAATATTTTACCAGGACGTATCAGATCTTCATGAATTCTATATAATTTCCAGAATGTCCATATTAGTACCATTATACAATGCAACCTGAGAAGATTTATTACTTATTAACAATACTTCCCATGTACCTTTAACCTACCAAATGAACCTAATTAGCTTTATATTTTTCTTTGGGACGCCTCAGGAGCCCTCTGAAGCATCTCAAAGATAGCTAGAGGTCAAAAGAATTTCATTCGAATTTGATTTTAGGAAGTTGGTCAAAAATATTAAAGGTTTTAGAAAACTCAGTCAGATAAGACCATAGGTCACTATGAAACAATAGTTATTCACTCAGCCAAAGTAATAATAACATGTTTCAAAAGCAAATATAGGTCACTTAAGACGTTGTTAGTTGTTGGTTTAGTCACTAAGTCATGTCTGACCCCAAGAACAGTAGCCTGCAAGATTCCTCTGTCAATGGGATTTCCCAGGCAAGAATACTGGAGTGGGTTGCCATTTCCTTCTCCAGGGGACCTTCCCAACCCAGGGATTGAACCCTTGTCTCCTGCATTGGCAGGTGTTTTCTTCACCGCTGAGTCACCAGGAAGGCCCCTTTTAAGAGGTAAAGAAACTTAAAATGTGTTATCAAAGGCTGTACAACATCCCAAGAAAAACTTGTATGATGCATAAAACTCTTTTCTCAGAGTCCACTTTTCACAAAACTTTCTTATCACTTTTTATATTCATTATTTTATGTTCCCACTCAAAAATAGACACTTATAAGTAAGACCTACTTCCTTTTCTCTTAACTAAATGCAATTTTATTCCTCATACTTTCTTTACTAAAGTATTCCTACTTCCCTTAAGCAACAATGAACTGTCCTTTATATTAGCATTCTGTAGATTGGTGAACATAAATACCAGTGATGATTTTTAAAATGTTTGCTTTCTTATAGAGAACATCTCAGGATGGTACCAAACATTCACTGACAGGTTTAATGTAAGAGGAAGCCAGTGTTCAGCAATTAGCTTCAGTATCTTATATGGGAGTGGCTTAGCTATTTAATAAACTTCCATCACTCAATTTAGCACAGCCCTAGCAATTTAAGTTACCAACATTTGCAGAAACTATTTTAGGCAGACATTCCTAAAGCATAATTATTCTTAATAGATATCTAAAAGCTCTTAGATGCTTGGATGTTTAGAAGAATTGATGCTTTTTGACTGTGGTGTTGAAGAAGATGCTTGAGAGTCCCTTGGATTGCAAGGAGATCAAACAGTCAATCTTAAAGGAAATCAGTCCTGAATATTCATTGGAAGGACTGATACTGAAGCTGAAACTCCAATAATTTGACCACCTGATGCAAAGAACAGACTCACTGGAAAAGCCCCAATGCCAGCAAAGATTGAAGGCAGGAGGAGAAGGTGACAACAGAAAACAAGATGATTGGACGGCATTACCAACTCAGTGGGCATGAGTCTGAGCAAGCTCTGGTAGATGGTGATGGACAGGGAGGCCTGGTGTGCTGCAGTCCATGGGGTCTCAAAGAGTCAGACATGACTGAGTGACTGAACTGAACTGAAAAGCTCTTACTTACATTTTCTTTCCTTAAAAGATAATATTGAGTTACTTTCTAAAGTGGACTCAATACCTGGCTCAAATGTGGAATATGCTGTTGCCAGAAACCAAATAGCCCTAGAAATTTTTGAGCCTCCCTTCTTGCCTGGTAAGTTGTAAATTTCATTATATTTTGTTTAGCCTTAGGTAAAATCTCTCTATGTCCTTTAGCCCATTTTATTCCCCAAAGCTTTACAGTTTGGGCAGGTCCCTGGATTTTTGGAGAGATTGATCTCCCATCCCAAGAGTTGGGGTTCCAATCTACCTCTGCTTTAGCTATTGCCAATGATTTTTCTTTCAGTTTTTTTTTTTTTTTTCTTTTTGCTAACCTTGCCAAACTGCTTTCCATATTTAACTTGTGCAATCTTTACAGAGAGGCCTTTTTGGCTACTGACTGATGGAGACTCAGTCAGCTAAAATGCAATTTTGACTTTGTAACATGGACAATCATCCTTGCAAGTCACATAACTCTTCCTCTAATTTTAATTTATCTTCAACCAATTTTAATTTGGTTTCATATATCTTACATTAGGCAGAGAAGAGGATCCAGCCTCTTGGACCCAGCAAGCTACAGTCTTGTCCTTTCTCAATTGGCATAAGCCACAACCATTCCATATAACTTAAGGTTTGGCCCACTTTAATTTGGGGTCCCAGTTCTCACACAATCCAGTGATATGTCCCTTTCAGTAGCTAACGAGCAGTAAGGCAAACCTTCTCATCTGGGAATAAAAACTTGGTTAGTCTTAACTTCTTTCTTTTTACAGAGTGGCATTTTATTAACAAATTCTGCTCATAGCACCAATTTATGTTTTGCTGAAGTTTTTACTTTCATTTTAGATTTGAAGAATTTATTAACCAAAAAAAAAAAAAATCACAAACAAAATAAATAAATTCAACATTTAATAGAGGGTTCTTTAACTTAACTTCAATATACAAACATTAAAAGAAAAGAAAAATAGAAACAATAAAAAAAGAGTAACAAAACAAACATCAACAGATTGGGCTGACTAATATCCAGACTTAAACAACACACTGGAAAGTCCCTTGTTAACAGTAATCTGGAGTTTGAGTTTGGAAAAGATCCAAGTTGGTGTGTCTACTTCATGAGTGAGACTTCAAATTGCAGTTTCAGGGATTCCCACTTATAATCCCAGGCTGCAAACAGATATCATCATCGGTTTGCATGCAAAAATGCAGCTCTGGTTTTACTTTAACATTTTTACAATGGTGTAAAATTTGGTTTATCTTGTGAGTCATAGGATTTCACTAAACCCTGGGTGCAGTTGGCCAGACCTCCAGGGGCTCAAGAATTCCAAGACCCACTCCCTTTCTTATCTAAAGTGTTGCCTGACTATCTGTCCTAGTGAACAGGCACTGCTGAATCTGCAGTTCCAGGTAGGTCAGAAACAAGATCAGAGGCCTGTTCTCCTGCTTATGAAACCCAAACAAGGTTCCCTCCATTTTAATCCCCCTAACTGTTCTGACTCATGAAAATGATATATCATTTGTTTAGATGTATAATTTCTTTCAGCAAAGTTTTATAGTTTTATTCATAGAGTTCTTTCACATTTTTGCAAAATGTATCTCTCAATACTTCATGTTTTGGATGCTACTGGAAATGGAATTGTTTTTAAATTTTCTTTTTCTGATTATTCATTACTGGTACATGAATTATAAAATTATAATTGTCTATATATTAACACTGTATCCTGTGACCTTACTAAATTCACTTATTCTAGTAGACTCTTTTCTATATACATAATCATACCATTTGCTCATGAAGACAACTTTGCTTCTATCTTTCCAATTCATTGACTTTCACTTCTTTTTATTGCCTTATGGCACTGGTTAAAACTTCATATAAAATACTGAATAGAAGTAGTAGATATCCATGCTTTCTTCCTTTCCTTAGGTAGAAAGCAGAAAGTAGGTTTGTTAAAGATGCTCTTAATTAGGTTAACAAATTTCCCTTTTCTTAGTTTTCTGAGAGATTTTATCATGAATTGATGTTGGACTTTTTCAAAATTCTTCTGCACCCATTGAACTGATCATTTTTTTTTTCATTTTATTAATATGGTGAATTATACTGATTGATTTTTGGATATTAAATCAACATTTTACTACTGGGATAAAACTGATTTGATTAAGATGTACCATATTCTTTATGTATTGTTAGGTTTGTTTTGTTAAAATTTTGTTAAGGCTATTTGTGTCTATTTTCATGAGGGATCTTGGTTCATAATTTTCTTTTCTGATGTCTTTGGCCTCATAAAATGAGTTTAGGAATAGTCTCTCTTCCTCTATTTTCTAAAATAATTTGTGTAACATTGGTCTAATTTCTTCCTTAAATGTTAGAATTTACCAGTGAAACCATCTGGGCCTAGAGTTTTCTTTTTTGGAAAGATTTCTAATTGAATTTTTTTTTAAACATAGGGCTATTCAAGTTGTGTATTCTTATTGGGTCAGACTTTATATAATTTGTGTTTTCAACTAATTTATTCATTGTACCTAATTTTTTTTTGTTGAACTTATTGGTATAATGTTGAATTTATTGGCATGAAATGAGTATTATCTTATTTTTCTTTTAATGACCAGGCTCTATAGTGAGTGATACATTCTGATACTATGATACTGGTAATTCTTGTCTTCTCCTTTTATTCTTTATCAGTCAAAATGGAATTTTCTCAGTTGTACTGCTTAAGATTTAACTTTTGATTTCATTGTTTTTTCCCTATTACTTTTTGCTATTCTATCTCAAAGATTTTTGCACTTTATTATTTGCAGGGGGCAGGGAGCAGTATTTGATTTTCATGACCTAGACACTCTGGAAAGAGTACAGGTTAACTATTTTGTATAATGTTCCTTGAACTGCTTTTCTCTGATGCTTTCTCATAAATTGACCTAGATTTTTAAAAGGATTTAAAAGCATTTTTAAAAGGACTACCATGCAAATGATACTGAGCTCTTCTCAAGGTGATTTGTCAGGAGCAACTTCATGTTACTTGTCCTATTGTTGGTAATGTTACCTTTGATCAGTTGATTAACGTGGTGTCTGTCAGGTTTCTCTTTCAATCCAGGCTTTTATCCACAACAACTGTCCTGGAATAATTTTGGACAAGACCACCAATAGCCTGTGTATTGTAAACCCAAAAGTTGACTATTAGTCTTTCTTTTGCTTTCTTTGGTTCTCTAGCATATGTTCTCCAACTAATGACTCCCAAACATATCGAGCCTGAACACCTCCTCCAAGCTCCAGATTTGTATTTTTTACTATTCATACTCCAGAAAGAATGAAGGGATGGAGCCAAAGCAAAAACAATACTCAGCTGTGGATGTGACTGGTGATAGAAGCACGGTCCAATGCTGTAAAGAGCAATATTGCATAGGAACCTGGAATGTCAGGTCTATGAATCAAGGCAAATTGGAAGTGGTCAAACAAGAGATGGCAAGAGTGAATGTTGACAGTCTAGGATCAGCAAACTAAAATGGACTGGAATGTGTGATTTTAACTCAGATGACCATTATATCTACTACTGCAGGCAGGAATTCCTCAGAAGAAATGGAGTAGCCATCATGGTCAACAAAAGAGTCCGAAATGCAGTACTTGGATGCAATCTCAAAAACAACAGAATGATCTCTGTTCGTTTCCAAGGCAAACCATTCAATATCACAGTAATCCAAGTCTATGCCCCAACCAGAAATGCTGAAGAAGCTGAAGTTGAACGGTTCTATGAAGACCTACAAGATCTTTTAGAACTAACACTCCCCAAAAAATGTCCTTTTCATTATAGGGGACTGGAATGCAAAAGTAGGAAGTCAAGAAACGCCTGGAGTAACAGGCAAATTTCGCCTTGGAATACAGAATGAAGCAGGGCAAAGACTAACAGAGTTTTGCCAAGAAAATACACTGGTCATAGCAAACACCCTCTTCCAACAACACAAGAGAAGACTCTACACATGGACATTACCAGATGGTTAATATCGAAATCAGATTGATTATATTCTTTGCAGCCAAAGATTGAGAAGCTCCATACAGTCAACAAAAACAAGACCAGGAGCTGACTGTGGCTCAGATCATGAACTCCTTATTGCCAAATTCAGACTGAAATTGAAGAAAGTAGGGCAAACCACTAGACCATTCAGATATGACCTAAATCAAATCCCTATGATTATACAGTGGAAATGAGAAACAGATTTAAGGGCCTAGATCTGATAGATAGACTGCCTGATGAACTATGGAATGAGGTTTGTGACACTGTACAGGAGACAGGGATCAAGACCATCCCCATGGAAAAGAAATGCAAAAAAGCAAAATGGCTGTCTAGGGAAGCCTTACAAATAGCTGTGAAAAGAAGAGGAGCAAAAAGCAAAGGAGAAAAGGAAAGATAAAAGCATCTGAATGCAGAGTTCCAAAGAATAGCAAGAAGAGATAAGAAAGCAATGCAAAGACTTTCTCAGCGATCAATAGAGGAAAACAACAGAATGGGAAAGACTAGAGATCTCTTCAAGATAATTAGAGATACCAAGGGAACATTTCATGCAAAGATGAGCTCGATAAAGGACAGAAATGGTATGGACCTAACAGAAGCAGAAGATATCAAGAAGAGGTGGCAAGAATACACAGAAGAACTGTACAAAAAAGATCTTCACGACCCAAACAATCACGATGGTGTGATCACTGACCTAGAGCCAGACATCCTGAAATGTGAAGTCAAGCGGGCCTTAGAAAGCATCACTACGGGGAAAAAAAAAAAGAAAGAAAGAAAGGAAGCATCACTACGAACAAAGCTAGTGGAGGTGATGGAATTCCAGTTGAGCTATTCCAAATCCTGGAAGATGATTCTGTGAAAGTGCTGCACTCAATATGCCAGCAAATTTGGAAAACTCAGCAGTGGCCACGGGACTAGAAAAGGTCACTTTTCATTCTGATCCCAAAGAAAGGCAATGCCAAAGAATGCTCAAACTACTGCATAGTTGCACTCATCTCACATGCTAGTAAAGTATTATTCAAAATTCTCCAAGCCAGGCATCAGCAATATGTGAACTGTGAACTTCCTGATGTTCAAGCTGGCTTTAGAAAAGGCAGAGGAACCAGAGATCAAATTGCCAACATCTGCTGGATCATGGAAAAAGCAAGAGAGTTCCAGAAAAACATCTATTTCTGCTTTATTGATTATGCCAAAGCCTTTGACTGTGTGGATCCCAATAAACTGTGGAAAATTCTGAAAGAGATGGGAATACCAGACCACCTGACCTGACTCGAGAAATCTGTATGCAGGTCAGGAAGCAACAGTTAGAACTGGACATGGAACAACAGACTGGTTCCAAATAGGAAAAGGAGTACGTCAAGGCTGTATATTGTCACCCTGCTTTTTTAACTTATATGCAGAGTACATCATGAGAAACGCTGGCCTGGAAGAAACACAAACTGAAATCAAGATTGCCAGGAGAAATATCAATAACCTCAGATATGCCGATGACACCACCCTTATGGCAGAAAGTGAAGAGGAACTAAAAAGCCTCTTGATGAAAGTGAAAGTGCAGAGTGAAAAAGTTGGCTTAAAGCTCAACATTCAGAAAACGAAGATCATGGCATCCAGCCCCATCACTTCATGGCAAATAGATGGGGAAACAGTAGAAACAGTGTCAGACTTTATTTTTCTGGGCTCCAAAATCACTGCAGATGGTGACCTGCAGCCATGAAATTAAAAGACGCTTACTCCTTGGAAGGAAAGTTACGACCAACCTAGATAGCATATTCAAAAGCAGAGACATTACTTTGCCAACAAAGATCCGTCTAGTCAAGGCTATGGCTTTTCCTGTGGTTATGTATGGATATGAGAGTTGGACTGAAGAAGGCTGAGCACCGAAGAATTGATGCTTCTGAACTGTGGTGTTGGAGAAGACTCTTGCGAGTCCCTTGGACTGCAAGGAGATCCAACCAGTCCATTCTGAAGGAGATCAGCCCTGGGATTTCTTTGGAAGGAATGATGCTAAAGCTGAAACTCCAGCACTTGGCCACTTCATGCGAGGAGTTGACTCATTGGAAAAGACTCTGATGCTGGGAGGGATTGGGGGCAGGAGGAGAAGGGGACGACAGAGGATGAGATGGCTGGATGGCATCACTGACCCGGTGGACACGAGTCTCAGTGAACTCCGGGAGTTGGTGATGGCCAGGGAGGCCTGGCGTGCTGAGATTCATGGGGTCGCAAAGAGTAGGACACGACTGAGTGACTGAACTGGACTATTCATACACGTCCACTTTGATGTCTGAAAGGCATCTCAAACTTACCATGTATAAAAACAAACTCCTGATCTGTTACAAAAATCTTTCCTTGCTCAGTAAGTGGCAACCTTCCTTTCTTTTGCTCAGGTTAATAATCTTGGTGTCATCCTTGACTCCTTTTTTTTTTTTTTCAACTGCACACCTAATCCTTTAAGAAATTCTGCTAACCTTAACTTCAAAATATCCAACTTCAAAAGGTTCACTTCCTGCCCCTACCTCCCCACCCCAGAAACCATCAGGATGCTTGGACTGGAAACTTTTAGATTGTGAGCAACATCTGTCTTCTTTGCTGTTTACAAGGATCTTCTCTCTTCCTGGTTCTGATTCTACCTTCCTTCACACAACTTAGTCTATGATGCAAACACAGAATTTCAGAGAAAAAAACAAAACAAGGAAGAAAACTGGTTTTAAGCTTCTTTACATTTTCTGCTTCCATGTTGTTCCCTGTGGCAAGGAAGACTGAAATTTGGCTAGCTGTTTGAAATTGGGAGAGGAAAAACTACAGGTAAAAAAGTTAACATTTTAGTTAACTACCTAATCAGAGTAAAAAGAATAATTATTTTTTAAAGAATATATGGGAGACCTTAGATGGAAGTAGTGGCAAGGGGAAGCAAGGAAAACACCACGACCTCTGCACACTGAAGCATCTGCAATCTGAAAATAAACCAGCCACCACTGCAGTGGGCTGCAAAGGACTCACCAACCTTAGGGAAGAGGCAGTTTTTAACTTAGGCAAGGGGGTGAAGGGAACAGTCAAAGTGGGTGTGTGGAAAATAAGGCATGTCTACTTTGGGCATTGACTAAAAAACAGTGCCAAGGTGTGATAAGACAAAAATAATTGATGTTCAAATGTTCCAAGAAATTTGATAGCAATTGTGGGTTAAATACTATAAAACACAACTTTCTTGTGGTGAGCAAGTATAATTTCCTACAACAAATAAGCACCAGTCTCAAGAGTAAAAGCAATAATACAATCTTGGCAATTAAAGTATAATATTATAGAAGAGCTTACCTTGGGAAAATATAAAACTATTCACCTTCATGATTACAGGATACAAATTATAAGTCATACAGGAAAATCCCATTATACTTAACATACTTATTTCTATTATTATTTTCTTCGTGTAACTTGTTGTTAGATATTTTTCAGCTTATACCTTTATCTAAGTAATAAGATGTAAAGACTAACTCAGTATAATTTATTGTCAAAGTTTAATGTTTCCCAGTATCTAAAACTCTTGCTACAAACTTGTGACCATTGATTCCAACTTTTAATTTAATCACATCAAAATAAACTAGCCAGAATTTATTATTTTACACTAAACATATGACACACCATAGTCCTCTCTCTAAGCCTTTCCTACTTTGAGCTTGCTACACTGTTTGCAGTCCCCAATCCTGCCATGTGAATCTCATCTATTTGTCCTTTCTCAGTTTGCACAGTCTTGAATGATCCCAGCCCACCACCTAGCAAAAATAGCTTAGGCACTCCTTATATTCTGTACAAGTGTAACACTTATAACTTTACATTCTTTCTCTCAATAAGTATATGGTTTTGGTCTTCTTTTAAGTAGATAAGTCGGTAGATACTACACAGTCATTTGGTAGCTGCAGCACCTAGCACATGATAACCTGCATGGAGTAGGCTCTTAGGTATTTTTCTGAGTAACTAAATCAGCATTATCCTTGCTACTACCCCAGGAAGCACAGACTGTCACAGCAGGTAGAGTAGGTTCTCCTATTTAACAAATGAATGAATTAGTAGATAGACATTGGCCTATTTGCAGAACTTCTAAGAAGTTAAAGAATTTCCTAATACTAGAAACTATTAGGAAATTACCATTAATCTTGTTAGTTGTGATGATGTGGCTAGTTAGGGAAAAAGTCCTCATTGTTGGAAATACATATTTAAATATTTATAGTGAAATGT
This sequence comes from Bison bison bison, assembly GCF_000754665.1. Taxonomy (NCBI): domain Eukaryota; kingdom Metazoa; phylum Chordata; class Mammalia; order Artiodactyla; family Bovidae; genus Bison; species Bison bison. Next base: position 5,150,857 of record NW_011494910.1, on the reverse strand, counting down.
CATGATGCTTATGGAATTTATTTTAAAACACTTTAACAACAAATAGATGGGGAAACAATGAAAACAGTAACAAACTTTATTTTCTGGGCTCCAAAATCACTGCAGAAGGTGATTGCAGCCATGAAATTAAAAGACGCTTATTCCTTGGAAGGAAAGTTATGACCAGCCTAGACAGCATATTAAAAAGTAGAGACATTACTTTGGTCAACAAAGGACCATCTAGTCAAGGCTATAGTTTTTCCAGTGGTCATGTATGGATGTGAGAGTTAGACTATAAAGAAAGCTGAGCAGAGAAGAATTGATGCTTTTGAATTCTGGTGTTGGAGAAGACTCTTAAGAGTCCCTTGGACTGTAGGAGATCCAACCAGTCCATCCAAAAGGAGATCAGTCCTGGGTTTTCATTGGAAGGACTGATGTTGAAGCTAAAATCCAATACTTTGGCAACCTCATGCAAAGAGCTGACTCATTTGAAAAGACCCTGATGCTGGGAAAGATTGAGGGCAGGAGGAGAAGGGGACAATAGAGGATGAGATGGTTGGATGGCATCACCAACTCAGTGGACATGGGTTTGGGTGAACTCCAGGAGTTGATGATGAACAGGGAGGCTTGGCATGCTGCGGTTCATGGGGTCACAAAGAGTCAGACACGACTGAGCGACTGAACTGAACTGAACAACAAAGTCAATGAAGCAATGTGACAATATAATTATTGTGAAATTTATTTATGTATATATTCTAGTCTATTCCAACACTTAACATGTAAGTGGCAAGATGACAAGAACATATTAAGAATCTGGAAACTGATGTGATTGCCTTTAGTTAAATCAACAACAAGTAACACATTAAAAGTGATTCTCACTAGGCCAAAGGGCAGCATTCTAAACTCCTATGAAAGGCAGGAAGGGGCTCCCTTATTTATAAATAATTTACACAAGAAAATAAATGTCAAATAATACATGAGACAAAAATGTGGTTATTTCTACTTAGGGAAAATAAATTTTGCTTTACATATCTCCTTGAACTTTTTCTGATATACATGTAAAACATAAATAAATATAAATTAAACTTAATATTACAAAAGAATAAGATTTACAATTTGAATATGAATATCTCACTTCAGAAATATAGCATCTTTTCTTATACTAATATTACAATATCTCTACAGAGTTTTAAAGACATTAAGTCAATCTAAGACAACTTTCACTCTTTCATGGGGGCATTTTTTCAAATAGAAAAAATTGTTCTAACTATCTTACAAATAAGGGGCTAATTCACTATCTGCAATTAATGAAAAAGGAATAATTATTCCTTCATTATGTATTCTTCCTTTGTCACCAACTAACCCAAGAAACTCAACACTCTTGGATCATCATCATGTTTTTCCTTTAAAAAAATTTGCCAACTAATTCAGGCTCATTTTAATAGAATAAGAAAAGTAGAAAATGCCCTTTAGTCAAGGAAAATTATTGTATAATGTGTTTTATCTTTTTGACAATTTTCCTTATAAGAGACTGGTTCATTTGTTTTCAATTCCAATTGTTTTAATTTTTTTGTCTTTTATAAATAAAAATAACATTACATATTTGGTGAAAAAAAAATTTTTTTTTTCTTCTTTCTCACATTCTAAACATGAACAAATCTCTCCACTTTCCCACACTTTTATGAAAGTAATCACTCTTAATCTTATGAATTGTTCTATTTTCAAGGGTCTTAGGAGTGTTGAGAATGTGATTCCAGGACAGATTCATCTTTCCTTGCTTCGTGGACATTCCTATGCATCTTAAAAACAAGATAATATGCAAAACACTTTCTTCTCAACTTCTTTGGCTCAGTTAGCCATGGTTTCTAGCATTATAAGCAAAATTGTCAATGTTATACACATATGTCCTGAAAGTAAGAAAAAAAAAAGTTAAAACCAAAATTACTTACTGGTTATATATATTCATTTTTTAATTACTATGTGATAAATCATGAACTAGAATAGTTGGTTAATTTGGGGTACAAAAAAAATGCAAAGTTAGTAAGTTATAGAGCATGGACAATCCCACCCAGTATAGTTCCCTGGTGGCTCAGTGGTAAAGAATCTGCCTGCAGTGCAGGAGACCTGGGTTTGATCCCTGGGTTGGAAAGATCCCCTGGAGAACGTCATGGCAACCCAGTCCAGTATTCTTGCCTGGAGAATTTCATGGGCAGAGGAGCCTGGTGGGCTACAGTCCATAGGATTGCAGAGTTGGACACGACTGAAGCAACTAGGCGGCAGCAGCAGCAGATATGAAAGTGTGTTAGTCACTCAGTCATATCCATCTCTTTGTGACCCCATGGACTATAGTCTGCCAGGCTCCTCTGTCCATGTAATTTTCCAGGCAAGAATACTGGAGTGGGTAGCCATTCCCTTCTCCAGGGGTTCTTCCCAACTCAGGGATCAAACCCAGGTCTCCTGTATTGCAGGTGGATTCTTTAAGCAACACCAACTAAAATATGACACTTGAGTTTTTATTTTCTTGTGATTAATTTCCAAGTTAAATTCAACTAAGATACTTTCAGATTAAAAATCAATGAAAAGTCCCTAGAATAGAAGAAAGTTTAATCAAAAGAAGAAGATACCTAGAAAGTTTCACACATACATATTAAGTCAGTTTTGTTTGATAATTTTGACTCAACATAATAGAGATAAGATCTATAAACATGACTTATAAAAGACTCTTTAAAATAGATTTTATATTTCTTAAATATTACAAATGGGAGAAACAAATACAGTATGAGCCAACCATCTCATGACGCACGTAGTCACAATGAAAACATTCCCATTTGTAAGCCCTAATGTATCAATCTTTTGCTTTTTCCAGATTATTTGCAGGATTGTGAACATCCAAACATTTCAATCAACTGAGTAAAAAACACAGAATGAGATAATAGGTAAATTGCTGAAGAGTGGAAGGCTGAAGACATGTCACATTAACAAAGATCAATGTGTTAGTCAATCATTCAACAAAGAAAAACAATTCTAACCATAATAGAGGTTTAAACCTCTATTGTCCTTTAATAGTCACAGATAGATACCAAGCCAGTTGTGTTAATGGACATTTTCCAAGACACAGAAATGTAATTTTACTGAACCATATACCTTTTGTAAATTACCAGAGGTCTTACTTCTGCAGCATCACCAGTTACAGTGAATCATGAAACTTAAGTGCTGTGGTGTTCTCATGTGTGTAGTAAGAGCTGAATAGTAGAGAAGGAAAATAGTGATTGGATTATGAAAGTTTAAAGCTCAATTAAAAAGCAACATGGGCATTTGTTTATAATCACATTCTTTTTATAAGCTAAAATGTATCATATATACCAACACTTCTAAAAGATGTAAATAAATCCTTGGACAGGCAAACACAAAAGATCAACAGGTAAGGTACGAGACACCTTCACACGTACTTGCTCTTTCCCCTGTCTCGTTGAAAATTAAATTTTATTAAATCAGCATAAAATTGAGAGAATAACAAAGAATGTATAAAGTTAGCTCTTACTCTCAACAGCTTATACTTTCAAAATAAGGCAAGTGGAGTGTTTTTAAGTGGACATTAAAAAAAAAAAGCAAATTCTTTCTTAGGGGTTTGCATGAATTTTCTCTCATTCAGAAATAGAAAAATTAGGTTTACAGCAAAATCCCAATAAAACATAAATATTCCCTCCTTCTACATTTCAGCACTTTTCATTCTATTAAAAATATCATGGTCAATTATTTTACCAAAATATCTGAAGAAACTGATGATAGCCAAGAGAAAGCCCCCAGAAAACTCATTCCATTCCTTCCCCCTCAACCTAACAAGCCCTGGAATATTGGCTTGAGAATTATATTGATAATGCTCCAATTCAAAAGCAGAACTGGACTAAATGTAAGGAAGTACAGAAAATACATGCTTTATTCTTTTTTCCAAAATAGTCTTGAGGAGGCATCTGTATCAACTTAACTCACTTTATATGACTTAGAATTCTGTTATTTATACTGAGCTATAAAGCACGTTCTTTAAAAGTTTCAGAAAAATCTGAAGAAGTCATATTTTACTACATTTGCTCTTAAAACATCTAGAGTATTTTATCGACAGTAAGCAAATATCTATAAAACCTGCCAAAAAAAACAGGACCTAGTGGCCAAATGCTTTTAGCAAAAGACTGAACTGCTTAATGATTTAAAGAATGTTTTCATACTTCAGCTTATAATAGGCTTAAATAATATTGTTCACTTAAAGACAAGGGAAAGAGCCATGAAGGCTAAAAAGGAGATACATTATCCAAAGAATTGAAAAGGCAATTGAGTAACAGCATTAAAATATAATTGTTCTTAAGCAATGAAAAAATAGACAGGCTTTAGGGCACTTCAGAAAGAATTCAGTTTCTGTGAACTCCGCAGTTAGTTTTCTGAATGATAAAATCTACGAAACAGAAGGTCAATTTAAATAGTACTCTGTTTACAGGATATATCAGAGCCAACCGTGACTTGATATTTAACACATGTATATTCAATGCAGATCAGACGTTTCAAGTACTGATTTTTTTTCTTTCTGTGTTGTTTTATCACCTGAGTGCTTACTGTGTGCCAAGTAAGATCCTAACCCCTTTACAGGTGGTGATTCATTTTATCCCACAAATCAGATACTACAATCCCATGAAGTGGGTACTATTATTTCCCCCATTTTACAAATGGGAAAACTGAGGCATAGAGAGGTGAAGCTCCTCACAGTCAAATGGCATGTAAACAGTAGACCCTGAATTGGAATCAAGCAGCTAGGGTCTGGAACCTGCCCTCTTAACCACTGGGCTGACTTTGGCTAGACTGGCATCTATTAATAAATCCAATTTATTCATAGGCCTAATCATATGCAATTTAGCAATACATTAGAGTTTCTTTTTCTAGACATTTTCACTTCTGTACAACACACAGATACTCATAAATTTTACTATGTAGAGAAAAAAGATGAGTTGATCAACAGGTTGTGATGAGACTTTGGCTTTCAAATCACTTAATGTTCTTGTATATACTGAGATAACTAAATTTTTTTAAAAAGACAGGCTATTCATCAAAGATAGTAAATACAGACAAAAGGAATAAAGATATAGCATGTCAAAAGATACAATTAAGCTTAGAAAGTTATCTACTGTTATAGTGTCAAGTTTTACTGGAAAAAAGGTAAGAACAAATTTTTAAAAATCATCAGAATTTTTGCTCACCCTGATTTTCCACCGTCCCAGAAAATTTTGACTAGAATTATGATACCAATTATTACAGTAACAGCAACACATCCTTGAGGGGGAAAAAATGGTAAGTTAACCAATATAGAAATGAGCAATTACATATACAGTGTAATTCACAATGACAAACATACTGATTATCAGGTAAGTTAAAGAAAAAACAGGAGACTTGAATTATATTTTGCTTGTTTGCTTATGTCACAAGTTTGACAGTAAGATCTACATGTTCTTTATCCTGTTTTATTTCAAGGGAAAATGAAATATTTAAAATGAAGATCACAATGCTCAAATAAAATCTTACAGATTTGAGAGGATTCTAAAATGTTTCAACCCCACCATGCTTAATTTTAAATTATTTGATCACTGATTATTTAAACATTGTCTGTACTATGTACCATTTCAGCACTAGAAGATGTCTTGGAGTTCACATTTATTTTGTAGATAATTAAATTGAGTCTGAGAAAGGTGAAGCTTCCACATGCGGTTAATGGCAAGGCCATTTACTCAGTTCATAGTAAAGGTAACAGAGATGTAGGCCTTTCTCCATCATAGGAAAGGCATCAGTATCTGGGCACGGAGAGTAAAACTACAGAAATGTTTTCCAGTGTTTAGTCTATTGCAGATAAAATTTCATTTAGGGAAACTGGTATTTACTTTCAATATTAAATGCACTATTTTGAGTGGAACAACAACAAATAATTGATGAAATAATTTAATCAACAGTAAAAAAAAAAAATTTTTATACCTTGATTTTTACACATAAACTTTCTTCTTAAAACCAGTCACTGCCCTTTCTCCTCACCACCTGAGTATCCCTTTTCCTCCCTACTGCTGCTGCTGCTGCTGCTGCTGCTGCTAAGTCTACATCCTCCCAAATCCTTGAACTCTATTTTATTGATCTGTACTACAAAGTATAATGATACTAGAAAAGCAACTGAAGCTAATGTGACTAACAAGTGTGTCCAGTTTCAAATCAGCAAAATACGATAAATGTCGCATAATTGAGCTGCCACGTGGATACATAATTTTAAAAACAGCTGTTTCTACCACAGAATTTACAGTATTTTACCCAATTTCTTTAATTGATTCCTTAGCACCATAGCATTAGTTTGAAAGATTACACTAATAAAATAAGTCATGGCTCCTTTAAAATTTGGGGTTTCTTTTTGTTTTACCACTTCCCATTAATCCCACCATTTTCAAATGTTGCAGAAAAATCCCATTTTCAATTTGAATGATAAATGAAGATCGAAAAATTTTAAAGTGATCCCAAATGTTTGGATGACAAAAGTGGGAATATTCTTAGAACACTGGTCAGCACATATATGTGATTCTAAAAGAAAGTGTGAACATTTATGTTTTAACAGAAAACCAATGCAAACTACAGAAATATGAGAAGTATGCTGCTGCTGCTAAGTCACTTCAGTCGTGTCCGACTCTGTGCAACCCCACAGACGGCAGCCCACCAGGCTCCACCATCCCTGGGATTCTCCAGGCAAGAACACTGGAGTGGGTTGCCATTTCCTTCTCCAATGCATGAAAGTGAAAAGTGAAAGGGAAGTCTCTCAGTTGTGTCCGACTCTCAGCGACCCCATGAACTGCAGCCTACCAGGCTCCTCCGTCCATGGGATTTTCCAGGCAAGAGTACTGGAGTGGGGTGCCATCACCTTCTCCGTGAGAGAAGTATAATTCTAAATAAATAATTCCTCAATTAATAATTAATGAGAATACTATTTTGCAAATTAAAACAAAGAAAACTTTATAAAGGCAATAGTTTATGATCTAAAATTCACCCAAAGGTGAATCAGTACTAATTTAAGACTAAAACAATTTAGGCCAACTTGGTTAGACAGCATTACTAACTAAATAAAGGTGAACTTGAGCAAACCAAACTTCAGGAGATAGTGGACAGGGAAGCCTGGTGTGCTACAGTCCATGGAGCAGCAAAGAGTAGGAGCGACTGAACAACAACAACAACCTGAGATAAATGAAACTATAATATTATAAATGAAGTTAAGATTATGATTCCAGTGTCATTAAGGAGCATTTGGGTAGGAAAATCACAGAATTTTAGAAATGTTTTTCTCTAAGTAAAAGGAGTATTTTAGTAATGTTCCCCACTAGGTAGAAATATATTTACCTAGTCCTTAAAACAGTGCAGAGCAGTTTGTCACATATTAGCACATTATCTCCAATAACTGGCATGGTACTTGTCAATAGTAAAAATCCATGATTTTAACTGTTCATAATCTTCTCCATAAAAATACCTGAGATTACTCAAACTAAATTTGTATTAGATGGGTATTACATTAATAGAGTATTATCTCCATTCCTGAACAACCCAAATCAGAATGAAGCTGCCTCCTTTCCTGAAGAAATGTGGATTCATCCAAGTCATTTCAAAAGGTCTCACTTACACACATGCCATAAAGTGGAAATGCACTCTCTGTACTGTGAAAAACTAAGAAAGCTGTGAATAGGTTTTGTTCTTCCTTATAATCCTATTTAACATAAAAGCATAAGTAAATAAGCATGTGATATTTAAAAGAAAAAGTACTTTAGATACTTCACTGAGCATTCTCTTAATTTTTTTTTCTTTACTATTACTAATTCCTACAAGCAGCTTATGAGTGTCACAACATAGGATTTCAGCAATGAAGGGAAAAAAAGCAACACTTATAAAGAATCAGGACTAAATTGTTAAATTTGAGTTGTACAGATCTAGGAAAAGAATTTTTCTACCCTTTCAAGCACTGAGTGCTAAATAAACTAATCATCTCCCTCTATTCAATTGCCTAATAGCAGTGTGACCTTGGGCAAGTTAAGAATCTTGCACAGCCACAGTTCCTCTCAGCTACAAGGTGGGATACAGCTACATTACAGGACTGCTGTGAGAAGTAAATGAAATAATACACAGGCATGTTTCAATGCAGTCCTTACCACCGACTCAAGATGCACATGTCACTCTAATAAAGGGCTATCTGATTCTTTGGTGTGGCCAGAGGGAACGATAAAATTGTCAGAAATCCATCTCAGAAAGATAATAGTGAAAAATAATAAAGAATTATTAAAGCTGAGATTTACCCAATTTTTAGCACTATACCAATAGTTTTCACAACCCATATTTCATTAAGTTTCCAAGACTTTAAATAAGAATCATGATCACCATCTCATAAATGAAAAAATTGAGACTCAGAGAGATTAAGTAAACCACTTGGGTTGAGTAATTATTAAATGGAAAAAAAAAAGTCCAAAACAAGATTGAAACCAAGATCTGACTGATTCCAAAGCACAAGTCATCCTTCTGTAAAATACTGTCATCAAAAACAAACAGAAAACCCCACAACTATATACAGCATGTATTCTCAGTGGGGTTGGTATCATCCCTAAAGGGGAAAAAGTTTGTTTTTGTTTTTTTTACTTTTTACATATAAAGTACAGATGTGCATACAGTACACAAATAGATTTATATTATATCTATAATATTAATATTTTATAGGGATGATTAGGAAAAAATGCCTTACAAGATCCTTGAGGGGGAGAGGGTAATAAAAAAAAAAAAAACATTGTTTTTGGAAAATACACTAATACACAGCAGAGAATAACTTTAAAAATCACCTTGCAGGGATATCACTGGAGGTCCAGTGGTTAAGAATATGCCTTCCAATGCAGGGGATGCAGATTTGATCCCTAGACAGGGAACTAAATGTCCCACATGCTTTGGGGCAACTAGGCCTCAATCAGACAGCCCATGGACAGCAAACTATAAAGCCCTTGCACCACGAAGATCTCACATGTGGCAACTGAGACCCAAGACAGTCAAAAATAAATAAATAAAATGTTTTAAAGAAAATCACAAGGCAGGCTTCACTTACACAGCAGATCAAGTTCTGAGATGAGCAGTCAGTGTCTATTTCTTGGCAAAATTAAACAGGAAAAAATTCAAAGTTTTTGCACTCAAATGCAAAGTTCTAGTATCATTTGTGTCACTCATGTGCATTGCAGTGGAATCAATAAAAGCAATTTCCTTGTTGTAGAGGTTATCTTTAAAATGAGAAAAGTGACCTCATTCACAGAATACATTTTAAGAAGTAAAGATAATTTTCAGGTTTATGTTTTATAAGTGTAAGATCCCAAAGAAAAATATTACCATATGTCTGATATAAGAGGGAAGGAATTCCTCTTTATTTTTGAGCACAGGTTGGAATTACAACTAACCCTAAGGGAAAGTTTCTGGAAAATCACACAATATATACTTAAAGAATTTCAGGGAAAATAATAAGCACCTCAAATCTTCACTGAATGCCATTGAGCTGGTAAGAAAAAGTGTATCTATTAAATTTTAACTTCATCTATTAAAAATGTCATTAAGCCATTAGATCATGAGATTTTTTACTTAGAATACATTTATTTTTATTTAAAATATAGAATGGACAAAATGAATTGCAACTGTTGGAATCTTTCAAAATAAATCTTTTAGCTTAAAAAAGTTTTGCCTAAAACACAAAAACTATAATAAGTAACAATGAAAATAATAAAAGCAAGTATTACTTTCAGTTTCATAGTCACATGGCTAATTCATGCATGCATAAGATGAGCTTTCAGCTTATAAACACATAAATCAAAGTGTTTTTTACAAATTTTTATGTGTATTTTCCATTAGACATTACTTATCAATATGCCAATTTAGCTGTATAGCTTCTTAACAGACATTTCTCTTACCATCTTATTATTCTTGTTAATACATAACATCAGATGATATATTTACAAACAAAAAAGGACTGGACCAAATGATAGAAGAAACTGCAACAGGTATGTTTTTGGTCTCATGCCTACAGCAACAGAGCATTTTCTGGAGAAACTTTACTTTAAACCACTGACAGGGAAGGGAAAAGGAAGAAGATATAGCCAAAAGTAACATTCTTTGTTTTACTTGGGACAGGACAAATCTAGAAATAGTCAATGAGTAGTTTACATTTAATTATAAAACACTTGAAGATAGCAACTGTATTGATAACTCTCTCCTCTTGTGATTCTTAGGCACTAAAATGAGATGCAGTGAGCCACTAGGCATGCAATAATACTTGACTGATTGGCCAAATGACTTGAAGTTCTCCTAAAATTACCCTGGAACAAGAACATGGTGGGAAATGTTCTTAACATAGTGAGTACTCTAACATACTGAGTACCTAATGGTGCCCACAAACATGTAGATAAGATGCCTTTACCTGTTTTCTCTTTGGCACCCACACATACTGTATTCTGATAGTATCCCTAAGACAGTATCACCAACTCAATGGACATGAATTTGACCAAACTCTGGGAGATAGTGGAGGACAGAGGAGCTTGACATGCTACAGTCCATGGGATCACAAAGAGTTGGTCACGACTTAGTGACTCAACAGCAACAACAAAGACAGTAAAAAAACAATATTCTTTTCCAGGAATTATATATCCGAATGCGATGACAAATTCTGCGAACTCTCAGAGAGTCACACTTACCCGATGCAACGGTGCTAGCAACTAAAGAAGGAAAAAAGGAAAGAATTACAAAAGTAAAACTGTTTTAAAGTCATTGATTTGCTAGCAATTTAATAAATATATGTTTATCAATCAACTGTACTTAAAAAGAAACAATTATAAATAAATTAATGAAAGCAATCATATTACTAACAATCAAGTAACACACATTAGTATCTCTCTCTGTTAAACAAGGGCTTCCCTGGTAGCTCAGATGGTAAAGTGTCTGCCTACAATGCAGGAGACCCAGGTGCAATCCCTGGGTTGGGAAGATCCCCTGGAGAAGGAAATGGCAACCCCCTCCAGTACTCTTGCCTGCAAAATCCCATGGACTGAGGATCCTGGTAGGCTACAGTCCATGGTGTCGCAAAGAGTTGGACATGACTGTTCACTTTCTTTCTTTTCTTTCTATTAAACAAAGTCAGTCAACAATAGAAACATAAAATGTGATTAAAGGGTTATTGAATAGTGAAACAAATACTATGTAAATTTGGTTATATGACTTTATGGCAAGTCAAGGTTACTATAAGGACTAACAATGACAAATGGAAGGTGCATGGTACATGCACTATGGATTACACTCAGTAGTAGCTACTACTATTTTTTCAATAAAAGCAGAAAAGGCATACAATATTTAAAGGATAAATTAATTGTATATAAGAGAGAAATTTGATCCCAAATATTCACTGTATTTTTATCATAATTTATCAATTTAAAATAATTGAAAAGTTTGTTAAATTTGTTAAATTATCATATTCATGAAGAAAAAAGTATTTCAACACAGTTAGCTGTATAACAAATTTATACTAAGTGAACTTGTTTCTCTTCACCTTGCCCTATTAAACCTATATATTCAACCTAAAATTTTTAGGGCCAGAGATGTTGTAAAATTTTAAGAAGTCAGTAACCACATATAAATGTTAAGATTAATTAACTGAATCTAATTGGATCAATATAAGCCACAAAGCAATGTTGAGTGCAAAAAGTCAAGTTAGGTAATGAAACATATGACATACTGTTTACGCAAATTATAAAAAAAAACATGCAAAACTATAATATGTACTACTTATGGTGACATACGTGTAGCATAAGAATAAAAACACAGAGAGGGAGCTTGCACAATGAGATACCATCTCACATCGGTCAGAATGGCCAAGATCAAAAAGTTTACATACAATAAATGCTGGAGAGGACGTAGAGAAAAGGGAACCATTCTATACTGTTGGTAGGAATGTAAACTGGTACACCCACTATGGAGAACAGTATGGAGAGTCCTTAAAAAACTTAGTGTTGCTGTGTGTGTGTGCTTAGTCAGTCAGTCGTGCCCCACTCTTTGCGAACCCATGGACTCCCACCAGGCTGCTCTGTCCACGGGGACTCTCCAGACAAGATTACTGGCACGGGTTGCCATGCCCTTCTCCAAGTAATCTTCCCAACCCAGGGATCGAACCCAGGTCTCCTGCACTGTAGGCAGATTCTTTACCACCTGAACCACCAGGGAAGCCCAAGAATACTGGAGTAGGTAGCCTAGCCCTTCTCCAGGGGATCTTCCCAACCCAGGAATCAAACCAGGGTCTCCTGCATTGCAGGCAGATTCTTTACCAGCTGAGCTACCAAGATAGTCCAGTTGCCACATGATCTAATACTCTTGAATATAGATCCAGAAAAGACAAAAATTCTAATATGAAAAGATATATGCACCCCAATGTTCACTGCAGCACTGTTCACAATAGACAAGACACGGAGGCAGCCTAAATGTCCATCAACAGAGAAATGGGTAAGGAAGATGCAGTACATATATACAATGGAGTATCACTCAGCCATAGAAAGAATGAAACAATGCCATGTGCAGCAACATAGATTGTCACACTGAGTGAAGTAAGTCAGACAAAGACAAACATCATGTGATATCATGTATTATGAAATCTAAAAAGAAAAAAATGATACAAATGAATTTAGTTACAAAACAGAAACAGACTCACAGACTCAGAACACAAAATTTATGGTTACCAATGGGAAAAGGTTGGAGGGAGAGATAAATTAGAAGGTTGGGATTTATAGATATAAGCTGAGTCACTTTGCTGTATGAAAGAAATGAACACAACATTGTAAATCAATAATACTTTGATAAAAATTTTTTAAATAAGCAGGAAAAAAAAAGCAGGCAGGAATTGAGGTTCCCTTTTTTTAAAAGGGAACTAATTGGAGTGAGATTTTATGTATTTGACCTTTTACCTAAAGGAATAAAGAAACATACAAAGGAAATTCCCACAATAATATCTGTAATGTTTTAAGTTCTTAAATATTCTGGGTAATGGCCAAATGAGCTTGAGCATGGAAATTTATGAAATTTGTACAATGTACTGAAAAAACAACAATGATAACTATTTGAAGACATGGAAGAACAAACTAACTCAGGCAGAAATAAATCAAAGCTGAGAGAGCTCAGGCAGCAGATGAGCTGCAGGGAGTGCGATTTGCCTGCACACAGCAGGGAGAAATCCCTAGGCCACTTGGCACAGAGAGCAGAAAGCCACAGTTTCACTGGCTGGAGAAGTCAGGGAACAGAGTTCAGAATCACAGAGCATCTGGAAGGTGAGCGGCTGATGCTGCTCTATTTCTTGACATATGTGGTAGTTCACTGATATTTGCTTTAGAAAAGTTATTAAGCCTTATATGTATATTTTGTACAATTTTCTGTGTGTTGATGTCAATGAAAAGTTAAAATAATTTTAAAAATTACCTCTTGGCTTAGTCGTATTGAGATTTAAAAAAAAGATAAAAACAAACGGATAAAAACAACCAAAAATCCACGTATCTCTATTAAAGAACAAGAGTGTCTATAAAAATGACTATTCATTAAGCAAGTTGTAAAATAAGAAGACATCCTGGTAGTCTGAAAAAGCATTAATTAGATGGGTTTCATTCACTCAGTAGGTTTTCCTGAAATCTAAAGCATATGTTACTCTGCTTTCATAAAAACTATGAAAAGTCATTTAAAGAGTTAACCTGAAAGCTTTCAAAGAACTCTGTGTTTTTAATTACTTAGAAGACACTATTAAGGTACTTAACCAAATCAGCAACTCTAGGGAATCTGGAGAGGTCCTTTAGCATGCTTGAGGGATGAGTCTCTGTCATTGAATCAGACCTAGAAATCAACCTAAAGGATTATACACACTTGGTTCTTTGAGGGATCATGAGGAATTCAGTGGCTCCCTAAAGCTAACAAGAAAAGCAGCATTTTTTTTACTGACGTTAATTTAGAATTGCTTTTATGACACCACAACCTTTTTCTATATCATTGCAAAAATATTTCTTTCTTAAAGGTATGCTCTAGCACAATCCAAAGTTAGCCTCTGAAGAAAGTCAGAACATTGCTATGAAGAAACTCTGCCTACAATAAACCAGAGACTACTTAATTTTTTAACCCTGATGAATTTGAAATTTCTACCATGGCACATAAAATCCATATGTGGAAACCTGGACTGAGTCAACTGACCTGAAGGAGCGCTTCCTCTTCCTTGAGGTGTGCCTGTTGCATGAAAACGTGGGGTTGTCCTGGTAACAGCTGTACTTTTTGCTGCTGTAACACGAGCAGAGGTCAATCTTTGTGTTATACGGAGACCCTTAGTCGTATGTACAGAAGTGGACTTTTGTGTAGTTTTAAGATTCTGTATAAGTAAAGATTTTGCTGGGGTGAATCTTTGGGTTGTTGGTGTGGTTGCAGAAGCATTTGCCATGAGGAGATTCTGAGCTGCTGTAGAGACAGTGTTTGATATTGGGGAATTCCAGGCTGTTGTGGCAGAACCATTTGCTGTGGAAGGTTTCTGAGGAGGTGATGGGACCTTTGTAGCTGGAACATTTACAGTGGTGTATGTCTGAGAAACTAGTGGGGGCTTTGTAGCTGAAGAATTTATTGTGATGAATTTCTCAGGAGTTGGTGGGGTTTCTGTAGCTGGAACATTTACAGTGGTGGGTTTCTGAGGAGTTGGTGGGGTTTCTGTAGCTGAAACATTGACAGTAGTGGGTTTCTGAGGAGTTGGTGGGGTTTCTGTAGCTGAAACATTCACTGTGGTGGGTTTCTGAGGAGTTGATAGGACTTTGGTACCTGGAACATTTACTTCAGTGGATTTTGGAACTGTTGGTGTGACATCAGTTTCTGTAGAAGAAAAATTTTATAATAAAAATAGGTAAATAATGCTGTCCAAGTTAAGATTTAGGAACCAATTGTTTGCTCTGACTCTTCTCTTTCCCCACAAAAATCTAACTATGACTTTTAGGAAACCAAGTATTCTCATGTCTTTCCCAAGGAACTGAAACGCTATATATTATCTTTGCTTTGAAATAAGTTGCACCTATAGGCAACTAAAGTGGATCTACACCAAAGTAATATCGAGATTCCTAAAACTGTTTTCTATTTGAAAAAGGAAATCAAAGTCAGAACTGGCAGTGATCTCATTCTTAATACCCCTCAAATAAAGAGTTTTTCTCATAAAGTGTCCTCTTTCCCTCATGCCAAGACCAAAGAAGAACAGGATGCAACCTTGAAGCAACAAAGATAAGCACAACAGAGTCACTTTTTTCCAAAGTGGTCAGGACATGTTAGTGACCTTGGGAACTTGTTTTGTTTCACTTCTCTTTTAAAGCAATAAATTCAATCAGACTACAGTAAATCCCTTTTCTCCTCTTGTGTTGGTTACCAACCTTAAACAGAAAAAAGTTTAGTTTCTCTTTGGATTTTAGGTGAGATAACAAATATCTGAAGTGCAGATTATTCTGAGAGTCACCAATCTAACATTAAAATTTTAGGTCTGTTTGACTTTGGGTTGCTGATCCAATCTCCCTCATAAGGCAGTACTGAGTAGTGTGTAAGCCTGTTTGACCAGATATTAGAGATTGCTGTCCACTTCTCTAAGCTTCAGTTTTCTCATCTGTAAAATGAATGAGTTTCCAAAAAGTTTTACTAATGAGGTGCCTGGAGATGGTTTTATTTTTATTCTGCTTAGAGTCCTGAAAGTTTTTGGAATCTCTTGGTTGAAAAATTTCATCACTTTGGGAAATTTTTCAGTCATTATCTCTTAGTATATTTCTTATGCTTCTCTCCCTCTCTCTCTTTCTCTCCTCTATTTTTTTAATCATAATTAGAACAGTCATATCTCAAATGTCTCTTAAATTTGGTCTGTATTTTACTTTCATTTTTCTCCTTGTTCTTCAGTTTTAAATAACCTTTCTTCCAGTTCCCAATACCGTCTCCTGCTATGTCCGAATTGCTGTTAAACCTGTCTACTGTACTGCTCAGATACTATATTTTCCCATTGAAGAATGTCTATTTTACTCCATTTTATAGACTCCAAATCTCTGTTGAAGTTCTTTATCTTTTCCATTAGTATCTTGAATATATTAATCACTTAAAATCCTTGTCTGCTAACTCAATTATCTAGATTTTTCTTATTTGCTTTTCATTTCTCCTAATTTGGTTATAATTTCTTGCATCTCTCCATATCTAATAATTTTTTATTATATACAATACATTGTATAAAATTCAGATGATATGATCTTCCAAAGGGAGGGTATCCTCTTCTGATAGGCAGATTGGTTTGCGGTGATCACATCCTCAGCCTATGAGGACTGAGCTGGGTTACAGTTTCCATATGACTCAGTCTACTTTTGCTGCTTGGAAGTGCATCTTTTTTCCTCAGCCCTGAGAGACTGTGGGAGATCCAAGTCTATTCTTCAGCAGTGCCCTCTCTCTCCACAAAGCTTCAAAATGAGCTTAAATGTTGTAAGAAGGACACTGACTGTATGTTTGATACAAGCCTGTTTTTGTGATGGGTTTGTTGTCCAAATACCATAAGCTTCAGGAAGATCTCATTTTGTACTTTGGCAGCTTGGGGTCTAGCTCCCCAGTCTCACCTGCATTCCTAGAAATCAGCAAATGGCTCTTAGGAAAAACTGGGTCAGCATTTGAGGATTTCCATTTTCCAGTGTGTTATCCTAGCTAACCACAACTGCTGAGACCAATGGTCTTTTATCTGGTTCAAGATGGATCCTCAGGCTAGGTGCACATCAGAATCATTTGCCTTCATTCAGAATTTTAGTTCATTCAGCCCTAGTTATTCCCCTGAGGGAACAATTTTTGCCTTTAAAATATGGTTTAAAAAAAATCTACCCAGGTTTTGTAGTTATTGTCATGCCAGCATTGGCCTGCCATGACATCCTTGAGCATTACCATAGAGTTGTAAATTCTAGATAGCTGATTATTTAATAAAATAGGGGAAATAAATATGAATTGATCATATGGCTAAAATCTAAAATATCAAAATTTACTCACTTTAAATGAATTCAAACCATTAAATGAAATTTACACCTATCACATCTTTACATCATAATAACCATTATCATTAATGGTACAGAGAACAAATGTGCGATATTACTAGGACAGTAAATTGGTACAGTTTCTTTTGAAACAATATTGGTAACATCTATCAAAAGTTTAAATGCATATATCTTTGATATTGTAATTACACTTCAAGGAATTTATTGCAAATAATGTATTTGCACAGATACAAGGAACACAATAATATTTACTGTAGAACTTTTTTTAAAATATTTTTTTAAAAAACTATAACAGATACTAAATTCCCTTCAATAGGAGACTGGTTAAGTAAATAATATATCCATATCATTAATATGATTTTTAAAAGAAATATGTGTATGTATATTTATTTCTTAGAATAAAATACAAAAATTTGTAAACAGTGGCTACTTCTGAGGATAGGACTAGAAGAGACTTTTGCTTTTCATTTTATATAATCATCAACATGGTTTTAACATTGTGTTGTGCTTAGTCACTCAGTCGTGTCCAACTCTCTGTGACCCCATGGACTGTAGCCCGCCAAGATCCTCTGTCCATGGGGATTCACCAGACAAGAATACTGGAGTGGGTTGCTATGCCCTCCTCCACAGGATCTTCCCAATCTATGGATCAAATCCAGGTCTTCTGCATTGCAGGTGGATTCCTTACTGTCTGAGCTACCAGGGAAGCCCAAGAATACTGGAGTGGGTAGCCCATCACTTCTCCAGGGGAACTTCCGAACCCAAGAATCAAACTGAGGTCTTCCGCATTGCAGGTGGATTCTTCACCAACTGAGCCACCTGGGAAGCCTGGTTTTAACATTACTTCATAATATTCATGTATACCACTTATATGAAAAAACTACTATTAATAAGCAATGCTATTTAAAAACCATGCTAATACAATTCAAGTATAATTATAAAAGTAATTATTTGTTTGAATTATACTGGCATTTGAATATGATACTGCTTAAATAAATGCCACCTCCTAGGAAAGTTCTAGAAATGTAAACAAGAGAGCATTGTCAATAAGACAGAAATTCTGGAGGCAGAAAACAATACAATTCAATGAAGTCAACAGGTGGGCAAGAGTTTCTCTTTGTTGTCACAACATATAAGATCATTATTTAGATCTCTCAGTTCAATCTAAGATTTCCTCTCAATTAAATAAACCACTTTATACACTTTTTTAAAAAACAAGAATATATCTATATTAACTTGTTGAAAGTAACATGGTAAGAAACAGCAAATATAAGCTAATTCACTAAAAACATGAGACATATATGTGTGCATATATATATATATATATATATAAAATTATACATCTCCATCCTACTCTGCAGTTCAAGCCGTAAAGAGTCCATCTGCAATGCAGGAGACACAGGAGACATGGGTTTGATCCTTGGGTGAGGACAATCCCAAGGAAATGGCAACCCACTTCCTTGCCTAGAAAATACCATGGACAGAGGAGCCTGGTGGCCTGTAATCCATAGGGTCGCAAAGAGTCAGACATGACTGAGTACGCACATACTTGCACTATTATATATGTACAGATATTCACAGAGGTCATGTGTGTATTATTTGTATTTTACCATATGGTGGCTCAGCAGTAAAAGAATCTGCCTGTAATGCAGGAGAAGTGGAAACTCAAGTTTGATTCTTGAGTTGGGAAGATCCCCTGGAGAAGCAAATGGCAACCCATTCCAGTATCCTTGCCTGGGGAATCCCATAGACAGAGGAGTCTGGCAGGCTACAGTCCATGGGGTTGCAAAGAGTAAGATACAGTTAAGCAACTAAGCAACAGCAGCAATAACATATGTTCTCCACATCAGTGCTTCTTCCTTTTTGGAAGTCATAGACCCCCTCGTAGAGTCTATTCCCCAGAAAAATGCAAATATGCTTAAGTACAACACTTTACATTCATTTCTCAGGGAGTCTGTATACTCTCTGAAGCCCATATACAGACCCAAGGGTAAGAACAAACAGAATTGTAACTTTGCAAATGGATTACCTCTACACTGAGGTAGGGGGCCACTCCACTCTCCTTGGTCATCTTTTACAGTACAATAGATAGAGCTCTCTCCATGTAGGGTGAAGCCTTCCATACATTTATATGTTACAGATTGTCCGTATGCATAACTGTTTTGTTTCTCTTGAATCATTCCATGGTCAACTTTTGGTGGTTCTGGACATAAAATTTCTTTTAAAACATCATAACATATGTTAAGTTAATTAAATCCCCAAGATAATTTCATAAACAAGATTAAAATATGTTAAATATTTTATTTAAAAAAATAAAAATATACCATTCTTTTAAATTAAACATTTCATCTCAGAGAAAGCAAGGCAGAGGCTTCCATTTAAGGAGTAAAAGGACTTGAGTTTAAACCTAAGATGTACCCTCCTTAGAGCAGAGAAGAGGGCTCTGCTTTTGATTCCAGGGAGAAACAATACCGAATGAAAGAGCTGGGAATGTAAGTGGCATGCATGGGAAACAGAAATTTTGGATAGAGCAAAAGATTTTAAAAGTGAAAATTAGACTTTGATTTTCAGGATAAAATTTTTAAAGCATGTGTTGACTCTTGGCCTTTTATTTGAAGTAAATCTTACTGAGCAGCTGAATTTGTAAAACAAATACAAGCAAAGTATTGATTGTTATATTATAAAAAGAGGCCTCTCCCTGGCAGCTCCCCTGATTCAGTGGTTCCACATTCTCTAGAGACATGAACCTGTTTTTCTTGTCTTTTTTTTTTTAAGCAAGAAAGCAATGTGATCACATGGGGACGTCAAATTACATCAAATACTCTTAAGTACCCAGACAATACTAGCTATTTATGAATTACTTTTAGGCCACTGATCAAAGCAAGGGACAAAAACAAGCTAATCTGATTTACACTGGGCTGAGTGGGTATTGACAACACACATTACAGCAGTTCAGTCCCAGCAGTTTCTGAGCATCTAATACATACTGGTCATTGCTCTATAAATAGAAGTATAACCAAGTAAGATACAGTTCCTCTGTCTTAAACTATAGTGGAAAGAGATATTCAAAGAGATCATTTCCATACAAAATGGTGAGGATTATCATAGAAGCACGCGCAGTGGTGTGGAAAGAACGAACAGTTACAGTCAGGGAAAGCTTCGAGGAGAAATTCGCGAGCAAACTCTAAAAAATAAAATAAAAGGGGTAGGGGGCGCTGAAGGGATTTCCTGGCAAAGGCAGTATCGTAAGAAATGATGCAGGGACATGAAGAAGTCTGAGGTATCCAGACAACCTCAGCAGTTTGTGAAGGAGGAGGGTGAGACGTAAAGTGTGAAGAATTGGATAGACCGTGGCTAGACTTGTACACTGTATGCAGGGGTTTAGACCTGGTGCGCTGGACGTGATGAGGAGATACTACCAAGTCTCTTTCAAGAAGGGAAGAGACCAGTCACATTTGTGTTTCAGATGCATGACAGGGTAGAGGCTGGATAAAACACTAAAGGGGTGTGAGAATGGAGGCTGGAGGCCACTGCAGTCAGCATCACTTGAGCAAGTGGAGCTCCTGCCTAGCTCCCACATGGAAAGGCCACGCTCTTGCCCTCCTCTGGGTGTGCCTCTCTCTATTAGATGGGGAATCTGCAGGGCTGAGATAGTATGCTCAATGAGAGCTCCTCCCCACCCCATTCTAAATCACGCTCCAGGAACCGGTGCCCAGAACTCCCTGGGCCAACACTCCTTTCAGGGCTTCTCCCTGTCCATATTCTTGACAATAGCCTATACTGCTGATGTGTCCACCTTTAGGCCAGAATTCAGCGGAGTGGGGCTAAGGTTATAGGGGATATGATTTGGGTGTGTAGATTGAGCTATCCATTTACAGGCATCAGAGACCCCTCACAGTGCAAGAAGGGGGCACCAACTTGAGAATGGATGAATCTTAGATTAGGGACCTCCATTTATACTCTTGTCCTATGCCCTGAAAATGTTAGAAATAGCTCTTATTGCAAAGTCTAAATGAAAGCTAGTAAACCATATTAAAAGTGTTATATATAGAAGATAATACAGGTTTGAGAAATATATTAAGGAGATAAAGGAAAAAATATTTGGTGATTATAAGTGAGAGGTTAAGATAAAGAGAGGGGACTGGAATGACAGATATTATAGAGCAGCAACTGATTCTAGGCTAGTGTGTACTAGCAGTCAACTAAAATTATTTTTGAAAAGAAAATACTGGCAGAGAGATAGGAAAACAGGTGTTTCTGACATTGAGGCTTTCTTCAGAGGTGAACAAGTATCACCTGTGATTGGCGTATGACCGAGGAAAAGTTCTGAATAAGTCCATTGTTCCTTCCTTCTTTAGATCCACACCTCCATATCCACATTCACAAAGGGACATCAATGCTGCCTCATGTGCTGATAAAAGCCCAGAGTGCATACTTGAGATATGCTGTGTGCTCAGTTGAGGTCAAAAACCTCATTGCTTAAGAATTTATACTTTCTACTTGAAGTCTTTGGTGGAAAGTCTACATTAGGAGAAGTAGGGCTTTAATAGGGATAGTTGAAGACATGGGGTTGCTGAATGAAAAGGGCTCTTTCCCACAGAATACAGATGTCAGTGATTGCAGAGTTGCAGAGCCAGGTAAGAGAGTCAGAGTGAAAAATATGAACATCAGGAGTTTTACCACAGAATTGAAGATATTAGACAGAGAGCAGGACCTGGACTAGCTGTAAGCAAACACAAAGAGAAAGTGGGTTTGCAGCACAAAAGCTCTTCTGTGCTGGAATGCATGCTTGGTGTACACATTTCTGTGAAATTCATGACAGCAGTTGCTTGTAAATATGTTGGCCTCAACTGGGAGACTGCTTGTCCAGACTTTGTGACAAGTTGTTGCCTCTGTCAGAAAAAAAGATACTGTCTAGCTCCTGCTTGCTTTCCATATTCGCTTTAGTATCAGTTACAGCATTCCTAACTGGATGACATAGGAAAGGTGATGGTAGGTAGTAAGGATGGATATTTGAAAATAATAATGAAAAAAAGGAAGAAATAGTAGATATAGGAGGTGGGGCCCAAGGTGGGTGTGGCAAGAGCAAACTCCTTGTTGGCAAGGCTTCATTTCATTTGTCTTGTTATCAGTTGACCCCACACATTCCCTACCAGAAAGCATGACGCTTGTTAAATTACACTACCTCTACTCAAGTTTCCTGCTCTTAATAACACCAAAACTTGAAATGAGCAATAATTTCAGTGAGGATGAGAGAAATAAAGCCTACTTTTTAAAACACTGCACATATATACTCCTCTGTTTTCAGGAGACATATGTCTCTAATGCACATATATTTAACTTGATATACCCTTTTAGGAAACTAGCCTCTGTGCCCTCTTCCCTCTTGAGAAGACAGAATTTTCAAGTGCAGATATTTCTTCATTACGATATATGCTTATTTCTCTAAAGATAAAAGTATTTCATGGTTTAAAACATTTCAACATAATTAGCTCAGTTAACAATCCTTAAAGGAATCTAGTGTAAGGTAACACTAGGTCTTAGAAGAATGATGGGCTTGAAATCAAGAGGTCTGGGTTAAGTGCCTACTTTGGCCACTTATTTTGGCATATAGGGTCAAGTCGTACAGACCTTTTAATGAATAGTATTTTAACCACCAAAAAATTAAAAATTATGAAGGAGGGGGAAAAAATCCCAAATCTATTTTATTTGACTGTTAGAAGGAATGATAAGATAATAAATGACCAAGCACAATATAAACCTTAGTTAATTTTTAATCCTTTATCCTCATGGTTAATAAATTAAGACGTATTACTAATAGAGTTATATAAACTAGGCAAAACATTCACACACTGGAAGGTGAGGGTACTACAAACATATACTGACGGTAATTCTAAAGAGCAAAAAGCAATTTATCATTGATTATTCAGTCCCACAGCAGAGTGCTTAGATTTTTTCAGTCTTACCTTGGCATTCTGGAAATTCATTAGTCCACCCAACAGTATTTCCCACAGGAGCACAGAAACTAAAAGTTGCACCAACTAATTTGTATCTAAAATAATGAGGGAAGAAAAAAAACATTAAGTTCCACTCACACATATTTGACTTCCCTTAAATCCTTCAGAATAGCGCCTTACAATATTTGTTACACCAGTAGATAGAGACAAAACAATAGTTGATAAAAGCTCATTTGGCAGTTTAAAGGAAAAGAAAAAATTATATCTAAAAGGGTGACATCAAAGATAAAAAAGTGTAAGATAAGCAAAATATTTTTTATTTGGGTAAGGCATATGTTAGAAAATATTAAAATATTTTAAAACATTTTTAAAGAATACAGATGCTTAAATCTTTTCTATTTCTGAGTTATAAAAGATCAATACAGATTCCATAGAATAGTAGAATGTACTTATATTTAAAGGGTTCAAAGTATCCCCAGATTTGTTATTAATGATCCAAATATCTGTGTTTAGTACAGGAGACAAATGATACTGGTAGCTTTATAAATAACAGGGACACACACACAGAATAAAATATCATAGTCCAATTTACAGATATTAAATGAGAAAATGAATATAAAGCTTTTAGCAGCACTTGAAACACTGATAATCCTCAATGATAATACTCCTTTCCCATACATAGAGGACTCACAAAAGATCTTAGGTCAGAATGATATTTTTACACTAGGAATGATTGTTTTTAACCCTTGATATCTTATAACGGATTGTTCGCGTACAAAGAAAACAAACAAATGCAAACTCATTATTTAGGTAAAGACTGGTTTCAACACTGAAAAGATTTAATTTCTCCAAGGATCATCAACTTATCACAAGTTTTTTCATCTACAAGTCACAGTTAAAACTTTATAATGAAATCTAGTGATTGAGAGAATTTTGGTGGTATTATAAGAAATATTCCTTTCTTGCCCCATTTTACTAACTTTAACTGCAATGAGCAGAGGGTGGTTTTATTGCTTGTCACAAATCTAAAAGTTTCTATCTTAAATTCTAATTTGTCTTTCCAGTTGTTAAATATAGTGTTCCATATGCTCAGACTTACCCTGCGTTACATGAAAAATAGATGGTTGCACCAAGTAGTATGTCAGTTGTTATATTGACATGACCATTTTCTATTTCTCTAGGCTTAGGACATGATTTTTCTAGGAAAGAATATAAATTTATTTTTTTCATTAAATTATCAGGCACGTCTATGCAAATTCACCATCTGAACCATTGCTATTACTTATCCAACTATTTAAATTGTACCTTCATTTTATCAGTTTCAAGAAAGCAAGGTATTAGTCCATGGGGTCACAAAGAGTCAAACACAACTGAGCAACTTTCACTTTCTTTAAAATATACACTTAAGTCATTTTGCGCGATGTTAAATCACTTCAGTCACATCCAACTCTGTGCGACCCTGTGGACTGTAGCCTGCCAGGCTCCTCAGTCCATGGGATTCTCCAGGTAAGAATACTGGAGTGGGCCATTTCCTTCTCCAGGGTATCTTCCCGACCCAGGGATCGAACTCACGTCTTTTAAGTCTCCTGCATTGGCAGGAGAGTTCTTTACCAATATTGCATTTTTAGGTAACCTTAAACTAAATTTAATCATAGGTTAAAGGTTTTTCCAGTGGTCATGTATGGATGTGAGAGTTGGACTATAAAGAAAACTGAGCACTGAAGACTTGATGCTTTTGAACTGTGGTGTTGGAGAAGATTCTTGAGAGTCCCTTGGACTGCAAGGAGATCCAACCAGTCCATTCTAAAGGAGATCAGTCCTGGGTGTTCATTGGAAGGACTGATGTTGGAAACTCCAACACTTTGGCCACCTGATGCGAAGAGCTGACTCATTGGAAAAGACCCTGATGCTGGGAAAGATTGAGGGCAGGAGGAGAAGGGAATGACAGAGGATTAGATGGTTGGATGGCATCACCGACTCAATGGACATGGGTTTGGGTGGACTCCGGGAGTTGGTGATGGACAGGGAGGCCTGGGGTGCTGCGGTTCACAGGGTCGCAAAGAGTCAGACACGACTGAGCGACTGAACTGAACTGAAACCTTAAATGTGAAATCAGTGAGCAAAGTAATATTTCTGGCTCACAAGTATTTAGTTTGCCTAATTTAAAACAAATTGGTTCTAATGGTTCATTTAAGAAACATTCTAAATAATAATATGTACACATAGACTTCTGCTATGAGTGAAGGAAGAAACATCATTTTCCCCAAACACCATATGATTAAGATTACTCTTTAAAACCATACTCACTTTTACAAAATCTATCAGGTTTGGACCACACAAAATTCTGAAGACAAGTTATGCTTCCTGAAAGAGAAGGGTCCCTTATGTAGCCCTGACGGCACTCATATTCCACAGTGGTACCTTCTGGGAAATAATTCTGTTGGCTATAAGACTTTTTGAGAGATGCAAAAAGTAGCCTGGTTGGAACATCACAGCTACCTAAAAGTATTAACAAAACAACAACAACAACAAATGAGTATCACTTGCTGTTATAATCGATGTCTAATTATCTGGTCCTTAGATCACTCTTTATCTGTATTTCTTTGTACATAGTATTCATATTAATGTCACTATGGCATTGATAGTGTATCAGCATATTCACATATAAATTTTCATTCCCTAATTACTAGAGCCCTGTGAAGTAGATTTGGTACACCAAAGTCACTATGTCCACAATTCAGAAAATGTAACTTATTTCAGTCGCCTGGCATCATTCTGGCATTGACTCAATGAAGGCCAATTCCCTTACCCTGTCCCATGTATCATAGGGATAGATAAGAACCAGCATTTCCAGATCCCTGGGCTAGTGTCCTGGACAATAATAATAGTTAACAATGATAGCTAACATTTATTGAGTACTTGTAAATGTATTACACATGTAAACTCATTTCATCCTCAGGACAACCTATGGAGGCAAGGATCAGATGAGCCAATGGAGCACATGAAGTATTTAAAAACTGGAATCATCTAGACAAATGCAAATTTATAGTGGCATCATATAGTGTAAGGGGCATTAGATCTATGATCAACAGACTCACTGGCTCTTCTGCATAAGGAGCTCCTGATCCCAAGGAAATTGTTTAACTGGGAGTTGCTTTCTCAACTGTAAAGTGTGGATAAGTCCTTAACTAACCTCAGGGAGTTGTTTGAAGAATTAGACAAAGTAGTCTATGCAGAATAACTCTATTCAGTTGTAAACACTAAAGCGTGATACATGTGTAGAGACATGTCCTTCAACCTCCTGCCTTGGGATCATGGATAAATAAAAACAAAACGTTAACACTGATTTCACACCTGATTTCAAAAAGTACTTGTGGCAGTTTCTATGTTCACTGTAGTTTCTATTGCTCCAAGTTGTTCAAACACAGGAATTAAATTTTTATTTTTACTTGTACATGTCAAGGCTAAACTAGGGCAATGACTATAAAGATAGATTTATATTTAAAGATTGAGAATTTTTAAAAATATCACCACAGAGTTGTACTGGGCAAATCCTACAGAGGACTCTCTTATGTGTCTCAAGGTAACTACCAAACATAGTTATAGATAATTTACTCCCTAAACAGTACCTATTGTTTATTTTCGCTATTAATCAGTTCAAGAGTTACACTGTTAGGAAAAAAAAATAAACCTGTTAATGAAGAGCAGGACCTATTCCAGGAAGTAATGCCATCAATTAGCTAGATTGTGAATTGCCAACAGGTATGCCAGGTGATTAATAATGCTAGAAAACTATCAATTACCAGTCATTCCAAAGAGGGATAAAATTAAACTTAAGAAACATTCCATTCCCATAACTTTTCTAAAATGAAATGAAGAACTTACGATTACAAAATTCTGCAAGCTCTGACCATTTATTATTCTCACAGATCACTGAGTCTGCCTTGCCAGGAACTTTTACAAAGCCTCTGTTACATTTGTAGGTTACTGTTCTTTTTTCAGGAAAACTTGTAAGACCTCCCAAAGCTGCTTGGGCATTAGGCACATCTGGGGGAAGGCTGCAGTCACCTAGGAAGGAATAAACAAAACTGAAGGAAATACCACTTTTCAATTCATAGCAACATTCTTTTCCAAGACAAATAAGGGAGGCAGCAAAGGCTTTTGATGCCTACATATTTCCATCCAGTGCTGAGCTGACACATCAAGAACTTGCAAGGCTTCCTGTCTGTCAATTAACTCAAAACTAAAAGAAATTCCTGCCCCTCGTTATCATATACATAGAGAGAGAGAGCTTTAGAGTTTCACAGAGATACTGTTTCGAGGCACACAATACAGACAGACGCCCCCTTGGAACGTTACACCTGGAGGAGACGACGCACAAACTTGTAGTGCCAAGTCTGTGCACGACTGGACCCTGTGGTGGTCAACGATCTGGCTTCCCAACCTTAAGGAGATGCGAAGGATTCACTCTCTTCGACCTCTGCCTGTCTTTTTGGCTTCTCCATGTTTGCCCCCTCTCCCCGCGAAGGCTCACTCCTAAAACCCTGCCAGCTGGGGTCCAGCATAGTAAACCTCCTAGTGGCAGGTGAGCAGCGAAGAGCCTCTTTCCGTTCCCAGGGATCGTGCCAGTAGGAGGGCTGACCCTTACAGGTGGAGGATTCCAGGAACCATTAGGGATGCCCACGTGGCTCACCCGCCGCGTTCCGCGGACTCCTCGGCTGTCGTGCCGACGACCTCCACCCCCTCCACCCTGCCCGAAGGTTGAGCCGCAGGGCTGGGCTTTCGGCCCTGGACCCCCACTCACCCGACGCAGCCGGAGGACGCAGGAGTAGCAGCAGCAGCTGCGGGCCCAGCCCGCCCAGGAGGCTCAGCACCGCGCGGGCGCGCGGGCGCACGGGACTCATGGCGCGCGGGGACGGGGACCCGGCGTGGGCCTCCGCGGTGAAGACACAGCGGGCTGAAAACCCGAGCTGAAGTCGGGGCAGCGCTCTGAAGTTAAGCAATAACAGTTAGATTAGCGCCCTGGGCGGGGCCGGGGCTCTGACTCACCAAAGGACTGAGAACGAGATGAGTGGGCGAGGGCTTTTCTCACACCAGGTGCTGGGCGGAGTAAGGGCGGGAGCCCCATCTTCACGGGCCCTTGGGATCCGAAAAAGAGGAAAAAGAGGGGCCCTGGGCAGGGAAAGCAGCTCGTCGGCGCCGGACGCTGGGACCCTTGCTTTCTCTTTGCTAGGGTGGGGCCTGCTATGAGCCGCCGAGTGGAAATGTAAATATCTGCTTTCTTACGTAAACAAAATAATGGGGGGAAAGGAGGCCAGAGGAATGGTTAAGCGGCGTAGGTAGGCGTTCCTCCTCCCGGAATCTGGATTAGTTTAAGTGTTAATGAAGCGCCTTTGAGTGCGGCAAAGCTGAGCGGTAGGTGCGGCAGGCTTGGAGTTTTCCCCGGGAGCTGAGAAACAGGACCCACCCAGGGACCTGGCGTCTTCAACTTGGAGGTCTGTCAAGTGGCAACAAGAAGATGAGAGGGAAGAACCACCGCGTGCTGTCTCCTTGAACATTCTGTAATCTGAAAACAGCAAACGGAAAACCATCCGAGAAAACAGGTCGAGAAACAGCAGGGAGTGAACAGTGTTCTTAGCATGTCTGCATGAGAATCGCTTTCATCGCCAGGGGTATTCCTTATAAACCAAGGACACCTCTTGGATTCTACTTAGGGACTGCTGTAGTGTGACTGCAAGTAGAAAGTCACCGTCCTGTGCTGTAAGCATGTGTCGGCTGGGAGAAAGTTGTAAAAACAAAAACGGAGCGCTCGAAAGCTAAATAGTAAGAGGGTGGATTTTAAGAGGAAACTGTTAGAAAAACCTTAAGTATATGCCAGAGATTTGCCAGGGTGGCCACACCTTAAAATGACATGGGGATGTTTTTAAAATCCAAATGTTCAAGTTACACCTGAAGTTAAAATCCCTGGAGATGGGACCGGGAGGACATCAGGATTGTTTAAAGCGCTCTGCGTAGTTCTACTTTGCAGCCAGGTTGAGAACCACAGAGCTATGACAGTGCTGGTCAAAAACACCAAAGGACATTGATGAAAGGGTCAGTTATTCAACCTTCCTGGGAACAACTCAGAACATATTTCCCTTCAATAGTTTAACTGAGCTGGTTAGCAGAATCCTAGCCTGGGTTTCCTATCCCCCCAGACCCTTTACCTGATTAAATGAAATCCCCAACTTGAAATTATGCCTTGGTCCGCCGACCAGCTGTGGAGTCCATGCCTCTTATCCTTTCCTAAATGCTTTCTGACCACTCTTTATTGGTTAGTGTGAGCTTTACAAGGAGGAAAACAACAGTTTCAACAACAGTATTTTCTCTGACTCATGCTTACTGTACTGAACACAACTCTGTGTCACCCAGTGCTAGGACCATTCCAGGAAAGGAACTCCTATAGGCTTTCATTGAAGCCAATTAGTATTAAAACACCTTAGAGTTTTAAGAGTTTAAAACACCCTTTCCCCTTCACCTTAGAAGGGGAAGGGAGTGCTTTTAAAACCAACTAATGTGATCCTCAAACTTGATATCAAAATACCTTATTTTTACTTCCATATTTGGCATAAAATCACAAAGTGTATAAGGGCTCAGAGTGTTTTAGAAGTTATACCAGATCTTCATTTATTTTTCCAAGAGCCTCCCTTGACTTTAACTACCACTCCCTTTTGCTACACCATCATAGGCAGGTAGTGTACATTCCTGCTTGAGCTCATAGAAGTGGTGTGAAAGGCAAGGTGGCATCATAAAAAATAGTTGGAGATCAAGGCCAGTTATGGAGTTGCTAGAAGACTTAACTATGAGGCCTGTTAGAACTGTTTATTAAGTGAATGTGATAACTTTTTATTCAAAGAAAACATTGAAGTCTGCAAATGTAGGGGAAAAAATGTCTATCACCCAGCTTAACCACACTAAATGCTCTAAGCATTTACCTTCCAAACTACTTAGTTGATAATTCATCTTTTTTTAAAGGAACTTTTATGAGAAGTAACTGAGTGGAATCTAGTAATACTTTCAGTAACAACACTCCCAAATTTCAACATTTCCTCAGAATGTTGAAAAAAAAAAAAATTCCACTTATTCAACTTAGAAAAAGGTTCTATGATAAAAATCTATGCATGATTAAGAAAAATTAAATATTCAAATTTGTTATTTACTGAAGATTATTTTGGCCTCAATTTGTTGTGTTCCAACATAGACATTATACACTGTTTTGCCGTGACAACTTCTTAAAGTGGAGATAACTGTCCATATTTCATAGATGAGGAAGCAAGCTGAGAAGGTAAGCAATTTACCCAAATCTGTGCAGCTAGTAAGTGACCAGGCCAGAATCTAAATCCGGTTTGTCTTATTCCCAAACCTCTACTTACCTACCCTACTCTACCACACTATATTCTTTTTGTCGGAATTAATCAGCAAAGTTTTCTTCTATGTGAAAGACTCTGAATTAGGCAATTTGGGGAGATTATTTGAGACACAGCTACATCTGATGACAGCAGTGGTCCTGAGCCTTCATACTTGATCCATAAAAAACCATTTGTGTATTCTCAGGGACTCAGGTACCCATTGATCAAGAAAGATTTGGGACAAAAATAGGCTCTACAGAGCTTTGCAATTCCAAAGCAATGTTTATATAATTAGGTTGAAAAACATTTAACAAAATAGAAAATAGCTCTATGATTTTCTCAGAGGTTAGAAAACATGGCTTCCACCACTGTCCCAGGCACCATCCAATGACTACATCAAAGGTTTTCAATACACTGAGGGCCACTTAGTACTCCGAAGCACACTAAGAAAGTGGTGATACTTGTGTTCCAGAATCTGTAACCTAAGAGAGAGGTTTTATGTGATAAATGCCATGAGCATGCCACAATCAATGTGCTATGACGGTTCAGAGAAGACAGAAAGGAACATGGCTGTTGGGCGCAGAGGAGGCTGACATCCTAGTGATTCAACTAAATACGACAAATGAATATCAGTGTAATAGAGAAAATATGAAAATAGATAAGAATGGTATGAGCAGAGATTTGGGGTCAGGAAAAGCACAGTTTATTCCAAGAGGAGTAAGGAGTTTCATTTAAGGAGAGCTTGTAGAACTGAATTGGAGCAATAAAAGGTTGAAACATAGACTGGCAACAGATTTGAGGGAACCTTAAATGCAAGGCTTTTCCACATTTAGTGCTGCTCAGATGCACTGGAGGACTGTTGAGGATTTTAAGCAGGAAGTTGAGTGAATTTCACAGTTGTGTGTAGGATGTTGCAATGGGGTGACTGAGCAAAGACTCAATTTTACAGCTAACTGCGCAATGGTTGAGCCACTTAAGATTGGAGAACAGAAATGTCTTTAATTTTAGATTCATAAATGTATGTTAAGGAAACAATCTTGTTACTCTAAAAAACCCTTGACATGATTATTATAGCCATTTGAGTTTTTATGATTGTTCTTACCAAACATGTTTCAATGGAAGAACTTAAAATTTGGTGACTCATAGATAAGGAAACAAGGTGGGGGAAGTGTTAAAGCTGACTCAGCGCCTTGGTGTTTGAGCCTAGAGGTCCTATTTGAAAGAACTGTTTCAAAGTCAAGAGGTAATTTAGGGAAGAAATAAAAATTCGGTGCACTTATTAAAAGTAAAATGCCTTGGCAGGGTGTCCACATGGAGGTCTATAGCATAAGATGAAAATGTAGATAAGAACTGAGCTGGAGCTTAGATGATATGGCTGAAGGCATGGTAACCAAGGGAGAGAATGTAGAAAGAAACTCGAAGAGGCCTGAGGTGTAAGCCTTGCTCCATCAATCCCTTGCCTCCACAATACAGTACAAATAATAAAGGGGAAGGAGGGAACAGAGGGAAGAAAAGAAGTGCCATTTCCAGGAAGCCTAGAGACACAAAACCTTAAGCCAGATATTATCACTCTATCTGTCAGGGAGGCAGTTGGTGTTTACAGAGGTTAAGTGCCTCCAGATCACTTTGCAGTGAAGGGTGGAGCTGGGGCTTAGGACCTTAACCCCTCTGTTACACTGCTCAGCATCACCCTCTCTGCAAAACCCCCTGCTCACAAAGTCAGACCCAGTACCAAAGGACCACCACCTTTCAGTATCTTTCAGTTCCTCAATTCTAAATCAGTCTATTTCATATTTGCATTCATAACTCAGCCTAGAATTATCCCATCAATCTTAAAGTCGCCAATGAAAATCAAAACTTTTTTCTGAGATATTTTGTCACACAGTTGCAAACCAGGGCAGCTGTGCTGCACAGAATAAGTGTATTTGTAAAAAGTAAATGAAAACTGAAGAGCAGACTCCTGCTTCTTTTAAGGGGAGTTTATTCTTCAGGAATTCACTAATCAAGATATCAGTGTACTGCATCAAATTTAGCTTTTTTTTTTTTTCCCACTAGGGGCAGGTTTAGCAGTACCCCATAAAAATGACTTAATATCATGTGATGTTTACCCTTGGCATGGTGGCATCCTGCCCTGCCTCTGGCTTCCTTGTGTGTGAGGAAAGGCTCAGAGGCCAAATGGAAACATGATGCTTGACTCACATGAGAAAATGTTTCTAGCCAAGCCCTGATTTTGTAAGACGACAGTGAATTTTTGCCAAAGTAGAGGTGGTGGCAGGAACCAGAAACTTGTGTGGTATGTGTGTGTATGTATCTGTGTGTTTGACTCTGTGTCTATATACATGTGTGTATGCGTATTAATGTGTGTGTGGCTGTGCTTCTGAATGTATGTGAACGTGTATGTGTGTGTATGCGTGCGTATGTACGTTCATGTGTGTGTGTGAGTATATGTGTGTTAGTGTATATGTGTGAGTGTGTGATGGGAAGCAACACAGCACAAAGGCTGAGTGGGAAGTCTGGGAGTCATATTGTCTTAATTTCACATACTGACTCTATTGCTCCCTCACTTTCTATGTGGCATGGTAGCCAACCACTGTGACACAAATCACTTATTTGTAACTCAAGTAATGTGATAATGTTGCCTACCTCATAGGGTTTTTGTGAAAGATAAGTAAGGTAATGTATGTAAAACACTTGGTACTTTGTGTGACTCACAGTAAATACTCAATGACTATTACCAACAATTGATGACAATGACAGGCATGAATGAGCACTTCATATACCAGGACATGCCCACTTTTCGTGTAATGTATTTTAAAAAAATCATGACCGAGAATCTGAAAAATCTATAACAGAAATATCAAGGAGATGCTAATAGTGTTGAGACCATTCCACTATTCCCCTTCTTCTTTCCTTACCCAGTAGAATTTCACCATTGGCAGAATTAGGTCATTTACAAAGATTCAGATTTGTTTAACATTGTCCCCCTCCCTACTTCCCCTGTAATCCCATCTGCGTTTTGTTTGCCTTGATTTATGATCTTGCAAATTAAAAAGCAAAATTACAATCTGAGCTCATTAGAATTGCACAAGGGTAAGGAGAGAAAAAAGAAATGTGTACTTAAGGATCACATCACATATGTTACTCTTAGTTTGAGGACTAACCTCACTGCTTAGCCATCATGGCAATGCCACAAGCAAACGACTAGTACATCCATTTTCACACAAAACAAATGCTCAAAGGAGAAAATGATTGGATCAAGAGATACATATAGCAAAACCAAGATTTGAATTCAGGTCTCAGTAGCTTTAAAATTGTGCTCTGTCCACTACGCATTACTTTATATTTGTTGATACATAATTAAAGATAACTGTTCCTTGATATTTCTCAGAAGGATTCATTAGTGGGTAAATATTTTCTTACTACTTCACTTTTAGTTGTCAAATAAAAGCCAATTACCTAAAGATGAGCATTTCCCTGGAATAAATTGTACTTTTTCATGTAAACCCAAATAGTCTGCTATACAGAAGGTGATTCAAACAAACATTGACTGCAATCACTGGTGAAAATGCTCTTTCCTCGAGGTCTCCATTTTTTACCACCTCCTCTAATACCTCTGTAGTATCCTTTCTTCTTCCTCCTACATATTAATCCTTGTGCTTCAAAGCCCTTTGCCTCTCCTTGCTGATTCTTTTTTAGTACATTCTGCCACATATGGGCTCACTGAAGGATAACTCTAAATTGCAAGAAGGTTTGAACTTCTTTATGGCAATTACAAGATCTAATTTATCATTTTGTCTTTTATTCCCTAGTGCAATTTCATGCACAGAGTAAGTATTGAATACATGGTTGTTATATTTACCAGTCTATCTTCCTTATGACCCTAGAATTTATTGACTTGTTTAATAAACACAGCAGATACACTAAGATAAGGACTGAAAGCATTAATTCAACTTTGGCCATTTCTCTCTCATAATCCATAATTTAGATAAATCTTCCATGACCTCTGTATCTGATTAGAACCCCAATAGGTAAAAAAGAGAGTAAAGAATTTTCCAGGATAAAAGATAAGATGATTTTGAATTTATTTGAGAAATACATGAAAGTGAGCTTCTTTTAACTTTCAGCCACCCCTCTCTCTACTTCAAATCTGCTTTATTCAAAGAATGGTATCATTATCCATTCAGATCTAGGTACCTCCCCATCTCTTGCTCCTATTACTTGAAGACATTTTATGGAAAAAAAATATTCGA
>NW_011494910.1:5064163-5116063 GCF_000754665.1 Bison bison bison | reverse complement strand
CGGAGTTCAACATCATTATTCATCAAGGAAATGAAAATCAAAAGCAGTAGGTTACTACTAACTCCCCACTAGAGAGACTAAAATTTTAAAAGACCTTTTATTAGTGAGGATAAGAACACCTGGAATTCTTGTACATTGCTAGTGAGAATGTAAAATAGTACAACCACTTTGGGAAACATTTGGTCACTTCTTAAAAAGTTAAATGGATACCTTGTATGTTAGTCATTCAGTTGTGTCTGACTCTTTGTGACCCCATGACCTAGCAATTCCAATTCTAAGTATTGACCCAGGGAAAAGAAAGACATATCTACAAAAGACTTGCACATAAATGCTCCTAGCAGCTTTATTCATCATAGCCACACGTGGAAACACTTCAAATGTCCATCAACAGCTGAATGGATTAAAAAAACCATAGTGCATGCATACACTTGTACTTTCATATGCGCTCAGTATTCAAAAGGAACAGATTAGTGATACCATGGGAGAAGGCAATGGCAACCCACTCCAATACTCTTACCCGGAAAATCCCATGGACGGAGGAGCCTGGTAGGCTGAAGTCCATGGGGTCGCAAAGAGTCGGACACGACTGAGCGACTTCCTTTCACTTTTCATTTTCATACACTGGAGAAGGAAATGACAACCCACTCCAGTGTTCTTGCCTGGACAATCCCAGGGACGGTGGAGCCTGGTGGGCTGCCATCTATGGGGTCACACAGAGTCAGACATGACTGATATGACTTAAGCAGCAGCAGCAGTAGCAGTGATTACCGTCAACAGTATGAATGAATCTGAAAAACATGCTTGGCCAAGAGAACCTAGACACATAAGAGTATATACTATATGATTTCATTTGTGTGAGATTCTAGAACAAGCAAAATATTTACTATGATAGAAATATAATTAATGACCATCTAAAGTGGGCATGCCAAAGAGGTAAGAGGACTGATTGCAAAAGGGCAACAGGGAAATTCTGAGGGCGACAAAAAAAGCTTTGTATAACATCCATTGGGGTGGTGGTTTTGTGTGTATGCATTTGTCAAAATTCATCACACAGAATACTGTAAATGATGCCATTTGGCGTATGTAAATAGCACCCCCATAAAGTTGATAAAAAATGAGATCAGAGTTTTCAGCTCTGGAATTGGTGGGCTTTAGCAGCAAAGAACCAAATAAGTCATTATATCAAGAACAGCACAATCAAATGTGTTGTTGTTTAGTCTCAAAGAGTGTCTGGCTCTTTTGTGACTCCATGCACTGTAGCCTGCCAGGCTCTGCCGTCCATGGGATTTCTCAGGCCAGAATACTGGAGTGGGTTGCCATTTTCTTCTCCAGGGGATCTTCCTGACCCAGGGATCAAACCTGAGTCTCCTGTATTGCAGGCGGGTTCTTTACCGCTGAGCCACCATAGAAGTCCTATAATCAAAAGTATCTTTTTCCTTTTTGCCCCCTTATCTGATAGATCAGATTTAATTAAGTAGTGTTAACCTTACTTGTGCTATAATTTCAGCCTGTCCAGTAATCTTAGCCTATAAGGAACAACAGTAGTGACCTTTGCTGACTTCCAAAAAACTGTGTTTTATATATGTGAGAAAACTGACAACATGACAGACACTTATAAGCATGTTGGATAAACCTTTTGATTTGGATAGTATAACCCTTGTTGTTTACTATATTCTGAGAGGCACATGGTCAAATCAGAGGGCTCATTATTACCAGTACATCCATGGGAAGTTCCAAGTGTGACTTCCCATTAAGTGAAAACCTAGGGGATTCCATCATCCATCCAATTTTGACCCCAACTTATTCTCACTGCTCCATCTGAGGAGCTAGTAATGTTTTCTCAGAGTTAGTGAGGAGGATTTCTGGCTGTCCTCCAGTGACCTATCCTATGAGTTCCCACTAAATCTTGTGCTAGTATGATATGGAGGTAATTCAGATGCTCTGGTGTGTTCATCATCGATATCT
Organism: Bison bison bison; assembly: GCF_000754665.1. Taxonomy (NCBI): domain Eukaryota; kingdom Metazoa; phylum Chordata; class Mammalia; order Artiodactyla; family Bovidae; genus Bison; species Bison bison. The sequence goes on along the minus strand of NW_011494910.1, from coordinate 5,114,098 downwards.
CAGTCTTCCATCCACTCCTTGACAAAAAGTGTTATGATCCTCCCCTAAGTGAATTTCAAGGATTACCTAACCAGCGCAAAGTTATACAAAAGTGATGACCAGATTTTGCACTTGATCCATCAAGTGTACTAAAGATTTTGCACGTGATCCATCACACCACTCACACGTCACAATATACAGTCTTGCAGAATGAAACAACTGCAGACACCACAGAGTGCTGTATATTTGGTCTGCTTGCTCTAAACACGCTGTTTTCACTCGTAAGTGTCAGTGGGTTATGAACTGGCTCAGATATCACTTTTCCATAAACTTTACCATTTCCATGAACTCAGGGTTTTTAAACAACAATATGATGAATTGGCCAGTCCATTCTAAATGAGATCAGTCCTGGGTGTTCTTTGGAAGGAATGATGCTAAAGCTGAAATTCCAGTACTTTGGCCACCTCATGCGAAGAGTTGACTCATCGGAAAAGACTCTGATGGTGGGAGGGATTGGCAGCAGGAGGAGAAGGGGACGACAGAGGATGAGATGGCTGGATGGCATCACTGACTGATGGACGTGAGTCTGAGTGAACTCGGGGAGTTGGTGATGGACAGGGAGGCCTGGCGTACTGCGATTCATGGGGTCGCAAAGAGTCAGACAGGACTGAGTGACTGAACTGAACTGAGGATGAATTGGGGGATAACTGTACCCATACTTAAGAATGTACTATGTTCTTCTTCCCAGTTAACTTAACCAATATATATCAGTTCAGTTCAGTTGTTCATGTCCTACTCTTTGCAACCCCATGGACTGCAGCACGCCAGGCTTCCTTGTCCATCACCAACTCCGAGAGCTTGCTCAAAATCACGTGCATTAAGTTGGTGATGCCATCCAATCATCTCATCCTCTGTTTTCCCCTTCTCCTCCTGCCTTCAATCTTTCTCAGCATCAGCGTCTTTTCGAGTGAGTCAGTTCTTCTCATCATGTGGCCAAAGTATTGGAGTTTCAGCTTCAGCATCAGTCCTTCCAAGGAATATCCAGGACTGATTTCCTTTAGGATGGACTGATTGGATCTCCTTGCAGTCCAAGAAACCCTCAAATACATATAAATAAATGTAAATGCAATATGAAAACACACAAATATAGACCTAACTAGAGTGTGCTTCTGCAGTTAATTATCAAACCCTAGTTGTGCCTCCGTGGATGTTTTCTACATGCTATTTCCCATGTGTCTTTATCAGTTGTCCTTCAGGGGCAGCAGTGTGGTTAAAACAAACGGTCATTTTGTTGTCTCACTAAGGTTTTGCAGTTTAACTGTTTCATCCCTGACTAAATAGAAATTATGTTTAAACTGGCTGCTCTTTTCATACTCTCCTGTTTTTTCCAAAAAGCTTTATCTGGAATACTAGTCTATAGACACAGTTCACAATTCAGAAAAGAGTAAATAAAAGGATACTACACTTACGTAAAAAGAAATTTTTTTAGAAAGTGTTTAAATATCCAACTATATTTGGTTAAATATATTTTAGTATGTATACCTACATTACTGAACGTTATATAATGATTAAGAATTATATATACAAATAAATTTGTAACAGAATATGGAATGTTTTATTACAATGTTATTCGAGCAAGATAAAAATGATAAGTTCTATATATAATAGCATCATCCATTTGACTATCAACATGAAAAAAAGTTATAAATAAAAGAAAAAAGTAACCCAAAATGTCATCTAAGTATATACCTGTGGAGTAAGCTTACTGATTTTTTCTTCTTTCTGTTTTTTTTTTTCTCTATTGAGCATACATTACTATTAATTCTAGAAAATTTTCTCTTATTTTAAAAGAAATCCTATCATCTGCTTCAAGATCATAATTGCTCAGTATTTGATTGGATCACTCTCGGTTGTAACTTGTTTGAATCTAGTGATTTGAATTCATTCTACTTGAACTTCTTGCAATTTAATTCCATTTTCATCATATCAGTTGCATCCTTTCTAGTTTGAAAAAATTTCTCCTTGGTAGAAAAGACAAATTCCAACATTTTTTGGCATGTCAAATTCTTCCCATCCAGGATGCAGCCCTTTATTTGCATTCTCATTAACCACTCTCTGATCTCGAACACTCTCATCCAGACTGTCACAATAAACCCTTCCCTGTTTTTGTCACCTCCTCTTCATTACTTATGGGTACAATGTCCAGATTAAACTATCATCTGCTCAACAATGACTTCCCATTTGCAGAGGATCAAGTCCAGTCTTCTTAGCCTGACACCAACAAGTCCGTTTGTAATTTGACGTTAGGTCCTCCTTGCTTTGTTCTCATCAGTCTCATGTATGAATGAACAAAATTTGCAATGCCCTGGTGAAACTTCTTTCCTTGCTGATCTCTGGCATCCAGTTCCTACCTCTACATCCTGACTTTCTCTCAAAGAATGCCCTCCCTGCCCAGGTTGGTCCAAGAAAAGTCTTCCTTGACCATCAGCCAGAAAGATTCTCCATCTCTTCTGAATCCTACAGTAATACACTTATTTTCCCAAAAGTATGCTTGCGTGCATTTGAGACATCTCTTCCGACATTATGTTGGACTCTTTTAGATCTTATAAGGTTGTTTAGTTCTGTTTGTTCTTTTCCTCAACTAGGTTATAAAGCAGTGTGACACAGTGGGTAATAGCACTGGCTCTCAAGCCTTCTGCTTGGGTTTGAATCCTGACCCCATCTCTTACAAGTCCTGTGACCTGGATAAGTTACTTCATTTTACTGGGCCTCATCTATAAAATGGAGATAATAATAGTATCCATCTCACAGAATTAAGTGAGATAATTTAAAGTACTTGGAATAATGCTTGGTATACATTTTACACCAATTAAATATTAGCTGTCATGGCTGTTAGTTTAGTGTAAGGAGTATATTTCATATTTCTTATCATCCACAACTCTTAGTAAAAAATGTTTTACTAGGGAATGAAGAGTAAAAATGTTTATGTATTTGCTGATTTTTCTGATAATGAGACAACCTTTATATTAGCAACTAGTAAACCTTTTTAGGAATTTATTAATAATCTATGTGTATCAACAGTATATTATATGCTATAACACATTTTATTAAGTAGTCACAATAAATCTTCTCTCCTACATTGCTTCATATGTGACTTTTTATTCAAATTTTAGGTTATGAGTGTGTGTATGCAATTGAAAAATCCAAACAGTACTCCTTAAGGATATGAAACAGTAGTCACCTGACCTATTGTCCCTCTAAAAGGTAGCAATTTTCAATGTCTTTAATATATCTTCTGGTATATACCTCTGTACTCTATTCTTCATGTCTTACTACTTCTTTATCAATTTTAGACCTTATCTGTTGACTTCCTATTATGGAAGATTAGAATTTAAGTCTCTTACACCCCAACCTCCCATACTTACTTCTTTTCTCTCCCTCAGCCTCTCAATATAGTTATATAATAATCTTTACTTGAATTAATATTCAATATTTATATATTATTACTATAACATTAACAGATTGGTATATAGTACATTATTAATTTTTGCATTAATTTTTAAAACATTTCTTTCCAGTGATAATTGTCTCATTCTGCTGTTTGCTCAGTTTTCCTATGTACCTTTCACTAACTGCTCAGTACCGTAAAATTCCCATGGAGAAGGAAATGGAAACCCATTCCAGCATCCTTTTCTGGACAATCCCATAGACAGAGGAGCCTGGTGGGCTTCAGTTCATGGGGTTACAAAGAGTCAGACACGACTGAGCAACTGAGTATAAAATTCCCTAAAATATGGTCAAACATTAAATAAAACTATGGGTTCCACTTTTTATTCCTCTTGGAGTACAAACTTTTGTAGTCCTTCATTATTTTCTGCCAATCTGTACTTCTGTCATCTTGAGACTTCCTTTTGCCAGAAAAGAGAATTAACTCTGTCTCTTATGTTATTATTGTTATTGGATTTCCTTCTTCCTGTACCTGTGTCTTCTTGTCTTGTGTTTCTCCTCATTTTGCTAACTTCCTGAAATGCGGGACAAGGAGGAGGGGATAGGACATTGTTTTTTTCTTAATTTTTTAATGTCTGAGAAGATCTTGGTTTTACCTACAAGCTTGACAGAAAGTTTGTCTACATTTTTTAAATCTAAATTGGAATTTATTTCCCTTAGAATTTTGAAAGGCATCTCTATTTTCAAGATTACTAATTTCCAGAATTTAGATATCATTCTGACTCCAAACTCTTTATGTCTGATCCAGTTTTATTCTCTATAAAGTTATACTTTCTTTTCTTTGAACTTGGATCTCCAAAATTTTATCTCAATATGCCTTGTATTATACTTTTTCATTCGCTCTCCTGGACAGATCAACCTAGAAACTCATGTCCTCCAGTTTTGGGAAGTATTCTCACATTATTATTTTGATAACTTTTTTTCTGTATTCTTTTTTCTTGAACTTCCATTAGTTAGATCATTAGTCCTGAGATTCCTGTTAGTTCTCTAAACTTTTTATCTTTTATCTCTTTTCTTTTTGTTATATTTTCTTAAAGATGGCCTTAGTTATATCATTTAGTTCTTCTATTGAACTTGTATTACTGCTATGGCTTTTCAATTACCATCATCTCTTAATTATTCTCTGAATATTTTTTTGCCTTTACCAGTATCCTTTTCTAATTTCATAGATATATTAATTATATACATTTTATTTTGGTTTGATGGTGGATAAGCATTCTGCTATTTGCATTGTCTGCATGTGTCTTCTGAGTTCGAATTTTTGTGTGTGTTTTTTTTTTTTTCCTTTCTGCTTTTTTAGTTTTGGCCTCTGTTTCTCATGCTGGAGTCTTTTCTCAACTCTCTTATAACTTGTAATTTTCCTTTAATATCAAAGAGTAAGACTTTTCTGTGTGTGTGTGTGTGGTCCTGGTTGATTTCCTGAATGGATGGCTTGACTGTAGGGTTATTGTGTGGAGGAAGTAGCTCTATATGTTATTGTCTGAAAATAATTTCTTACAGGTCCATTTGTTTCTCTGGAAAGAAATCCTCCAAAGCCTTGCCTGGATGGAACAGAGAGACATAAGCCTGGCTACTAATATCCTGGGATCTTAATATTTGCCTTTCCTACTCCTCTTCTTTCACTTTGAAGTATCTTAAAGTAGAAAATTACTGTGAGTTAATTTTTCCACTTAATACCCACTTCCTACTGACAAGATAAGTCACCTGTATACTCTGTATATAAGAAGAATCCATGTATAATTCATATATGTTTGGAACATACTCTCTGTTTTCAGTCCAAGCACTCACTCCCATGAGTTGAGAGGTTCTTGGTGCCTCCAGTTCTCAGCTTTTCTAAGGTTCTTCATAAACATACTGGCTTCTGTCTCAGAAGGGAGTTAGGTTCCTACTCTCAGCTAAATCAGTTACTATTGGGACACCTGTGTGCCTCTGCTCACCCATTGTGAATCTTTTGTGTTTTTCTAACTTGTAAAAAAATTCCTTTCTTGTCACTTTAGTGGCATTTTGAGAAAGAGTAAAAATAAACATGAATATTCAATTTTCATCATTATAAATCAAAAGTCATTATGTATGTATATATGTTGTTGTTTAGTCACTCAGTCGTGCCTGACTCTTTGCAACCCCATGGACTGCAGCACACCAGGCATCACTGAGTCAGTGATGTCATCCAGCTATCTCATCCTCTGTCATCCCTTTCTTCTCCTGCCTTCAATAGTTCTACCATCAGGGTCTTTTCTAATGAATCGGATCTACGCATCAGGTGGCCAAAGTATTGGATCTTCAACTTCAGCATCAGTCCTTCCAGTGAATATTCAGGATTGATTTCCTTTAGGATGGACTGGTTAGATCTCCTTGAAAACCAAGGGATTCTCAAGAGTCTTCGCCAACACCACAGTTCAAAAGCATCAATTCTTCGATGATCAGCTTTCTTTATAGTCCAACTCACATCCATACATGTCTACTGAAAAAACCATAGCTTTGACTATATGGACCTTTGTCAGCAAAGCAATGTCTCTGCTTTTTAATATGCTCTCTAGGTTGATCATAGCTTTTCTTCAAAAGAGCAAGCATCTTTTAATTTCATGACTGCAGTCACCATCTATTGTGATTTTGGAGACCAAGAAAATAAAGTCAATCATTGTTTCCTTTTGTTCCCCCAATCTATTTAAATGATGGGACCAAATGCCATGATTGTAGTTTTTTTTAATGTTGAGCTTGAAGCCAGCTTTTTCACTCTCCTCTTTAACTTTCATCAAGAGGCTCTTTAGTTTCTCTTCAATTTCTGCCATAAGGGTGGTGTCATCTGAGGTTATTGATATTTCTCCCAGCAATCTTGATTCCAGCTTGTGTTTCATCTAGTCCAGCATTTCTCATGATGTACTCTGCATATAAGTTAAATAAGCAGGGTGACAATATACAGCCTTGACATACTCCTTTGCTAATTTGGAACCAGTCTATTGTTCCATGTCCAGTTCTAGCTATTGCTCCTTGATCTGCATACAGATTTCTCAGGAGGCAGGTCAGGTGGTCTGGTATTCCCATTTCTTTAAGAATTTTCCACAGTGTGCTGTGATCCACAAAGTCAAAGGCTTTAGCTTAGTCCTTGAAGCAGAATTAGATGTTTTTTATGGAATCCTTTTGTTTTTTTTCTATGACCCAACAGATTTTCGCAATTTGATTTCTGGTTCCTCTGCCTTTTCTTTATCCAGTTCGAACATCTGAAAGTTCATGATTCATGTTCTGTTGAAGCCTAGCATGGAGAATTTTGAGCATTATTTTCCTAGCATGTAAAATGAGTGTAATTGTGCAGAAATTTGAACATTCTTTAGCATTGCCTTTCTTTGGGATTGGAATTTAAAACTGACCTTTGGCAGTCCTGTAGCCACCCCTGAGTTTTCCAAATTTGCTGGCATATTGACTGCAGCACTTAACAGCACCATCTTTTAGGATTTAAAATAACTCAACTGGAATTCCATCATCTCCACTAGCTTTGTTCATAGTGATGCTTTCTAAGGCCCACTTGACTTCAGACTGCAAGACATCTGGCTCTAGGGACATGATAATACCATTATCATTATCTGGGTCATTAAGATCTTTTTTGTATAGCTCTTCTGTGTGTTCTTGCCACCTCTTTTTAAATATCTTCTGCTTCTGTTAGGTCCATACGTTTCTGTCTTTTATTGAGCCCATCTTTGCATGAAATGTTCCCTTGGTGTCTCTAATTTTTTTTTTTTTAAGAAATCTCTAGTCTTTCCCATTCTATTATTTGTCTCTATTTCTTTTCATTGTTGATTTTGGACAGCTTTCTTATCTTTCTGTATTATTCTTTGGCAGTCTGTATTTAGATGGATATATCTTTCGTTTTCTCCTTTGCCTTTTGTTTCTCTTCTTTTCTCAGCTATTTTTAAAGCCTCCTCAGACAAACATTTTGCCTTTCTGCATTTTTTTTTCTTGGGGATGGTTTTGATCACTTCCTCCTGTACAATGTTACAAACCTCTGTCCATAGTTCTTTAGGCACTCTATCAGATCTAATCCCTTAAATCTATTTGTCACTTCCTCTATATAACTGTTAGGGATTTGGTTTAGGTCATACCTGAATAGCCTAGAGGTTTTCCTTCAATTTAAGTTTGAATTTTGCATAAGGAGTTCATGATCTGAGCCACAGTCAGCTCCTGGTCTTGTTTCTGCTGATTGTATAGAGTTTCTCCATCTTTGACTGCAAAGAATATAATCAATCGGATTTCAGTATTGACCATCTGGTGATATCCTTGTATTGTTGGAAGAATGTGTTTGCTATGAACAATGTGTTCTCTTGACAAAACTCTGTTAGCCTTTGCCCTGCTTCATTTTGTATTCCAAAACCAAATTTTCATGTTACTCCAGGTATTTCTCAACTCCCTATTTTTGCATTCCAGTCCCCTATGATGAAAAGGGCATCTTTTTTTTGATGTTAGTTCTAGAAGGTCTTGTAAGGCTTCTTAGAATCATTCAACTTCAGCTGCTTTGGCATTAGTGGTTGAGGCATAGACTTGGATTATTGTGATATTGAATGATTTGCCTTGGAAATGAACAGAGATCATTGTGTTGTTTTTGAGATTGCACCCAAGTACTGCATTTTGGACTCTTTTGATGACTATGAGGGCTATTCCATTTCTTCTAAGGAATTCTTGCCTATCATAGTAGATATAATGGTCATCTGAATTAAATTCACCCATCCTGGTTCATTGTAGTTCACTGATTCCTAAAATGTAAATGTTCACTCTTACCATCTCCTATTTGACATTGGCATCCAGGTAGGAACTTTAAGAAAACTGGATGTGTCAATAAAATTAAAGAGGCATAAATTGAAAATTCTTTGTTCTTAGGACAGAAAGATCCAGCAAGTAAGGCAACTGTGGATTAGCTAATTCCTTTTAAATGGCTTAGAAGGTAGGCTCTTCTTATCCAAATGTTACCTCAGATGTGACAAAGTGCATCAATATGTGCCCCCCAAAGCTAATTTTCTTGTGCATTATTAAAGAAAGTCTTCAGGCTCTAGTCACATTTCTTAATAAGATCACTTGACAAAATGATAATTCAAAGTCCAGAGTCTAATAGAGATAGCAGTACTTCAGATATCAGACAGAAATCAGTTTTATTCATTAATTTAGCAACTGTCCATCGTGCCCCCATTTTGTGCCAGGAAGTAGGCCTATTGACCGTTTGACACCAGTACCTCCCATGGATGAAATAGCATGACATGCTGGCCCGAGGGGAGCCTTCCCTCTCTAAAGGGGCCAATCCAGAAGGGCTGCCAAGGGCCCCAGATGCTCAGTCTGTGCACAGAGCGCTATTGTGTTTACTTTTAGGTGAAGTATTGCTTGACAAATATAGTTTTCATCATTTCAGATAAGTGACAAGTTCAAGCTTCCAAGAGGGGCTCCCAAATTAATCATTTGTTCTGTGATGATATCAGCATGCACTTAAAAGACAAATCAGATTCTTTGAGATGTCAGTAGTTTTAGGCTAGGAGCTGAAATGGTATGGCTATCTATTTCTCATGGCTAAGGCCAAACTGTTAAAAAGAAATGTAAGCTTCTATTGTGGATAGTGAAATTTGAAATCAACTCAGGTTTTATTTCTTCATTCCAAACCCAAATCCAGCTGACCACTTTCAGAGTATATGATTCCCTCAAAGCTCCACCAATTATGGGCAGCAAATTTAGCTTGGCAATGTTTACACTGAGGAAGATCTGAATATTGATGTTTCCAAAGGAAGCCTTTTCTACTGTGAAGGACCCACAATGTCCAGTATATTTTCAGGATAAGCAAAGGTTGCAGAGGTTGCAAACCAGTGGCTTGCATGCTGGACCCAGAACTCGATATGCATTGTCTGTCTAGACTCCAAGCCTCCACGCGGGCCCCAGGTCCTAGCCTTACCTCTCCTACTCTAGGATGTTCTTCCAGCAAATGTCTCCCCTTTTGCATGTATTATCAGCTTTTTTCTCTCAATTGGATCTTTCCTACAAACATATACACATACTGTTATTACTCTGATCTTTAGAAAGAAAGAAGTCCTCTCTCCTCCCTTCAGCCACTGCCCCATTTTTTATTTTCTTTCAGTTCAATTCAGTTCAGTCACTCAGTCGTGTCCGACTCTTTGCGACCCCATGAATCGCAGCATGCCAGGCCTCCCTGTCCGTCACCAACACCTGGAGTTCACCCAAACTCACGTGCATCGAGTCAGTGATGCCATCCAGTCATCTCATCCACTGTCATCCCCTTCTCCTCCTGCCCCCAATCCCTCCCAGCATCAGAGTCTTCCAATGAGTCAACTCTTCGCATGAGGTGGCCAAAGTCTTACATAGAATCTATCAGCAAATTCCATTGTCTCTACTTCCAAAGTACATCCCAAGTCTTTCTCCATCTCCCCACCTCCACTCATCCCAGTCTTGTCCAAGCAGCCTTCATTTCTGATTTGGGTGACTGCAGTAGCTTCCTCCCAGATCTCCTCGTCTGTCCTGACTCTGGAGAAGTAGGCTCTCAATGTAGCAACCAGTGGCTTCTTGTCTCCACCAGGATAAAAGCCCAAACTCTGACAATGGCCAACCAGACCCTGTAGGATCCTGTTCTTTCTTACTGCTCTGACCTCATCTCTCCCCAGACTCTTTCTAGGTCTCACTGCCTCAGCTGCACTGGACTCTTTGTACTCACTAAGCAAGGAATTTACTCATTTCTTTTGTTTATGGTATATGTTTCCACACTTAAAGGTAAACTTTATCCAGAAAAAAAGATTGCTGTCTTCTTTATTCACTGAGAAGTCTCCAGATCCTAGAATCATGCCTGGAATACAGTAGGTGCTCAACATATATTTGTTAAATAAATGAATTCATGCACAAAGTTTTTTTGAATCAGAATATTTCTTATAAAATATCATATTTCATGTTCTCCTTGAAAAGTCAGACTAGGCCGCACCGGGTCTGTGTCTCCCCAGGCTTACACTCTCCCAGGGTGGAGTAGAGACTATTTCCTTTGGCTGCTGAATGCTCTCCACACTCCCAATGTCCTTCATCCAGTTATGACTGTAGGTTGTCAGACTCTACAGTAGCACCTACTTCTACCCTATTTGTGTTGTCAGGGGAACAATACTTTCTTTACAACAAAGATAATTTTCAAAGTAGCAGGAAAGGAATTAAAAGAAAAAACAGTTTTGTGTGTATCTGTTTCATGGGTGCCCCAAGGTGCATCTCAGGCCTCTCAGGCTGAGTGCTCTCTGCCTACTTTCTAGGGTCTACTTTCATTATCTTGGTGAAAATCCAGACCCTGAGATCCAAACTGCCCTTTCAATATGAACTTTCTCCTGAGTTCCAGACTCACATAACCAACTGCTTTGTAAAGGGACCATTAATGGGAATTTTTTAGAGCTGTCTCAAATCCACCCTGTAAAAATGATAGTTTCATGCCCCTGTCCAACCAGCAACTCTAACCTCTTCTTCAACCAAACTTTCATTTCCTCTAGTGTTTCTAATCATAATTAATGGCACAATAAGATACCAGTATGTCTGGGCCAGACTCCAGCAGTCATTCTAGAATTCCTCTATTTTTCTTTCATTTTCAACATGTTATATCATTCACCAAGTCCTATGAATTCAACCTCCTAAACATCTATTTTTTTTTCCTTTTCTCTTTTACCATACCAGTTTTTTTCTTTTGTAATAATTTGTTATGTTATCTTCTGGCATTGAGTTAACCCTTCCCTCACCCCGACTCTATTTTCAATCTGTGCTACAAGTGTTTCCACCTTAAAGAAATTTATTTAAAATCCTACATAGCCTTAACTTTTCATAGACTAGAATTCCAACTCCTGAACATAACGTTCAACCCACTTCATGATCTGCTCCCTCTCTACCTTCCCCTTGATATCACTTGCCTCTTTCCTCACTCACCTGATGCTAAAGCCTAGTTGAATTATGTGCTCTTTCCTCTGTGCTGTACTCTTTTTAACCTCAACCGCTAGGCTCTTTACCTAAGATTCTCTTATTTCAAGATGCAGGTAAGCTGTGGTTTGTTTGTGATCTTCCCACCCAGACATTCATAATGCTTTGTTCAGTATTCTATTACAGCACTTAACTGATCTGTACTTACAGTTGACCTTTGAACAATAAATAATTTGTTCCAGGAACCACTGAAAATACCCAAATCTGTGGAAATTCAAGTCTCATAGTTCGCCCTCCACATCCATGGTTTACAGATTCAACCGTTTCGAGATTCAACCATCATCTAGTACAGTAGTATTTACTGGAAACAAATCTCATATAAGTGGGCCCACAAGGTTCAAACCTATCTTATTCAATGGCCAGCTCTATTTGCTAATGCCACCAGACTGTGGCCTCTCAAGAATAAGGATTAGGAACAAATCATCTTTATGTTTCTAGAAACTAACTTTGTGTTTGTCTAGTGGTTTGTGACATATGATACATTCAACAAACATGTAAATAAATGGGCAAATGAGTGAAGCTGCCAAGGACCAGAGATTTGATTAAATTCTCTTTCCTTTCATTAGCTCTCTTTGTCAAGGGCTGTGCATATAGCAGCCACCTTTCATGGTCTTGTAATAATAAACTATCAGATCACTTACCTGCAAATGAGTGGTTAAATATCTCTCAACCTTTTCCAGTAGTTTTTCCAGTAGTCATGTACGGATGTAAGAGCTGGACAATAAAAAAGGCTGAGCACTGAAGAATTGATGTCTTTGAACTGTGGTGCTGGAAAAAACTCTTGAGAGTCCTTTGGACAGAAAAGAGATCAAACCAGCCAATCCAAAAGGAAATCAACCCTGAATACTCATTGGAAGGACTGATGCTGAAGCTGAAGCGCCAATACTTTGGCCACCGGATGCAAAGAGCCAACTTATTGGGAAAGACCCTGATGCTGGGAAATATTGAAGACAGGAGGAGAAAGGGGCAACAGAGCATGAAATTGTTGGATGGCATCACCAACTCAATGGACATGAGTTTGAGCAAGCTTCAGGAAATGATGAACAGGGAAGTTACAGAGATCTGGGTGTGGTACATAATATGCTCTGTCACAATATACCACATGGCTGAACAAACAAGTAAACTCTTCTACCAGGCACAGAGCAGAACAGATCAGTTTTAAGACAGATGAAAACTAGGATAAACTTAAGAGGCAGAAAACATGACAAAGAAAATATACAAGCTAGAGAACAAACTGCATGTCATTTACATGATGCTAATTTATTTTCTATTTAAAATTTTCTAAAAGGAAAAGATAAAAATACCAACTCATCATTGCCAATTCCATGGTATCTATTAGTAAATAATTTGCTTGTTCCACATTGTCAATTTCATATTCTTTCTCTTCCACTATTTGAAAAGTAACCTGCCTCTATGGAAACAGTTCTACCAAACAATATCATTCCATGCCTTCTGCTTGCTGTCAGCTCCTGACCTCCCTTCACCACTGCTCTTGATTCATTGAAGGCTTTGGCGTCCTCACAGTCTTCTCCTCCACCCAATATCCACTCATTTTCAGGATGATATCATATCCACACTTAACATCCTAGACACTTATTTCCATGTATTCATTTCCAGTGAAATTTCAGCTACCCATTTCCATAGGCACACCCTAGAACTTTTCATCTAGAATTGTTCCAGCTCTAAAAATATTTGTTTAGACAGCAAACTCTGAACATAAACCTTTGATCAATTACTCTCAGTCTACCATTGTTTGTCCTCTTCAATTCATAGATTCCTTTACTTTTTATTTCTCTCTCAGCTCCTGTTTTTCTTCCCTGGTGGCTCAGACAGTAAAGCATCTGTCTACAATGAGGGAGACCCGGGTTCTATCCCTGGGTCAGGAATATCCCCTGGAGAAGGAAATGGCAGCCCACTCCAGTATTCTTGCCTGGAAAATCCCATGAATGGAGGAACCTGGTAGGCTATAGTCCATGGGGTGGCAAAGAGTTGGACACGACTGAGTGACTCCACTTTCTTTCAGCTCCTGTTTACAATCCTTCCTTTTCTGATTGAGATTCTCTGACCTCTCACTTCCTTTTCCTTTCCAGTGCCCAGTTCTCCCATTGTATTGTACCTTCCTGATCAAATACCAAAGGGGTGAACCCCTTGCAGCCCATTTCTAAATGGGTGATCTACTAGAGAAATAAGACAACCCAATGGATACTAAACCATCTGAACTGTGTTTCTCCATCACATCTCTCTGCCATCCTCTATCTCACCTTTTTCATACTTTTTCCACTTTTCTCAAATATCTGCCCTCCACTCAACACATTTCTAACTCTCAGTAAAGGATTTTCCCTAATTTTGGAAACACACTTTAAAGTTCACTTCACCAGTGTGAAGAAGGAACACTTTGGCTCTTGAGCCCTTGGAAGCTGCCTCACTGCACCATCTGCTTCTCCTTATCTTTCCTAACTCCACCAGGAGAAAACCTCTCTTTGCTGCCAGTCACCACTTGGAGCACATGGGCATATGTGTTCAAAGTCATGCTGGATTTCATCAGAGGGAAACAGTTCTACTGAACTGTTTATCCCCACAGAAGGATAAATGTAGGGCAGGCCACACTTAGAAAAATTCTCCTCCATTTATTCTTTGCAACGTTATCATGCCAAGCTATTCTGATATGTCAAATTTTCTGAGAAGCTGGTGGTAGATAAAAGGATCCTAGTGGGTAAGAGGAAATTTAAAAGATAAGCAAATGAAAACAAAACAATAACAACCAAAACTCTTGGCTAACCATAACTGTAACCTATAGGGCTGCAAGTCAGTCCTCTCCCTACTTTTGGGCTTTGGTCTGGCCATGGGATTCAGTCCCCTGCTTCCAGGCAATATGTATGTGGAAATGATGAGAAGAAGCAAATGTCAGGCCTAGGATAGAAGTGGCCATGTCTGTCTCGCTTGCTGTTGAAATCTAAGACCTACTATAGAACACGAGGGATAATAAAATTTCAATAAATACGTGAGGCAATAGAGGAAAGAAAAGAAGATGTAAATGAAAACCATCTTCATATTGGCTTTGCCTAAGCTGTGTATTGGGTAGTTTTGTATTTTCTTCTGACAAACTCAGGCAATCTCTGACTTCATCGCCTTTTCCTTAGTCTCTCATATAGTCCCTTTGGCATTCTAGTTGATTTTCTATAATGTCCACTTATTCTTGGACTTAAAATTCTTGGTCTAATTATGACTAGCAGAATAAGTCTGGATTATGTCATGTATCTAACATTACAATCAGTTCAGTCAGTTCAGTCACTCAGTTGTGTCCAACTCTTTGCCTCCCCACAGGGTTGCAAAGCATGCCAGGCCTCCCTGTCCATCACCAACTCCCGGAGTTTACTTAAACTCATGTCCATTGAGTCTATAAGGCCATCCAACCAGCTCATCCTCTGTCGTCCCCTTCTCCTCCCACCTTCTTTCCCAGCATCAGGGTCTTTTCCAATGAGTCAGTTCTTCACATCAGGTGGCTAAAGTATTGGAGCTTCAGCTTCAGCATCAGTCCTTCCAATTAATATTCAGGACTGATTTCCTTTAGGATGGACTGGTTGGATCTCCTTGCAGTCAAAGGGACTCTCAAGAGTCTTCTTCAACACCACAGTTCAAAGCATCAATTCTTTGGCACTCAGCTTTCTTTGTAGTCCAACTCTCACATCCATACATGACTACTGGGAAAACCATAGCTTTGACTAGATGGACCTTTGTTGGCAAAGTAATGTCTCTGCTTTTTAATATGCTAACATCACAATAGAGTGCTGTATTCCTGATATTCACCCACAAACATATATTTAATACCAAATTAATACATATTTTAGCAACAGGAGTCAAATTATTGTTAACATTCCTCATAACTTCTCTGTGTTACTCCCTCCCAATTGTCATATAGAAATATATCTTCGTTAAAGAAACTTAAAATTTTGAGAGGCAGCAATTCTTGCCTATCTCTTACCAAGCTAGCTGAGGGAGAGAAGGGGTTGATAACATCTTCATAAATTATAACAGAAATCAGAGCTTCTGACTCCTGACTGCTTGCTATAACTAAAAGACCAGAAATCCTCAGTGCAGCCTACTAGGACCTGTGTAAGAATAAACAACTTTTCAGCTCAAAAGAACTAGCTGAGCCCAACTCTGTTAGAGACACCAATGACCAGAGAGCCATTTTCTTTGAAGAAGGTTTTCTCTTCAGGACTTTGGGTTTTCAGCACCTCTATTTTCTGATTATCTTACTCTCTCATACCTCAGTTTCTCTGAAGTTTCAGGGGACTGCCCTCCATCTTAAAGGCCTCAATTCCACATGTGACCCTGGTGTATTTTACTGTATGTTGTAATATTTGATTTGGCACTCTTTCCACATTAGCAGTGTGTGGGGGGTTTTTAATTTCGTAAATAATTATGTAAAATTATCAAATAATTTGTGAATGTTATTATGAAAGTGTGCTGTTGGATTTATTGGGAAACACACAGACTATCATAACTTGAATTGAGGAGTTTCTTGAGCCAGAATGTCAGTCCCTCAGTTGCTATCAATCTGAAAAATTTGTTTTCCAATCAAATACAAGAAACATTTTTCAATATCAAAACCTGAATCCTTGTGTAAATAGTAGCTTTGCTTTTTTAGTGTCCTTGATTAAAAGTATATACAATTATTTTTTAAAAGCTATCATGAATTCAGAAGTATTTTTGTTTTTTTTTAAATAATTTAATATTGGAGTAGAGTTGATTTACAATGTTGTGTTAGTTTCAGGTGTACAGCAGAGTGGTTCAGTTATACATATATATTTTTTTTTCAGGTTCTTTTCTCATATAGGTTATTACAGACTATTGAGCAGAGTTCCCTGTGTAATACAACAGGCTCTTGTTGTAGTGGAATCCATCAGTTCCACTACTATTTCATATATAGTAGTGTGTATATGTTAATCCCACGCTCTGAATTTGTGCCTTCCTCCTCGTCCCCTCTGGTAACAATAGGCTTGTTTTTCAAGTCTGTGAGTCTGTTTCTGTTTTGTAAATAAGTGCACTTGAATCACTTTTCACATTTGGCATATAAGTGATATCATTTATTTGTCTTTTTGTACAAGTAGAAACAGAAATGCTTTTAAATTAATTTTAGTTCATTAATTAATAGCATCTATATATTTATTTTCTATAGAAAATGATTCCATGAAGCATAGAGATTCAAAGACATCCTTAGCAAAGTTTTTAACTTTTAAAAGAAACTAGGTCCCAAACACATCTTCAAGGCCTCTTGTTTTTCAACTGTATAATAAGTGTTATGTTGCACTTAATATTTATGTGGATCATACAACATGTAACATCCCTTCTCTACCAATTTCTATTTTACATCCTCGATGAGGACAGTGAGAACAAGTTTCACATTTCAAGATGCTTAATTTTGTAAGAGAGGTATAGCACACCCAAAAGCACATTACCTTTAATGTGAATGTAATTTATTCATTGAAAAAATCATATATATTTCCCTTTATCCACACAGTAGGGAGGTACTACATACATCCTTGTTGACACACTCATTGAATAAAAGCAGTCAGAACCAAATTACAGAGATGCTATAATTATTTCAAATTCAGTGTCTGCTAAAACCTTGCCAGGAATATCTTGGCCTCTGTGGAAGTCTCTGTAACCAAGGAAACATGATATTGCTATGGCATTGTCTCTTGGAACAAAATAATCCCCTAAGGCCTTTGGGGAGTTGAGGCCACTTTGGACTTTAGATTAAATTGGAATCTAAAGAAGTCAACCAGAAAGTACATTAGAAGCATAGTATACTTTCATACACACTGATGCACCCTCTCAATAGAAGTGCTGGATTCCCACTGTTAGTATTCTAACTATGTAGTTGTTTCTTCTGTTGGTGTGTCTATTTTGTCTTTTGACAGAAGAATAGAACTTCAATGTAAATATTTATTTTGGAAAGAAAGATTGACATTTTTAGTAACTAAAAAGAAAGGAAGGAAGACCAAAGGTGGAGAACTTTGTTTCTTTTGGCACAGGGAAAGCTCCAGCGTGGAGGAGTTTGAAAGAGAACAGAACATCAATAAGCGTGTAGGAAGAATGTATGATTACAACAGAGTGAAAGTACTTTGATGTCTGAAGATGGAAATTGTTATTCAGGCATGATCACACTTAAACACACATAGCCAGAGCCATTGTATTGAGATTTTAAGCCTATATGAAAATAATGTCAATAGAAAAGGAAAATGGACACTTCTGCCCAGGTGGAATTTTAATTTTCCTTTGAAGCAAAATTCTCCTACTTACTTCTGACTTAGGCACAAAGTCCTGGGCTTAGAATCAAGAAATGTGAGTGCTAGTATCAAATCTCATAGTAATGAGCAGTCTTAATTTAGGAAAGGCAAAGAATAATAGAAATGCAGCCCGGGAAGAAACCGGAATTTTCTTAATCCATCAGTTCATTACAAAGTGGCTGAAATGGAGCCGAGACTTGCTTGTGCTTCAATTTTCCATTTAGACAAATGTATTCATCCCTTCCCTGCCTCCAAAACAGAGCTGCACTGAGGGTCAAATGAAATGAGAGGTTTGAGAATGGCTCATCCCTATCATCTCCTTCTCCCTTGGATCCTCATGCTATACACTGCTATCTTTTTTTTGTTTTTCAATTGCCTAGGCTTGTTCATTGCATTGCATTTGCCTACCTTTGATGTTAACTTGATTTTGAAAGCAAGGACCTATATGTTAAGTATATATCATATAGTAAGTAAATATAGAGCTTGAACTATACTGTTTGTTGAGCAGATAGTAACAACTGAAATTCACTGTGTGGTTACTATGGCACCGGCACTGGGTTATTGTACAGTTCTTTGAGTATGGTAGTATTTATCCTCCTTATCCACCCAAGAAGACTGAAAACCGGAAAGGTTAAGTGAATTCCCAAGAACACACAATTAGGAGGTAGTGGAGGGGCCCGATCTTTCTGGCCCCAAAGCCTATATTCTTTTCGTGCAAACAGACTTGATTAAGTTAAAAGTGACGTGAACCAACAGTGAAAAAAGTTGGAAACTATCATGCTTGTTATATTTCCAGGGATACTATACCGGAAATTTCAGTCGGCCTTATATTCTACCTCTTTCTTCAGCCTAGCTACTGGTTTGCCATATGTTCTACTGTTCTCTTTATGTCCAAATGAGACATACATGTTTCAACAATTAGATTTCTTACATTTGATAACTATCCAAATGCCTTCCATTTTATACTTTGCAGATCCTCTTTTCTGTCTCTGGCAGAGCAGTGCCCTGGGCTCAGAATGGTGGCTGACTCTCAAGGTTTCAGTCCATAATGAGCGGAAAGCTACAGCCACGCCCTCAGGGAGCGCTTGAACCCTGCTCTCTGCAGCTTCTGTGCTTTCGCGAGGTACCGGCCACCAAGGACACCGGCACTAAAAACAACTGCGGTTTTACATGGCAAGTCCTCCAGGAAAAGACTGTTTATACCTTTCTCAGGCTTTTCTACAATTTTAACTTCTTTTTAACTGCTGCTCTTTAAATTACATATTGTTAGAAAAAAGGCAAACTGCACCTGAAGAAAACCCTAAAGAACAACTAGTCTGAGTAGGTGAAATATGAACACTCTATACATTTTTGTTCATATCATATTGATTTAAAAAATTATGTTTGCTTTCAGGAGAAATTGTATTTATTGTGTTTTTTAACTTCTTTTTTAATTGAAGTATAGCCAATTACCAACGTTGTGATAGTTTCAGTTGTACAGCGGAGGGACTCAGCCATGCTACGTATTCATGTATCCATTCTCCCCTGAACTCCCCTCCCATCCTGGCCACATAGCACTGAGCAGAGTTCCATGTGCTAGACAGTAGGTTCTTATTGGTTATCCACCTAAAATACAGCAGTGTGTACATATCAATCCCAAACTCCCTAACCATCTCTTTCCCACATCCTTCCCCTTCCTGGTTGGCCATGAGTTCATTATTTAAGTCTGTGAGTCTATTTTGTAAATAAGTCCATTTGTATTATTTTCAGATTCCATGCATGAGTGATATAATACAAAATTTCTTCTTCTCTGTCTGACTTACTTCACTCAGAATGACAATCTCTAAGTCTATCCATGTTGTTGAAAGTGGCACTGTTTCATTTCTTTTAATGGCTGAGTAATATTCCATTATATAAATAAACCACGTCTTCTTTATCCATTCCCATTGATGGGACGTTTCGGTTGCTTCCATGCCTTGGCTATTGGAAACAGTACTACAATGGACACTGGGTGCATGGGTCCTTTCAGAAGATGTTTTTCTCCGAATATATGCCCAGGAATGGGATTACAGGGTTATACAGTAGCTCTATGTTTAGTTTTTTAAGAAAACTTCATTCTGTTCTCCGTAGTGGCTGTACCAATTTACAGTGCCATCAACAGTGTGGTTGAAACTCCTACACTTTTAATTAGTTCAATACTTGCTTGTCTACTATGTGCAAAGCTTTGTGCAGTGAACTTTGAATTGGTGGGAATTCAGATTTCCAAATACATTGCCAGAGCTACAATATCACCTGCACAACTACATCTGGACTTTCTAAAACTTTGCTTTCTCCCACTTGCTGTTCTCTTTTTCTTCTGCTGTACATCTTACACAAATACTGACCACTTAAAAAAGATATACTGGCCAGAAAACAAACAAAGTTTTGCTCTAAAAAGATATGAAAGTGAAAGTGCTAGTCACTCAGTTTTGTCCGAATTTTTTCAACCCGATGAACTGTAACCCACCAGGCTCCTCTTCCCATGGAATGCTCTGGGCAATAATACTAAACTGGGTTGCCATGCCCTTCTCCAGGGGATCTTCCTGACCCAGGGATTGAACCCAGGTCTCCTGCATTGCAAGCAGATTCTTTACCGACTGAGCCATAAGGGAAGCCCAAGAATACTGGTGTGGGTAGCCTATTCCTTCTCCAGGAGATCTTCCTGACCTAGGAATCAAACCAGGGTCTCCTGCATTGCAGGTGGATTTTTTACCAGCTGAGCTACCAGGGAAGCCTGAAGTGATCTTATGACACACAGAACAATAATAAAGAGGACAGGAGAAAACTTTTGGAGGTGATGGATGTGTTTATGGCATAGACTGTGTTGGTGATGGTTTCATGGGTTTATGCCATTCTATCTTCAAACTCATCAGGTTGTATATATTAAATGTATAGAGCTTTTCGTACGCCAATCACACCTCAATAAAGTGGTTTTAAAATGATTTTGGGGAGAATGAGTCTCAAATACAAAATTATAACATCAAAGTCTTCTAATAGAAATTTATACTGCTTTCCAAAAGAATTATACGAACTCCCCACACAAAGAGAAAAAAGGAAAATCAATGCACATACAAAAAAAATGTGACTATGTATGGTGATGGGTATCAACCAGACTTATTGCGGTTATCATTTCACAATATATACAAACCTCAGATCATTATTTTGTACACTTGAAACTAATATAATGTTATATGTCAATTTTATCTCAATAAAATGGTGATATCCAAAATTAAATAAGTCTTTAAAAATTTATTTACCACACCCTCAAAGTTATATTCAATTATAATATATGCATTAATAATTGGGAGGCACTCTGAGTTCCCATAACTCTCTGACAATAGGCTTACTGTCAAAGTTAAGACTTTGCCTTATCCCATGTCATGTTTCAGAAAGTTAGTTTTTATAGAACCTGAGTTATCTACACAAAATATTTCTGAATGAACTGACAGACATTTCCTGAGTACCCACTCTGTGTGAAGAACTGTGCCTGGTGCTATGGAAATACAATCCTTGCCCACAAAGCACTTACTCTTCAGTAGGCAGGGTAAGATTATGATGTCTGTCTTACATGGCATCCACTTCTTGCTGTTGCACAACTGATACATAACAGAAAGTAATAAGAGACACAGAAGAGATACAAATAATTTAAGGAGAAGACAGAACAGAGAAACACATTTTTTGAGTTGGGTAGATCTAAAATCAATTTCTTTGAGCTTTGTCCTTTTTGCATTTAGAAGAATAAAATGCTAGAGGTAGAGCTTTAGGGCTAAGATCCTTTTATAGAAGGCTCTGGCAGAAATGGGACTTTATTTAGAAATTTTGGATTTCCTTAAAGTATGTTCTATGACGGAATGAAGAAGTCCTATGATTATACTTCTCATTATTTCCACTAGTTAGAAATATTTCCCATAGTGTTTCAAGCACAAGTGAAAAGTGAAAGTGAAATTCATTCACTTGTGTCTGACTCTTTGTGACCCCATGGACTGTAACCTGCCAGGCTCCTCTGTCCAAGGAACTCTCCAGGCAAGAATACTGGAGTGTGTAGCTGTTTCCTTCCCCAGGGGATCTTCCCAACCCAGGGATGGAACCAAGGTCTCCCACATTGCAGGAGAATTCTTTACCATCTGAAACACCAGGGAAGCCTGTTTTAAGTACATCGTATATATAATTCAGCACTCTGTATTGCAAATACTCTTGATTCCTATATCTTTTTCAGTCTTTGTTTTACTTACATTTAATAAAGATGAAATTGATTCTTGCGTTGAGTCAAATAAAAGGAAAGACTGAGACCTTGCAGTATAGGATCCAGGCTGTATGTACACTGGATTTAAAAAAAAAAAGAAAGAATGGAAAATGTTCTGGTTTATCTTAGTACCATTCATGTGTTACTCTTTTTATTCCCAGTGATCTAGAGAGGCATTATGCAGTATGATATCTGCTGGCCACATATAGTTGTTTAATTTACCTTTAATTTAAAGTTAGTTTCTCAGTCATATTAGCCCATTTCAACTCCTCAATAAATAGTCCCTAAGGCCAGTGGCTACTGTACTAGCTTGTGCACCTGTGATGGAATGCTTATCGTCAGTACGGTGACCATATAACTTATCTTCCCACCTGTGACACTTTGAAAGCGATGCTCTCCAACGTTGTGACAAATGTTCTATAGAACATTCTATCACTAAATAAAGTTCTGTTGGTGAGAATGATGTTCTAGAGTCCTAGGTAGTTCATTCAGTAGACTCATTTTCTGGGAAAAACTCACTGTTTTCCTCTACTCATACCACACTTCTGACACCAGATAGGTGGGTTTTCCACACCAGGAAATTCTGACACTACCTGGAGTTAATGCGAAATTCACAGGTCAAGGGCTCAGCTACAAAAGACTATCCGTACCCCTTCAGATGCTAATTTTAAGAAGCGGTTAAAACCACAACTTCTATCTGTTGTTGAGTTGCTCGGTCATGTCCAACTCTTTGCAACCCTAAGGACTGCAGCACGACAGGCTTCCCTGTCCTTCAGCAACTTCTATCTGACTTAGCTACAAATCTGAGGTTCCCGTGACCCTCTCTTATTGGGTTCAACATTTTACTAGAGGGGCTCAAAGGACCCAGGAGAAGAATTTACTTACTATTGTTAATTTATTAGAAAAGATATTTTAAAGGATAAAATGAATAGACAGAAAAAGAAACACCTGAAACAAGGTCTATAAGGGCCCAAGCCCTGTAGAGTTTCTGTCCCTGTAGAGTTGGGGTGGACCACCCTACTGACACATAGATGTGCTTACCAATCTGGAAGCTGCACGAACCCCACACTTTAGGGATTTTTATGGAGGCTTCAACACCTAGATATGATTGATCATTAACCCAATTTCCAGTCCCTTCCTCTCTCTGGAGAATGGGGGGTGGGTGGAGCTAGAAGTTTCAAACTTCTAATTATGACTTGGTCTTTCTGATGACCAGTCCTCATTCAAGAGCCCACCAAGAGTCACCTCTCTAGAACAAAAGATGCTCCTATCACTTAGGAAGTTAAAGGGGATCAGGACCTCTGTGTCAGATGCTTCTCTCACTTGAGAAATTACAAGAGTTTTACAAACTCTATGTCAGGAACTGGAGTCAAAGATCAAATGTTAGCAGGAACCAGAAGCAGAAACCAATATATATATATTGCTTGTTATTTCATGCTCATGAAAACTGTGCAGTGGCTAATATTTAAAGATTTTTGTAGTTAGAGATAAGAGATCCAATTTGCTAGGCATGAGGAAGGGGGACATTTTCTAAGTTATAGTTAACATTCTTTAAATCTCAACTATTTTCAGAGAATCTTCTATAAAATGTTATCTAGAATAGGGTAAAGAAAAGAAAAAGTCTGAACATTAGGGTTTTTAAATCTGTGAAATTTTTTTTGTTGTTATAAATAGAATAATTAGGACTTCCCTGGTGGTCCAGTGATTAAGAATCCACCTACCAATACAGGGAACATGGATTCAATCCCTGGTCTGGGAAGATTTCACATACTGTGGGGCAGATAAGCCTGTGCACCACAATGACTGAGCCCATGCACCTAGAGCTTATGCTCTGCAACAAGAGAAACTGCCATGATGAGAAGCCCGTGCACTGCAACTAGAGAGTAGCCCTGGCTCACCACAACCAAAGAAAGCACATGCACAGCAATGAAGACCCAGTGCAACCAAAAATAAATAAATATTAAAAATAATAATTACATGTCCCAACTTACCTTGGGAGTCTCAGTTTGCACTTGTTTTCTTGGTGCATAGTTATTATGAGTTCTGTATTTTATTCTCAAAGTGTCACAGTTGGGATGATAAATGAGACGCTCACCTTACTGATGATGAATTAAAATTAAAATGGAGTAATCATTCTTCAAGCATACAATATGGTCTCTAGAGGGCCATTGGAGATCTGATCTCAGACACATCTCTGCACCAATTAGAATTTGAACTTGCTTTGAACTGTACCAGACCCAAGGACACCAGCAGTCATATTCAGAACGACACCTGACAGCTGCAACCTTATGGTCTCGAAGTCTTCGCTTGCAACTATGGAACCACTTTGTATGCCAACCAATAATTCCTTAACAAGCTCTGTGACTTTTTCCCAGCTCCGATTATAATTACTTTTTTAAATTTTATTTATTTGGCTGTGTTGAGTCTTAGTTTCAGCACACAGGATCTTCAGCTTTTGTTGCAGTGTGAGGGTTCTTTAGTTGTGACATGTGGGATCTAGTTCCCTGACCAGGGATCAAACCTGGGCCCCCTGCACAAGGAGGATAGCATATTAGCCACTGGACTACCAGAAAATCTCTCTAATATAATTCTTGATAAACAAATTATATAATTCTAACCTTGCAGTTTGGGGTGTTTGTTTGTGTTTTATAAGCCTCTCCCACTTTGAAGTCTGGAGGAACAATATTCAAGCATATCTTGATTCTGAGTCTCCCAACCTCAGTTCAAACAAACCCCAAATCAACACTTTTTCATTTCAATCAAATCTAAATTTCTCAAATTTTGGCTAACCCTACCAGACCACGTGACCTGCCTCTTGAGAAATCTGTATGCAGGTCAGGAAGCAACCGTTAGAACTGGACATGGAACAACAGACTGGTTCCAAATAGGAAAAGGAGTACGTCAGGGCTGTATATTGTCACCCTGCTTATTTAACTTATGTGCATAGTACATCATGAGAAATGCTGGACTGGAAGAAACACAAACTGGAATCAAGATTGCTGGGAGAAGTATCAATAACCTCAGATATGCAGAGGACACCACCCTTATGGCAGAAAGTGAAGAGGAACTCAAAAGCCTCTTGATGAAGGTGAAAGTGGAGAGTGAAAAAGTTGGCTTAAAACTCAACATTCAGAAAATGAAGATCATGGCATCCGGTCCCATCACTTCATGGGAAATAGATGGGGAAACAGTGGAAACAGTGTCAGACTTTATTTTTCTGGGCTCCAAAATCACTGCAGATGGTGACTGCAGGCATGAAATTAAAAGACGCTTACTCCTTTGAAGGAAAGTTATGACCAACCTAGATAGCATATTCAAAAGCAGAGACATTACTTTGCCAACAAAGATCCGTCTAGTCAAGGCTATGGTTTTTCCTGTGGTCATGTATGGATGTGAGAGTTGGACTGTGAAGAAAGCTGAGTGCCGAAGAATTGATGGTTTTGAACTGTGGTGTTGGAGAAGACTCTTGAGAGTCCCTTGGACTGCAAGGAGATCTAACCCATCCATCCTAAAGGAGATCAGTCCTGAGTGTTCATTGGAAGGACTGATGCTAAAGCTGAAACTCCAGTACTTTGGTCACCTCATGCGAAGAGTTGACTCATTAGTAAAGACCCTGATGCTGGGAGGGATTGGGGGTAGGAGGAGAAGGGGACGCCAGAGGATGAGATGGCTGGATGGCATCACTGACTCAATGAATGTGAGTCTGAGTGAACTCTGGGAGTTGGTGATGGACAAGGAGGCCTGGCGTGCTGTGATTCATGGTGTCACAAAGAGTCAGACACGACTGAGCGATTAAGTGAACTGAACTGAACCTATAGTTTCATTTCCTTCTTCCCTGATGAAACTTTGTAGAATGGCAAAACAAAAGCCTTCTAAATGCAGATATCTTGAAGTCAGTTTCCCCAAGTCCCATTCAGGTCTTTGTGCTCAAAGACTATAAAATCGTTCCCCACATATTTACTTACTTGCCAACTTACTCGTGCCAAAGTTCCACGTGTGATCTTGTATGTAAGTTATTCTCTTAAGGATGAACAATCAAGAGAGAACACTGTTTAACTAGAATGCAGGAATATGTGAATGACTTAAGGAGACATAGACTACTTCACAGGTTTCCATGAGTGTGATAAGAAAAAAGAGGCCTGACATTAAAAGAACTGAGAAATAGAAGAAATATTTAGTGGAAAGAGAACTGATCTTTGGAGTCAGAATACATGTTGTTTTTGCTTGTGTCACCATACATATGAACCTGGGTTCCCCCTTTTTATGTATTGCCCATGTAGATTTCAGTTATCTAGAGGGGAAAATTACAATATAAATTTAAAACATTCTTCATTGGAGCAAGTTTGAACTTCTGGACTTCCTTTGTCTCCTTAGATACCAATTGTTCTCTTGCTTCTTGACTTTTGCATACGCAGGTTCTTCATTCTTTAATTCTCAGTCTATCACTTTCTTTTGGAAATCTTCCCTGATACCCTGAATCAGGTCAAGATCTCATGGTTTCTATACCTCATCAAAGCACTGAGGTTTAATTTCCTATTAACATGTCAAAGTTCTTACTTTAGGACTTTAAGCTCTGTGAGAATAAAAGCCATGTCTGTTTAATTTGCTTAATCCTCCCTTCCCTAGAACAGAATCCATATAGTTGATGCTCAGTTATATTTGCAGAATGAATAAATAAATAAATAAATAAATGAGCAAAGCTGTGTGCAGTATCCAAGGATACAGAGTCAAGGAAGACAAGATTCCTACCCCCAAAGGAGCACATAGTTAAAGCTAAACTAGAATGACTTTAACACAAGGCAAAATAATTTTCATAGAAGAGGTACAAGAAAGATTTTATAGGCAGTCAGAGGAAAACCAAAGCACATCAGAATTTTAAAAAGGCTTCTTGAGAAAGGGAGCATTTGCGATAGACCTTAAAAGAAGGCTAGAAATTCCGTAGGCAGAGATAATTATATGCAGTTAATACTGAATTTATTGTAAACCTATTATGTACAGGAAGATAGTTTGGGGCACTAAATTAGTAAAAGACAAATAAGTCTTTTTCTTTCTGCCTGAAAGAAGACAATGATTTAACTGGAAAACATATAGACATACTAAAAGTTATGACACAATGCAGAATGTATTCAGTGCTAAAATGAGCATTGTGAACAGAGTGCTGTGGGAGCTCAGAAGAGGGACTGGGGAGGACAGAGAGAAGAGGGCTGGGTCCCGACTGGGTCTGTCCCTTGCACCTGGGCGGAGAACAGTACAGCAAAGCCTTGCAGCTGTGGATTTTAATGAACTTGTTGGAACTTGACTGTGTTTCTCTTGTAGCTTAGCAACACTCATTTTGGCTCATGAGACGGTCACCACTGGGAACAGATTTTTAAAAGGCTAAACTTTAAATCCCCCATTTACGCACAGGCCACACTCATAAACCTTTCCTTCAGATAATTGCCTCTTTGAGCAATGACCTTGGCCATGTTTAGAGCAGTTCAACCAAATTTTACCTATCCTTTATGTTTGCCACACTCTCAAAGGGTAATCGCGGGATTCTTGTTTAACCTTAGCAACTCCCAGGGACATTTTGAGCTGGTTTCTTCCAAAGGGAGCTGTGATAGGTTGGAACATACTTCAGGTGAGATCTATTTATTTCCCCTTTCCCTCTTGGACTCTCACTTTGGGAATTACAGGCAGTGCTGCTCTGCAGAGTCCCCATGGAGTATGTGCCAAGTGATGCGCCTAACCCAGCTGGCCGCCGCAGCCCTTGGGATGCTCCAAGATTGCTCAGCAGCAGCCTGAGTTGGGGGCGAAGAATGTTTTCGTCTTCAATTAATCTGAGGCTGATATGTGAATTCTAATTCCTGCCGTGAACTCGAAGGCACTGTTATCTTTGTAGATGTTCATGGGGATTGAGACATCATTATCCATACAACTGCTAACATCACAAATTTGAGGATCCCCTGAATCATCATGGCATTTAGTTGATGACCACAGACCACTTCTCCAGACACTGAAGATTTAAAGCCTGTATTAACTAACAGTTTCTAAAAAGCCCTTGGATACATCAAGGCCTGTACACTGTTCTGTGGTATATAGACTCCCTCCTCCCACTAGATTTTTGAAAATATGAGAAAGTTGGCAGGGAACTTTTTTTTTTTTTTTCATGAAGGGGTGTCTTCCAGGGAGAAGGAACATAGCAATTGCTCTAGGACCACAGGATGGTATAATGCAATGATGAGATCATCTGGTAATGCCCAAATCCATCTAGTACTTACTAAGAAGAGAAACGCAATTCACACCAACACCAGGGGACAGCACCAGTGCTGTCTACACTATTGGCACCAAATGGCACATCCTGTGGAACCTCTCCCCCTTCCACAAAAATCCCTCTGCTGTGCAGATGAATTTTGTTGCAAAATCTGGAGCAGGAAGAAAGTTCTAGATGCTAAAGACACTAAAATACCATTTTCCTGTTAATTTAAGCAGAGCTGATACAGAGTAAAAATACAAAATATTTCAAAACAGAAACAGCAACCTCTTCCTGTCTCTGGCATCCCTGAATGTGACCAGCCCACCCAGAGACAGCAGTTATGCTGAGCAAGTCCTTTGTCATCTGTAAACCAGATGAAAATACGTGGGAACAAAATCTTTCTCATTAAAAAAAAAGAAAAAAGAAAGAAAATCTGTAAGTTTTATGTCTAACTCATGGGGAGAGTTTAATTTTTAGTTTATAGTTCTTTAAAATAGATACATGGATCTATTAGATCCTCTACTATAGATCCTCTACTATAGATTATATAGAGTATCTATATAAATAGATACTCTACTCTTCTGGTTCTTCTAGGTGGTCTAATAATTAAAACAGATTAACAAGAGAAAGCCAAAATCTGGTCTTTTACAGAAAAGGCTCCTTGAGATTATGAGGCCCCAAAGGATAATGAGGCAATTGAGGCTTATATGTTATTCTGAGCTAAGGAGAAAAGGGGAGGGATCTGGGACTTCAAAGGGGAGAAAGACAGTTCACAGGGAGGTGGGAGGAGCATGTTATTTGATAAACAAATATTTGCCATGCCACTTGGAGACGTCTTTCTTATGTACAGCAGAGTTATCTTTGGTGATAGTTCTCTCCTGGTTTAGGCTCCTCATCTAAATTATTTTAGGCAGTTAAGCAGTAGGTAAAACAAACAAGTTTTCTGAGTCTTCTGTTTCTTAAAAACTAATCAGCTTAAAATAATCCTCATGCCACAGAGACACATTATGGGGTGGTAAGTTTTGCTCCCCTCTCCAAAAGAGGTGTGCATGTGTGCTGAGTCGCTTCAGTCATGTCTGACTCTTTGTACGCTGTAGACTGTAGCCCTCCAGGCTTCTCCGTCCATGGGGTTCTTTAGGCAAGAATACTGAAGTGGGTTGCTATGCCATTCTCCAGGAGACCTTCCTGGCCCAGGGGTGGAACCTGCATCTCCTGCATTGCAGGCAGATTCTTTACCACTAGCACCACCTGGGAAGCCCATCCCAAAGAGGCTGAGTAAGGAAATATAAGCTCTCTGTAGGAGGGAATTTAAAGGAAGAGATGTGTGCCAACGTTGTGTGTGTAAATGCTTTATGAATGTATACTTTGGAATCAGCAGTCTTACTGCTAGAAAGCTGAAAACTGCTCAGTGTTGACCCTGTGTCACAAAAACACTACTGACCAAGTGCCACATCCTTCCATTTTACTGAGTCAGTTAAAATTTTTCTCTCAACTGCAAACATCTGACTGTGTGTCTGGGAAGTCCCTTACCACAATATTTAAAATGCAAAGCTCTAGGGAGGGCAGACTGTGGGCTAGAAACAGCTCTCTAAACCAGGCATCTCACAGTGGCTCAGTCAATGTGTTAAGTTCTGGGCACACTCATTTCTCTGGGACTTGCTAGTAATATTTTGTTGTATGTTGCTGTTGTTGTTTAGTTGCTAAGTTGGGTCCAATTCTTTTTTTTTAATATAAATTTATTTATTTTAATTGGAGGTTAATTACTTTACAATATTGTATTTGTTTTGCCATACATCAACATGAATCCGCCACGGGTATACACGTGTTCCCCATCCCAAATCCCCCTCCCTCCACCCTCCCCGTACCATCCCTCTGGGTCGTCCCAGTGCACCAGACCCAAGCAACCAGTATCATTCATCAAACCTGGACTGGCGATTCGTTTCCTATATGGTATTATACATGTTTCAATGCCATTCTCCCAAATCATCCCACCCTCTCCCTCTCCCACAGAGTCCAAAAGACTGTTCTATACATCTGTGTCTCTTTTGCTGTCTTGCATACAGGGTTATTGTTACTATTTTTCTAAATTCCTATATAACACATAAATTTCTATATATGCATTAGTATACTGTATTGGTGTTTTTCTTTCTGGCTTACTTTACTCTGTATAATAGGCTCCAGTTTCATCCACCTCATTAGAACTGATTCAAATGTATTCTATTTAATGGCTGAGCAATACTCCATTGTGTATATGTACCACAGCTTTCTTATCCATTCATCTGCTGATGGACATCTAGGTT
Organism: Bison bison bison; assembly: GCF_000754665.1. Taxonomy (NCBI): domain Eukaryota; kingdom Metazoa; phylum Chordata; class Mammalia; order Artiodactyla; family Bovidae; genus Bison; species Bison bison. Next base: position 5,083,543 of record NW_011494910.1, on the reverse strand, counting down.
GCTTCCATATCCTGGCTATTATAAACAGTGCTGTGATGAACATTGGGGTACACGTGTCTCTTTCAATTCTGGTTTTCTCAGTGTGGATACCCAGCAGTGGGCTTGCTGGGTCATGAGGCAGTTCTATTTCCAGTTTTTTAAGGAATCTCCACACTGTTCTCCATAGTGGCTGTACTAGTTTGCATTCCCACCAACAGTGTAAGAGGGTTCCCTTTTCTCCCCACCCTCTACAGCATTCATTGCTTGTAGACTTTTGGATTGCAGCCATTCTGACTGGCGTGAAATGGTACCTCGTTGTGGTTTTGATTTGCATTTCTCTGATAATGAGTGATGTTGAGCATCTTTTCATGTGTTTGTTAGCTATCTGTATGTCTTCTTTGGAGAAATGTCTATTTAGTTCTTTGGCCCATTTTTTGATTGGGTTGTTTATTTTTCTGGAATTGAGCTGCAGGAGTTGCTTGTATATTTTTGAGATTAGTTGTTTGTCAGTTGCTTAATTTGCTATTATTTTCTCCCATTCTGAAGGCTGTCTTTTCACCTTGCTTACAGTTTCCTTTGTTGTGCAGAAGCTTTTAAGTTTAATTAGGTCCCATTTGTTTATTTTTGCTTTTATTTCCATTACTCTGGGAGGTGGGTCATAGAGGATCCTGCTGTGATTTATGTCGGAGAGTGTTTTGCCTATGTTCTCCTCTAGGAGTTTTATAGTTTCTGGTCTTATGCTTAGATCTTTAATCCATTTTGAGTTTATTTTTGTGTATAGTGTTAGAAAGTGTTCTAGTTTCATTCTTTTACAAGTGGTTGACCAGTTTTTCCAGCACCACTTGTTAAAGAGATTGTCTTTAATCTATTGTTTATTCTTGTCTCCTTTGTCAAAGATAAGGTGTCCAATTCTTTTGCGACCCCATGGATTATAGTCTGCCAGTCTCCTCTATTTGTGGGATTTCCCAGGCAAGAATACTGGTGTGAGTTGTCATTTCCTTTTCTGGGGGATCTTCCCAATCCAGGGATTGAACCGAGTCTCCTGCACTGCAAGAGATTGCTGAGCCATGGGGAACCACCCACCCACCTAGTAATATTACAGGAAAGAAATATGAGTTGCTGGTAAAGGTGGGAAAGGAACTACTTGTTGCTTATGAGAAAGTGATTATAAAGTGTGCCATGCTGTATACATTTCATACCCATCTGAATAACTCAAACCTTCATGTGGTTTCTTTATGAAAGCTAAGAAACAGTTAAAGGGGAAGAGAAAAGACATGCACACAGGTAAGGACTAACATACCACTAAGGTACCACTGAGATACCTTACCTACAATCACTGTTCTAGGACTAAGAAATAATTCACAGACATCCTCTGTTGGACTAACCATCATTCCGGTTTTCAAATTCGTTTCATGCTCTACATCTTTAAAAATATATCCATTCCCGGTGTCCACATTTTGAAATCTTGTATGGTAGGGATGTTCCTCTTCTACATATTTCTTTCCAACATCTGAAGAGTGACTTTTGCTCTTGTCAGCAGGCTTGATCGTGACACAGTTTCACAGGGGAGTAGGATCCTGTAAAGAATGGAGAGAAATGTCTGAACTTAATTCCCGACTACAGCACTAGACACTTCTGCTTGTGTTAAAATGCCTTCCACTGAGCTGCAGGCAAGGCTGACTGATACATTCCCAGAGTCACAACACAGGTTTTTGCTTTGTTCTGAATCCCTCTCAGAAGAACAAACTGATTTTTTTTCCTGGAGATGTGAGCCTCAACAGAACTCGTAAATGTAAATTACTCATGTCAGTTCTGGATAATTCTCTTCGGCCAATCCTATTGACCTGTGAGTGTACCATGTGGCTTTTGTCCACCCTGAATTTGGAAAATATGGGTCTTGAAAAATTGCAGTATTCAGAATGCTTAGGCATGTTCAGTGGACAGAGGCAAGTGTAAATTTCATGGCTAAAATTCCATTTCCTCCCCAAGCCTTCTAGCTAAAATGGTTCTCTCTCTTTCTCTCTCTCAGCCCTGAATGGCGCTGATATTCAACCAAAATAGCTTATTATTCTGCTACTGATGTCTTATCTCTCCGGGTGGATTTTGTATTGCTAAAGGGAGGAGGCCTTGTTTTAACTTTCCTTTTATTTCCTAGTAACACATGCTTCAATAACCCTGTATTAAGCATTCATTAAATATTTACTTGATGAATAAAGAATTCTTCCCTCCTTCTCCTCCTCCAGCAGTCCCATCAGACTAAATTCATTCTGTCAACATTTTACAATCTTGAAAAGAAAAACCACAGAATCAGAATAATGCCAGTGATGCTAAAACCCATGATACCAAACCTAGACTTAATAAATGATAATCGCAATTTCAAACTTCCCCAGAAATATAATTTTCATTAGCCATTCTGAAAGTTTCTGATCCACCAATGGGGTAACCAGAGGCCCTCTCCATTCCCACCCCTCCACCCTCCCACTCCCTATCCCCTCACCCCACCCAGGCAGAAGCAATCTATGTGCTAAAACCCCTCCCATCTCTTCCCTCCAGAAAGACATCCTGGAATGAAAATAATATTTTTCTTTTGTTAATAGCTCTCTTGCCCCACTTTTTCTCATATAAAAACATTCACTTTGTACAGCCCCTCAAAGCACCCTTCTTGTTGCTGAATAGTTTGCTGCCCAATTCATGTATCATCTAATAGTCAAGTAGATCTTCAAGTTGACTCAGTTGAATTTTTTTTTTTTTTTTTTTAACAAGTACAGCTGGTAAACTGTTTCTGTAGTTCTGGCTATTAATCTTCATGAGACTTATGGAGTAAAAGCAAACATATATCATCCGGGAACAGCTGGCCAGTTATAGTCTTAACATGAAACCCTCAATTTGCTTTCCCCACTCTCATCTTTCAACCTGGCCACAACCGTCAGAGGAAGGGAGGGGAAAGAATGTATTTTCCAGCTGCAGTGTCTCTGAAAAGTAAAACAGATAATACAATGAAGTTACATAAATTATGATGAAAATTGGGATTAAAAGTTTGTTAAATGATACTCATCCTATGGCATTTGATTGCCATCTTAAAGTTATGCCTATTTACAAACTGAAAGGAAATCTGGCCAGAAGAGACAACTGCAACCAGTTCTAAGCAGCCCAGACGTAGGTCGTTTGTTCTAAGTGTGCCTCATGGGCTCATAGTTTCATATTTTCCCCCCTCCTCACCCCCTGCCCTAATTGATTCCATTGCATTCTTTACCAAAATTGGCAAGTTATTTACTATTATTCATGATTTCAAAAAACATGTTTCAAACAAATGGAGCTTGATTACTTTTCCCTGTGAGAAAAAATCCTTTTAAGATCCAGAAAAACAGTGATGATTAACACAAATGTATTGTTAATGACAGAAATTCAGGTGAAAAATAAGATGTTTTCTTAAATTTAAAGGTAAGGAATTACTGACCATAAGTAATTAATGAGTCTAGCTCTTAATTGTAATAAACATCTCCTGCTGACCAAAGATGTCAAATATTTCTGCACAAATCACTTAAAGTTGTTTTCTTTTTAAAGGGAGATATCATCTCACTCAGCTGTTTGGTGATCTTATATTCTGGAATGATAACAGCTAAAGGTCAGTAATAAATCTTTCCTAAGACTGTGACACGGAGAAGGCAATGGCAACCCACTCCAGTACTCTTGCCCGGAAAATCCCATGGATGGAGGAGCCTGGTAGGCTGCAGTCCGTGGGGTCGCGAAGAGTCAGACATGACTGAGAGACTTCACTTTCACTTTTCACTTTCACGCATTGGAGAAGGAAATGGCAACCCACTCCAGTGTTCTTGCCTGGAGAATCCCATGGATGGGGGAGCCTGGTGGGCTGCCATCTATGGGGTTGCACAGAGTTGGACATGACTGAAGCCACTTAGCAGCAGCAGCATCAAGACTGTGACAACATTTTCACTTTAAAAGTCTGGGTTTGCCTGTAAAAAACTGCCAAATCCATTAGTTAAAGGAAATGCAGTACTTCTAAGCTTTCGTTTTGTAAGATAATTTTCAAATGAGTCCAAGAGCTAACACGTGGCTCTGCTCCTTTCTATCTTCTCCTCCAGGCTCTCACCTTTTGGGTGTTTCTGCTACACTGCACTGACCCCTACTTGAACGCTGTGCGCTTTCATTTGGCCAAAGCGAGGACAGAGACTCATTTCTCTGTTTCCTCCTTAGCAGGGCTAAGGCAGTTCAGAACTTTCACAAAAGCTTTCATAAGAGCCAATTAAAACCAAAAAAAGAGAAGGAACCTAAAATGCATGCAAAGACTGTGGCACATAAGTTAGTTTTCTAGTTTTATATGTGCTGGTGTGTATCCAGGAATTACAGAACAGATCCTATTTTACACCCTATCTGAGATGTTTTCAGATCAGTTCAGTCATTCAGTCTTGTCACTCACTCTTTGTGACCCCATGGACTGCAGCACGCCAGGCCTCCCTGTCCATCACCAACTTTCAGAGTTCGCTCAAGCTCATGTCCATCGAGTCGGTGATGCCATCCAACCATCTCATCCTCTGTTGCCCCCTTCTCCTCCTGCCTTCAATCTTTCTCAGCATCAGGGTCTTTTCCAGTGAGTCAGTTCTTCCCATCAGGTGGCCAAAGTATTAGAGTTTCAGCTTTGACATCAATCCTTCCAATGAATATTCAGGACTGATTTCCTTTAGGATGGACTGGTTGGATCTCCTTGCAGTCCAAGGGACTCTCAAGAGTCTTCTCCAACACCACAGTTCAAAAGCATCAATTCTTTGGCAATCATCTTTCTTTATAGTCCAACTCTCACATCCTTTCATGACTACTGGAAAAACCATAGCTTTGATTAGACAGACCTTTGTTGGCAAAGTAATGTCTCTGCTTTTCAAAATGTTGTTAGGTTGATCATAGCTTTTCTTCCCAGGAGTGAATGTCTTTTATTTTATTTTATTTTTTAATTTAATTTTATTTTTTTTAAACTTTACATAATTGTATTAGTTTTGCCAAATATCAAAATGAATCCGCCACAGGTATGTCTTTTAATTTCATGGCTGCAGTCACCATCTGCAATGATTTGAGGCAAAAAAATAAAGTCAGCCATTGTTTCCATTGTTTCCCCATCTATTGGCCATGAAGTTATGGGACCAGATCTTAGTTTTCTGAATGTTGAATTTTAAGTCAGCTTTTTCACCCTCCTCTTTCACTTTCATAGTCAGCTTTTTTACCCTCCTCTTTCACTTTCATCAAGAGGCTCTTTAGTTCTTCTTTGCTTTCTGCCTTAAGGGTGGTATCCTTTGCATATCTGAGGTTATTGATATTTCTCCTGGAAATCTTAATTCCAGCTTGTGCTTCATCCAGCCTGGCATTTCACATGATGTACTCTGCATAGAAGTTAAATAAGCAGGGTGACAATATACAGCCTTGCCACACTCCTTTCCCAATTTGGAACTAGTCTGTTGTTACATGTCCAGTTCTAACTGTGGCTTCTTGACCTGCATACAGATTTCTCAGGAGGCAGGTAAGGTGGTCTGGTATTCCCATCTCTTGAAGAATTTCCCATAGTTTGTTGTGATCCACACAGCCAAAGGCTTTGGCACAGTCAATAAAGTGGAAGTAGATGTTTTTCTGGAACTCTCTTGCTTTTTCGATGATCCAATGGATGTTGTTAATTTGATATGTGATTCCTTTGCCTTTTCTAAATCCAGCTTGAACATCTGAAAATTCTCAGTTTTCACATACTGTTGAAGCCTGGCTTGGAGAATTTTGAGCATTACTTTGCTAGTGTGTGAGATGAGTGCAATTGTGCGACTTTGAACATTCTTTGGTATTACCTTTCTTTGGGGTTGGAATGAAAACTGACCTTTCCCAGTCCTGTGGCCACTGCTGAGTTTTCCAAATTTGCTGGCATATTGAGTGCAGCACTTTCACAGCATCATCTTTTAGTCTTTGAAACAGCTCAACTGGAATTCCATCACCTCCACTACCTTTGTTCATAGTAATGCTTCCTAAGGCCCTCTTGAGTTCACATTCCAGGATATCTGGCTCTAGGTGAGTGATCATACCATTTTGGTTATCTGGGTCATGAAGATCTTTTCTGTACAGTTCTTCTGTGTATTCTTGCCACCTCTTCTTAATATCTTCTGATTCTGTTAGGTCCATACCATTTCTGTACTTTATTGAGCCCATCTTTACATGAAATATTCCCTTGGTATCTCTAATTCTCTTGAAGAGATCTCTAGTCTTTCCCATTCTATTGTTTTCCTCTATTTCTTTGCATTGATCACTGAGGAAAACTTTATCTCTCCTTGCTGTTCTTTGAAATTCTGCATTCAAATGAGTATATCTTTCCTTTTCTCCTTTGCCTTTAGTGTTTCTTCTTTTCTCAGCTCTTTGTGAGGCCTCCTCAGACAACCATTTTTCCCTTTTTGCATTTGAGACAGTTTTACTTAACCCTAAATGACTGACATAAATTTATAGCCTTCTTCCTGTGTTCTGGGCCTTCTCAGATAGCTCAGTGGTAAAGAATCTGCCTGCCAATTCAGGATCCACAGGAGACAAGGGTGTGATTCCTGGGTCAGAAAGGTCCCCTGGAAGAGGAAATAGCAACTGACTCCAGTATTCTTGCCTAGGAAAGTTCACAGAACAGAGGAGTCTGGCTGGCTACAGTCCATGGGGTCACAAAGAGGCAGACACAACTGAGCTACTGAGCATACCATGCACGTGTGTTCTATCTCAGCTTCCTTTGGATGAAATTACTTGAACATGCTGATCTCCTTCTAGATATCTCAACTACATTGTGGTCAAAGTCAAGAGAAAGGGGTTTCCACTCAGTCCCAAGGGCTTCCCCCTCTCCTCCCTACCAGCACCAACAACACCTCCTTCTAAGTTCTGAGAAGCATAGGCAGCAAGACTTGTCACCAAAAAATTGTGTCTTTGTAGTAAGAATTAATTTAGGCTGCTACCAGAGATACCTGCAAAGAATATAAGCTAAGTGTGGTGGGAGAGACCAGAGTCAGCTCTGTGGCCCATTTTCTGTGCAAGACCCAGCAAGCATCTGTTTCTCAAACATTTGCTTTATTATCTCCTTGTGAAGGCCCAAACCACTACCTCAAACATCCTCTTTTTTATTTAGCTGAAGATGTATCTAAATTGAGGGCTTACACTTTGGACTGCACATCCTCTGAATCCCCAGGATTACTGTGCTGGTGGGGATGATTTATCCTGACTACTAATGAGAACCTGGACTTGAGCCCACAGTAGACATAAGGGAGAGTGTGTCTGGAGTATGGGAGGTCACTTAGTGTCTCTTATGCCCTATGCATCAAGTCCATGGAACCACAACACAATCCAGGTGGGACTGATGACCCAGATCCTTCAAGAATGAAGGGTCACCCTACCAGGGAAAAGCTATAAACAGCTGAACTCCTTACTAAAGACACTGAGAATACAGAATGGGTAGTTGAAAAAGGCTGTTTTACATACCAGCAACAATCACATGTGCACATGCACATGTTAAGTCCTTTTAGTCATGTGTGACTCTATATGACCCTATGGATTGTAACCCACCAGGTTCCTCTGGCCATGGGATTCTCCAGGCAAGAATACTGGAGTGAGTTGCCATGACCTCGCCAGGGGATCTTCCCCAGTGAACCATATGTTTTCATGTTATTGATTAGCATTTTTTCACTTTAGCTTGAATAACCCCTTTCTTTCAATGTGAAAAAATTACTTTTAGTGGTCCGAATAGTCATGTATGGATGTGAGTTGGAGCATAAAGAAGACTGAGCTCCAAAGATTTGATTCTTTTGAATTATGGTGCTGGAGAAGACTCTTGAGAGTCCCTAGGACCACAAGGAGATCAAACCAGTCAATCCTAAAGGAAATCAATCCTGAATATACATTGGAAGGACTTTTGCTGAAGCTGAAGCTCCAATACTTTGGTGATCTGATATGAAGAGCTGACTCATTAGAAAAGACCCTGATGCTGCGAAAGATTGATGACAGGAGGAGAAGGGGATGACAGAAAATGAGATGGTTGGATGGCATCATCGCCTCAGTGGACATGAGTTTGAGAAAGCTCCAAGAAATGGTGATGGACAGGGAAGCCTGGTGTGCTGCAGTCCATGGGGTCACAAAGAGTCAGACACGACTGAGCAACTGAACAACAATAGCAACTCCTTTAGTGTTTCTAATAAGACAATGGCACCCCACTCCAGTACTCTTGCCTGGAAAATCCCATGGAGGGAGAAGCCTGGTGGGCTGCAGTCCATGGGGTCTCGAAGAGTTGGACACGACTGAGGGACTTCACTTTCACTTTTCACTTTCATGCATTGGAGAAGGAAATGGCAACCCCCATCCAGTGTTCTTGCCTGGAGAATCCCAGGGACGGGGGAGCCTGGTGGGCTGCCATCTATGGGGTCCCACAGAGTCGGACACGACTGAAGCAACTTAGCAGCAGCAGCAGCAGCAACCAACCCTAGTTACTCAGTTGTGTCCGATTCTTTTGCACCTCCATGGATCCTGCCAGGATCTACTGATGTTCAATTCTTTCAGTATTTGTTGGGCTGGGGAAGTCTTTACTTTCATTTCTGGATAACATTTTTCCCATTCTTGGTTGGCAGTTATCTCTGTCAGCACTTGGACAATATTGTTCTACTTTCTTCTCTCCTATTAGGTTTCTACTTAAAAGTCAACTTAGAACCATGTTAGTGTTCGTTTATAAGTATCAAGGGTTTTTTTCTCATACTGTCTTTGAGGCTTTTTCTTTGATTGTTGCATCTTTATTATAACATGCATTGTAGAGGACTTTTTTAGGTTGACTTTGGTCGCTTAAAGTGCTTCCCTGATAGCTCAGTTGGTGAAGAATCCAACTGAGAAGAATCAATACAGGAGATCCTGGTTCAACTCCTGGGTTGGGAAGATCCACTGGAGAAATGATTGGCTACCCACTCCAGCATTCTTGGGTTTCCCTTGTGGCGCAGCTCATAAAGAATCCTCCTGCAATGTGGGAGACCCGAGTTCAATCTCTGGGTTGGGAAGATTCCCTAGAGAAGGGAATGGCTACCCACTTCAGTATTCTGGGCTGGAGAATTCTATGGACACTATAATCCATGGGGTCTCAGAGAATCAGACACGACTGAGCGACTTTCACTTTGGTCACTTAAAAACTTCACAAGCTTACATATTCTAATCTCACCCTTGATTTGAGGTTTTCAGCCATTCTCTCTTTCTTTTTCTTTGGCCACGCTGCATGACATATATCTTAGTTCCCTGACCATGGGTCAAACTCACGCCTCCTGCATTGGAAGGTGAAGTCTTAACTACTGAACCACTGGAAGTCCCTCAGCCATTATTTCTTTGAAGGAACTTTCTGCCTCATCTCCCTCTTTTCTCCTTCTGGAAGATTAATAACTGATAAATTGGTTCTGTTGATGATGTACCATAGGTCATGTTGCTTTTCTTCACTCTTTTTCATTCCTTTCTCTTTGTTCTCCTCCGAGTAGATAACTTCAATGTATCTGTTGTCTACATCACAGATTTCTTTTTCTGCTTGTTTCATTCTGCAGTTGATGCTATGTTCTTGCATTTTCATTTCATCGTCGGATTTTTCAGTGCCAGAATTTCTCTTTGGTTCTTTTATATGATTTCTCTCTTTTTGTCAAACTGCTCATTTTGTTCACCTATTATTTCCCTGATTTTGTTCAATTGTCGTCCTGAATTTTCTTGTAGCACATTGAGTTATTTGAAACAGCTAATTCGGGGACTTCCTTTGTAGTACAGTGGATAAGAATCTATCTGTCGATGCAGAGTACACGGGTTAGATCCTTCGCCCAGGAAGATTCCACATGCCATGCAGCAACTCACAAGCCACAGCTACTGAGCCCACATACCACAACTACTGAGGCCATGACCTAGAGCCTGTGACACACAACAAGAAAAGTCACTGCAGTGAGAAGCCCACACACTGCAACAAAGAGTAGCATCTGCTCACCACAACTAAAGAAAGCCCACACAGCAATGAAGACCCAGCACAGCCAAACATAAATGAAAATTTTTAAAAATAGTTGACTCTGGCAATGAACCTGGAGCAGAAAACACTTATAAAAAATTAATAAACAAAACAGCTATTTTGAATTCTCCATTAGGTGAATCACAGATCTCCAATCTTTGGATGTGAATACTGAAGATTTTGTGATACTACATTGGCGTCATGTTCCTTTCATTTCGAGCTCCTTGAAGTTTGTGTTGTGTTTGCAGTGGCAGTACTAGTCTCCTGTGGGAGACAGACAACTTCCTTCAGCCCTGCTAGAGACTCTGAGTCTCTCTCAGATCTTCTATGGAGACACCTACTCACACGCCTCCCTCTCGCAAATTTCTGAGCTCCTTTGCCTTGTCTAGATGCTTCAGTGCACCAGGATGTGTGTTTCGCTTCCTCAAAGATAACACTACTTCCTAATCTGTTCTCACCCTTGCCCACACATTCGAGCCAGATTTCTGTGCATGCTCAGTAGCTGTCCATCAAAGCTTGCCCTTGTGTCCAATGTCATTTGTGCCCACAGGGGTTGGCCACAGGGGAGGGGGTGGCCACAGGGTCAGGGAAAGGTGAGTCATGCAGACAGAGCACTGAAAGGGTCAGTGGGCCACTTGGGAGAACCTGCAGGTGAGGAGTTCCCAGCAGCTTTTGAGTGAGTTCTCTGATGGAGCCTGCATTAATGCAGTTAGTAGGATCACCCTCCCGTCAATGCTCTGTGTCCTGTCTGCTGCTTTCATAGCCTCTTCATAACTATGAGTCATATAACTCAGTACTAACTCAGTACATCCAATTGAAACTTTTCGCAGATCCCACACAGCTGAGGAAGCTGCAAGATCATTCACAGACTCTCCTATCCCATGTGGGAGAAATCAGGGGACTAGAAAGTTTTCTATTAGCCTTAAGCCATTCTTCCTTGTCGGGGAAGGAGATCCAGGTAAGATCAAGACATTTTTCTTACCCAGTCTATGAGTCCAAACTCTTTTTTTTTTTTTTTCCTCTAGTGCTGTGCTGGAGCTCCTCCTATGAAAACCTGGACTTCCACTTAAGGACTCTGCTCTGTGGGTGATTATCTATGACGGTGGTTCCAGGGGCTCCTGGACTGTGGCTGAGAGATGCTAGAGCTGGCTCAGGGGCCACTGCAGGCACCACAGTCAGGACAGACATCTGTCTGCCTTTCACCTGATGCATATGTGGGCGAGACACCTCCTGGGTCCCTTGGGCTATGATGTCAAGTCTCTCACATCACTCCAAGGCAGGTTTGTCTGTGGATGGATATCCAATTTTTGTAGTTGGGTCAGGAGCAAAAACGATTAGGTCTTGTGCCACCATGCTTTCTAGTGAGGGTTTAGAATTTATTTTGTCTCGTGTGAATAGTCCTGCTTTATTCTGGTTACCATTTTCATGGAATAGTATTTTTCACCCCTTCATTTTAAGCCTCTATTTGCCCCTAATGTTAGTTTCTCATAGATAGCAATACAGGTGGATCTTGGATTTTTATCCATGCATCTAGCCTATGTCTCTTATTGTTGAGTTTCATATATTTATATTTAAAGTATTTTTGACAAATATTTTTTAGTATTATCATTTTATTATTTATTTTCTTTGTTCTGTAGTGCTTTTATCCCTTTTTCTTTCTTGCTATCTTCCCTTGTCTTTCATTGGGTTTGTTTGATTATTTGTTTGCTTGCTATTTTAAACAGGCTTTGATTCTCTTTTCCTTGATGTAAAATATAGGTATACTCTTGTTGGGGCTTTCATAAACTATCCAATTTTTATAGCACTAAGGTTATCTCTCTCCCCTTCCAAGTTAAGTTGTTGACTTAACACAATGTACATCCAATTACATTCATAACCATTTAAATAACTTGTTATATTTATTTATGATACTTTGGTCTTTTCACTTTTACCCTAGAATTACAATTGACTTTCGCATCACAGTATTCTATATTTGTCTCTATATTAACTACTGCCAATGAATGTCATGCTTTCTAAGCTATCATCTTGGTGTATCTCAACTTGAGGAACCCTTCTTGAATATTTCTTGGAATGAACCTCTAGTGGTAATAAACTCCCTAGGCACTTGTATTTCTGGTAATATTCTTACCTGCCTTTTGTGAAGGTCAAAGTCATGGTACAGTATTCTTAGTAGTTTTTCTCTCCCTTCAGGCCTTCAAGGTTTCTGCTATAAAACCTGGTAACTTTATGGTTCCCTTCTATGTGATGTTTCCTATTGCTGTTTCAAGATCTTCTTTGACTGTAGACAGTGTGACTATGTGTATCAGTTGGAGGAGTGATTTTTTTGCAATCCATTTTACTTCATTTGGGACTACTGGATCAGGATGTCTATTTCCTTCCCCAGATTTAGGAAGTTTTCAGCATTATTTCTTTGATTCAGTTTTCTGTTTCTTTCCCTCTCTCTTCATCTCAGGCTTCCATAACATATATATTGATCATTTTGGTGGTGTCCCATAAGTGCCTTAACCAACGATCACTTTTTTTTTTCATTCTTTTTTTGCTTCTCTGACCCAGTGACTTTTTAGTGAACTTTGTATTCACTGATCCCTGTTTCTGCTTGATCTAGTCTGTTGTTGAACTCCTCTTGAAATTTTCAATTTACTTATTGCATTTTCCAGTTCTGCAATTTTTCTTTGGTGGTTTTTTATCGTTTACCTCTTTGTTATACGTGATTTGAGGAATCATCATTTTGACCATAGATGATGAGTGAATGTGTTGATTTTTGTCATCTTCTTTGAACTGCATGTAGTTTTAAGCACCCAGCTTTGATGACAAACATTTCAAATTCTCAGAGACAAAGACTGTGGTAACTATAGTGGAAGATTCTGTCACCATCACCTGGTCTGAGATGTTCCAATTTGTTAAGTGTGTTCTGGGTTGCTTAAGAGATCCAGACTAGGCAATACTTCCAACAAGCCCCAGGAAAGGTAACCCATTGCTAATAGGGCATTGACATGCTGTGGGATTCCAGATCCTTTAGACAAATATATTTCTAATAATTTCCTAGAAGGGATTCTGAGTACTTTAAATCTTTCTACTGAAAAACAAATAAGGTGTCTTGATTTAATATCTTTGGAGACTCATAGGTTATTTTCTCTCACACAAGAATTTAAATGATTAGAATTTTTCTTGGCTTACATTTATGAATGACTCCCCTTTTTGTATAGCTATGTTATTGGAGTCCTCATGAAATGTGTGTCAAATATATGCTTATCTTTTCTTCATGTTTTCTCTCTTTTAGAAACATTTTCAAAACACAATGTATGAATTGAGAATAGATTTTTTTTTCCAAGTCTGTCTTTATGTATCCCTTAAATAAACAGAATATAAGTGCAAACCAGGATATATAACAGCAGATGGTAAAATATCAGGACTAATTACATGTCTGCAAAGTGATTGGTCAACCCAACCTGTATGCATTAGTAAGCAATTCATTATTTTAATATTCTGTATCCTGATGATAACTATATATAAGTATTCTTTAACTTTGTTCTTTTTATCTTGTGTGTGTGTGTGTGTGTGTGTGTGTGTGTGTGTGTGGTGGAGGGGTATGAGATGTTGATGTGGTTCCATAGCTGGATTTGAAAAGATAAATTACAAAACTTTGAGAAAATGTATGTCAAGTCTTGCCTGTTATGATTAACTACTAGTAGGATAGATTATCATCCCATCCTTCAGTTCAAGATTTTTTCATGTTAAAGCATCCTGTAATTAAAAACTAATTTAGCTAAGAGCCTTACCTGTATTCTGTTATAGACCCATTTATTTCTAGCTGAGACTTTTATGCCAATTTTATCTGCTTTTATTTTAGGAGACATTTATGTCAGACGCTTTCCTCCTAAGCCTAAAAGTTATGTTTTTAAGCAAAGACATGAGTCCATAGGGCATAATCTTCAAATAATATGACATGTATAATATATATGTTTGAAACTCTAGGGTAGATATACTTATGAAAAATTCTCTCTTAGGAAATCTTCATAAACATCTAGTTACTGGAGACAGAGAAACACTTCTAGACTGGACCAAATTCTGCTGTGTTGAAAGGTTTTCTTGTACTGCCACACAAATGTTTAAGAAGATTTTCTAAGAACAGTTTTCTGAGTTTTATCTTATTTATCCCAAAGCCACACAGTGATATTTTTGAAGCTGGGGCACTTTCCCCCATGCCAAACTCATTTTGTACTAATATGTGACCAATTTTTCACTTTAACCCTCTTTTATAGAAGAGAGAAGACGTCTTTAATTATTTTTATACTAGTTTTGCTTTAATATTTTAAAGTGTTAAGCTAGCTGGTTATGTGACACATTGTGAAATTTAAAATAAAGTATTTAAATCTTTATTAATGTCACCCTATTATAGCATTAGTGAAAATTAAGGCTGTTCTTCAATATCTTACATTCTTGTACCTAGTTATAAAAACTAGAACTACCTCTGCATTTGACCTTGATAAGTATGAAAGAAAACACAACCATTAGAAATATATTTGGCAAAGCAAACTCAGCATGTGAACTTTAAAAATTAGTGTATTTTAAAGTATAATTTAATAGAATATTTAAAAATTTACTTGCCTTGTTAAAAATTACTTTTTTTCCAATTAAGTTTTCTCTGGCATATACATCACAACTGCTAAGTTTTGCATATTAATTCAGAAAATATGGTCATTAAAAATAGTACAATGCATCTATAATGGCTTATTTTATTACTAGCATTGGAAAATGCATAAGTATAATTAAATTGAGAAAAATATTCATAAAATAACTATTTTGGAGACATTAAGTGTTGAGAAAAATGTGTGGAAATATGTTTTTTCATTTTGCATAACTATTTTTTCAGTTTGCTATGCTTATGATAGACAAGAGAAAACTCAGGAAGCCTTGGAGGGTGAGAAAGAGTGGGGATTAGGTAGGGTCATGACTGAAGAGATGCATAAGGGATAGATATGGGATGTCTTCTGCTGGTAGAAAGCATTGATAATGTTACTAAACAGTGGGTGTCAGAGAGACTAAAAGGTGAAGGGACTTACATGTTTGTTTGCCATGTTTTAATAAGCAAGAAGGTAAATGGAAATGGCTTTGTAGGTGGTGCTGGCAGGAGAGAGAACACTTTGGGAAAAGCATCACAACTTTGACTTGAACACATTGTGGTTGGACCGGCCGTGGACCTTAAACACTGTATATGCCAACTACAGTGTTAATACAGGAGTCTACTCAGGAGATAAACAAGAGAGATTATCACTCTGTAAATGATGACATCAAATTGGAAAAGAATGTAGAATGAAAATAGCAGAGAGTTCAAGAGAAAGCCCTGAAGCATTCCAACAATGAGGTGTCTGACAGAGAAGGAATAGGTGTCAAAGCAGACAGAAAAATGGAGGACCCATAAAATTTAGGGGAAAAAAATCTCAGAGTGAATGTTTCATAGATGTGGAGAGAAGAAATGATTTAAAATAGAGTAGACTGATTAATAGTGGTTCTTGAGGAGTCATCTGGGAATGACTCTTGCTAAGTATAAAACGTAGGGTAACAACCAAGCCTGTTTTAAGTTTGTTCAGTCTTCCTAATCTGTAAAATGATTTAATATTTACAAATGTTCTAATATTTCAAAGAATTTTTTAGTTATTAAATTGTTCATGTAAAGTTCTTTTGGCAGTGTCGGTGATACAACTAGAGCTTCCCAGGTGGCGCTATTGGCAAAGGACCCGCCTGCCAAGGCAGAAGACAATAGAAAAGAGAGGGGCATTCCAACCCTGGGTCTGGAAAATCCCCTAGATGAGGTCATGGCAACCTACTCCAGTATTCTTGCCAGGAGAATCCCATGGACAGTGAAGCCTGCCGGGCTACAGTTCGTGGAGTCGCAAAGAATCAGACACGACTGAAGCAACTTAGTACACACGCTCATGTCATACAACTAATTCAAGTAAATTGTAGCATAATTACATCATTACAATAGTGAACAGCGGTGAATATTTCTAATTCAGTTATATGTCCGGTGAGAAGACTGTAAAAATGTGATGAATTTCGCTATATAGAGGGCAACAATAAATGTAACAGTTTTGGATGGAGTAAATACAGCAAAAAGTACATAGAACCTGCTGAGAAAACGATTTAGAAACTTAATAGAGCATGCAGACATAACTATTTCAAAGGTTTGCTTGTGGCAGAGAACAGGAGGTTCAGGAGATATTGCTCAGAGAATTATGCACTGAATAAAGTACTGCTTTAATGAGAAAGATGAGAATGTATTGAACATTGAAGAGGATGAGCCAGAGAGGGAAGCAGGCAGAGACAGAACACTGGCTCCCTGAGAAGGAGGTGGGAGAGGAACCAGCAGGGCTGAGAAAGTTCTGGGCTTTGGTGACAACTGCTCTACTTTCCACTTTCTGTTAGGAGGAAGGAAAGAAAATGAGTATGTAAATCTAATGCTGGTAAAAGCGGGCACTGATGGTTCCTGTTTTACTTTGAGGAAGAAAACAAGCTCATATGAGACTGAGTGGTGCACAGGGGAAGAAGGAGAAGGAACACTAGGTAGAGATAAAAAGACTGAAAATAGGGCTTCCCTCCTAGCTCAGTCGGTAAAGAGTCTGCCTGCAATGCAGGAAACCTGGATTCAATTCCTGGGTCAGGAAGATACCCTGGAGAAGGGAATGACAACCCACTCCAGTATTCTTGCCTGGAGAATCCCATGGACAGAGGAGCCTGGCAGCCTACAGTCTATGGGGTCACAAAGAGTCAGACACAAGCAAGTGACTAAGCAAACAGCACAGAGATTTCAAACAGATACACAGGATAAGCTTATTGTAGAAATGAGTCAGGCTTGTTCAGCAGTGTTGAGGGCCCAGGTAAGTTTCACTTTTCAGGCTTTCAACAAGCACCTCATATGTGCTAGAAGTAGGCAGAGAGAAAATGGTGAAAGATACAAGCTGGGGGGTCTGCCTTTCAAGATCTTCCAGTCCAGAATAAAAAACCAACAAACAAAAAGCAATGAATTAAGGTAAACAATGAAATGAAAGGTAAAGATGCGTCCATATTTTTCAAATAAGTGTATTAGAAGAACAAAAGAATCCAAGTACCTCAAAATAAGAGGGGCTGAGCCTCTAATTCATGGAGGAAGAAGTCTATGCAAAGAAAGTTTGGAAATCATTCATCAGCATAGGTTACAGGACTCTGTGCAGCAGTGGAGGCAGCAAAGAAACTGACCTATTTTTAAAACTCTGGATGGACTAGGATTCCAGAGGGATTGGTGGAGTTTGGACACACTTTGGGTCATGGAGAGCCTCACTCTACCACCCAAATTGATTTAAATCCATTGACGATCACTTACTCATTCGTCAAACTTCCTTCAAGAACAGATTATGTGCCTGTGCGTGTGTGGCTTCAGTCATGTCTGACTCTTTGCAACCCTATGGACTGTGGACCACCAGGCCCCTCTATTTTCCAGGCAAGAGTACTGGAGTGGGTAGCCATGCCATCCTCCAGGGGATCTTCCCAACCTAGTGATCGAACCCACATCTTTTATGCCTCCTGCCCTGGCAGGTAAGTTCTTTACCACTAGTGCCACCTGGGAAGCCCTCCTATAATCACATGACCAGTTGCAAAAATAAAGACTATAATTGTAATTAAAAAAAAAAGTAAATTGAGAACTTTGGCCATTTTGATGAGTTACTCAGTTTTCCTCGGTCTCTTCCATGTATATGTTATTAAACTTTTGTTTGATTTTCTCTTGTTAATCTGTCTCATGCCAAGTTAAATTTCAGACCAGCCAGAAAAACCTAGAGAGTAGAAGAAAATCTTTCCACTGCTATCCCAGAGAAACACATATTTTAGTCAACTGATTGATGCCATGAATGACTCTTTTCCTTAGGTGAGTGTTTCCTACTCCCACACCAGAAGACGCATTCATCCTATAGAGGTCTAATAATATAAAATACATAAATGATTAATTAACATAGCATTCCCCTGTCCATACAGGGAGAGTGGGGCAGGAGATGGGGCAGTTCAAGAGCTATACTGTTGTTCAGTCGCTAAGTTGTAATCAACTCTTTGCGACCCCCGTGGACTATAGCTTGCCAGGCTCCTCTGTCCTCTACTCTCTGCTGGAGTTTGCTCAAATTCATGTCCATTTAGTTGGTGATGCTATCTATCTGTACTTCCCCCATAAAATTCAGATAACCTATTCCCCACCCCTGAATTAACATAGAAAACCACCAAGTGTTTTCTTTCCCAGGAGCTTTTCATTGGTTTCATGTCATTAAAGGGTTTATTGAAGACTTACTGAGTTTTCCAGCACTGTACTATTTACATAAAATGATGACTACTGATTTATTTGTACAAAATTCCCATCAATAAAATTTTTCCTTTACTCTGGTCTCATGAGATCAACTTTCCCAAACTTACACAGGACCCTGAATATATTTGATAAGATTGCCTGAGTTTTTGCAAGGACAAGATATGTGGTGTCAGTTGGGAGAAACTGGACTTGCAATAGACAAACTCAAGTTCCCAAAATAGAGAATTAGATATTTGGTCTGTAATGTTTGTCATTGTGAATTCAGACATTCTAACTGCATGATGAATGTCAGGAAGCTAATGAATAGGGAAAGGAACCTGCTAAATTATAGCTAGACTCCCGCTTTTATTTTTTTTTTTTTTGCAGTTACTAAAATTTTAATTTTGAAATGTTAATCTCCATGTAGTGAAACTATTATTGACTGGATCTGCTTAAAAGGCTGTCATATAATTATCTTTGATAGAAATCGCTTTAGTATAGCTTTAGTATAATACTGGTCAGAGAGAAATGCAATAAATCAGCCTACAAAGATTATAAACCCTTAATTCAGTTTGGGGGCATCCTCAGTTAGAAGACTTTGTTTAATTAGTATCAGTTCATTGGAGATAAGAGCTCTGGAATTTAACGCTCTGAATTTTACATGCCTATAATTTTGTGATTTTTGAAATACTGAAGCTACTTACTCTTTTATTTTAGATGTTTTTCTGGAGGATGAATTAATCGATATGTTTATAACCTTTGAAAATTATTTTCTCCAATAAGTGGCTCCTCTGCACTGAAACTGAGATTGATATTATCATTTTTTTCCTATTTTAGACATAGATATCTATCAGAATTTTCAAAATTTAATGCCCAAATCTCTCAGAAAAGAAAACCAGTCATGGTTGTATGTAAGTCAGTTATGATGCATTTGGCATAAGGGTCATTTTAAGTCTGTTTAATCAGAAGCTCATACCTAGATGGTCCTGAGGTTGGCTCACAGGTGTATTTGTCTTTCTCAGTCAAACTTATTATCCCTAAACATAATACCCACTGGGCTTCCCACATGGCGCTAGCA
>NW_011494910.1:5063658-5064063 GCF_000754665.1 Bison bison bison | reverse complement strand
GAAATATCAATAACCTCAGATATGCAGAGGACACCACCCTTATGGCAGAAAGTGAAGAACTAAAGAGCCTCTTGATGAAAGTGAGAGAGGAGAGTGAAAAAGTTGGCTTAAGCTCAACATTCAGGAAACTAAGATCATGTCATTCAGTTCCATCACTTCATGGCAAATAGATGGGGAAACAGTGGAAACAGTGTCAGACTTTACTTTTTTGGACTCCAAAATCACTTCAGATGGTGACTGCAGCCGTGAAATTAAAAGACTCTTACTTCTTGGAAGGAAAGTTATGACCAACTTAGACAGCATATTAAAAATCAGAAATATTACTTTGGCAACAAAGGTCCGTCTAGTCAAGGCTATGATTTTTCCAGTAGTCATGTATGGATGTGAGAGTTGGACTATAAAGAA
>NW_011494910.1:5061081-5063558 GCF_000754665.1 Bison bison bison | reverse complement strand
GGGTTGGGAAGATCTCCTGGAGGAGAACATGGTAACTCACTCTAGTACTCCTGCCTGGAGAATCCCTTTGACAGAGGAGCCTGGTGGGCTACAGTCCATGGGGTTGCAAAGAGTTGGACACAACTGAAGTCACTTAGCACGTGTGCATAATACCCTCTAGGTCCATCCACATTGTTGCAAAAAGCAGAATTTCATTCTTTTTTAATGACTAGTAATTCATGGTATGCATATATACCACATCTTCTTTATATACTTATCTGCTGATAGGCATTTAGGTTGCTTCCGTGTCTTGGCTACTGTAAATAGTGCTGCTGTGAAGATTTGGGCACATATATCGACTCCCCTCTTTTAAAAAGAAAATAATAAATGAGCTGAAACAAAAATCTCCACTTCTCATGGCTGGCCTCTGAAGCCTGAGAAAAGCAGGATGTGGACTTCTGACCTATTGATTCCACTAAGCTCATAAACAGGAATTCAGACCAAAAAAAAAAAAAAAAAAAGTTTTCTATTTATTGGAAGTAGGTCTAGAAAATATTCATTGCCCAGCTCTCAAATGTCAAATTAAATTCAGGGTGTTTATATGGAATAATCTATGCCTACATGAATGAATCTGCCCACTTGGAACCTTCCTGCCACCCACCTCAACACCGTTAACCAGTAGAATGTGCTTTAGCTTGTTCCTCCCTGCCTTTGTGCTGAATTTTGTTCCCAGCCTGCTATGTAAACCTTCAGTTTCCTTCATCCTTGCTATTTACTTCTACTGCTACTAAGTCACTTCAGTCGTGTCCGACTCTGTGCAACCCCAGAGACGGCAGCCCACCAGGCTCCCCCGTCCCTGGGATCCTCCAGGCAAGAACACTGGAGTGGGTTGTCATTTCCTTCTCCAATTCATGAAAGTGAAAGTGAAAAGTGAAAGTGAAGATGCTCAGTCATATCCGACTTTTAGCGACCCCATGGACTGCAGCCTACCAGGCTCCTCCGTCCATGAGATTTTCCAGGCAAAAGTACTGGAGTGGGGTGCCATTGGCTTCTCCGTTACTTCTACTACTTAACCTAAAAACACCAAAAGCAAACAAACCAAAACTGTCACTCCTGCTTTCCCATGAAAATAATCCAATCCTGCCCTTCATCGCTAGACTTTCCCATTGGCCCACACCCACAGTTGGCTTTGTCAGACAGGCTCACCTTGGCTGACTCTTATCTTAACAGAAACCTAGCTATCTTGTTGTTACTTCATGCCCAGCTTGCCTTTCCTTGTGAAATCTCCACCTTCCACTCCCACTGGTGTGGTTTTTTTTTTAATTTATTAATTAATTTATTTTTTATTGAAGGGTAATTGCTTTACAGAATTTTGCTGTTTTCTGTCAAACCTCACTATGAATCAGCCATAGGTATACATACATCCCCTCCCTTTTGAAACTGCCTCCCATCTCCTTCCCCATCCCACCCCTGTAGATTGATACAGAGCCCCGTTTGAGTTTCCTGAGTCATACAGCAAATTCCCATTGACTATCTATTTTTAACATATGGTAATGTAAGTTTCCATGTTACTCTTTCCATACATCTCGCCCTCATCTCCCCTGTCCCTGTGTTTCCCACTTGTTTTTTGATAGAAGAAAAATTTCTATCCTGTTGTGCCTTTCAACCCATTAAAATATTTTCATTAGAAGTCTTTCCAGCCCTTGCTCTTTATATTTACTTACTTCTAGGATGTTAACCCACTATCCACATGGCTTTTTAATTTGTTTGTGTGCTTTGTTTGGTTTTTTGGCCATGTCCCTGCACAGCATGTGGGATGCATTATCTTAGTTCCTTGAACAGGGGTTGAATCCATAACCCCTCCAGTGGAAGCATGGAGTCCTAACCACTGGACCACCAGGATACCCCGCCACATGATTTTTACTGATGGCATTTGTTCTCACATTTTTGTTCTCTCCCCAGATTTCTGCTACTATCACTCACTTTGTGAACTAGCCCTTTGAAAACATCTATGTGTCAAGTCTATTTATATCTACTGTTTTGACCTCTTTGACATCTTTACAGCTCAATTCCTGCTTCTCCAGCTCTGCTGATCTTCATCAGTTCTGCACTTCCCATGACTTCATGCTCACCCTAGTCATTTCAAAACCCTTGAACTAACTGTGGAAAATTCTGAAAGAGATGGGCATATCAGACCATGACTGGCCTTTTGAGAAATCTGTATGCAGGTCAAGAAGCAACAATTAGAACTGGACATGGAACAAAGGACTGGTTCCAAATAGGAAAAGGAGTATGTTAAGGCTGTATATTGTCACCCTGTTTATTTAACTTATATGCAGAGCACATCATGAGAAATGCTGGGCTGGAGGAAGTACAAGCTGGAATCAAGATTGCTGGGAGAAATATCAATAACCTCAGATATGCAGAGGACACCACCCTTATGGCAGAAAGTGAAGAACTAAAGAGCCTCTTGATGAAAGTGAGAGAGGAGAGTGAAA
>NW_011494910.1:5058521-5060981 GCF_000754665.1 Bison bison bison | reverse complement strand
AAATCAGAAATATTACTTTGGCAACAAAGGTCCGTCTAGTCAAGGCTATGATTTTTCCAGTAGTCATGTATGGATGTGAGAGTTGGACTATAAAGAAGGCAGAGCACTGAAGAATTGATGCTTTTGAACTGTGGTGTTGGAGAAGATTTTGAGAGTCTGTTGGATCCAACCACTCCATCCTAAAGGAAATCAGTCCTAAATATTAATTGGAAGGACTGATGCTGAAGCTGAAGCTCCAATACTTTGGCCACCATATGCAAAGAGCTGACTCACTGGAAAAGACCCTGATGCTGGGACAGATTGAGGGCAGGAGGAGAAGGGGATGACAGAGGATGAGATGGTTGGATGGCATCACTGACTCAATGGGTGAACTCGAGGAGTTGGTGATGGACAGGGAGGCCTGGTGTGCTGCAGTTCATGGGGTTGCAAAGAGTCAGACACGACTGAGCTACTGAACTGAACTGAATTGAACTACCTCTATCTCCATACTCTCCTATTGAACCATTCTCTTGCTTTCTTCTATCTCTACCCACACATGTTCCATTTTTCTATAACCACTGAACCAACTTTTGAGTCCCACCAGAATTTTTCAATCAAATTTTTTTGTTCAATCTGTTATACAATTCCCAGTTTAACACTGAATCCAGGTTTTTCAATAGTTTCCCATCATCCACCTATCCATTAATTCTTGCAACAAATACATTTTAAATATTCTCTATGCACTAAGTGCTGAGATATGATTGAGGAAAATGACCTTGTCCTTCAGGGAAATTGCAGTCCAACAGGAAAGACATATCAAATAAGTAAATGAGCAAATATATGATTACAAGATATCAAATTAAGATTTATGAAAAGTATTAAGGAAAAAATAATGGGCCCACTTTAGATTGGGAGGCCTATGAAAGTGCTCTCTGAGGAAGTGGCATTAAAACTAGGTATGATGAATGAGGAGGAGTAACATGAATCTGGGAACTGAGATAAGAACGTGTCGGGCGTACTTGGGGAAAGGTCAGCGTGGCAGGAACAAGGAAGAAAGCGGCTTACAATGAGGTTGGAGGGTTAGGTAAGATTTTAGTCATTCAAGATCTTATAAACCATGTTATGATGTGAAATATGTCCTAGGTGCAATGAACATCAGTAGGAGTTTTAGGCAGATTAATATAAAAAATATGCATTTTAAAAAGGTCCCTGGTAATATACATGTTTCAATGCTGTTCTCTCAAATCATCCCACCCTCGTCTTCCCCCAAAGAATCCAAAAGTCTGTTATTTACATCTGTGTCTCTTTTGCTGTCTTGCATATAGGGCCATCATTACCATCTTTATAAATTCCATATAAATTAAAAAAAAAGAAACCCTAAAAAGTTCTCCGGGTTTGTTGCTGGAAAATGAATTAAATAGAGCAAGAGTAGAAGTAGTAAGAAGAGTTAGGCTACTGTCAGGCCAGTTCATTAACTCTGTAGTGTCCAAATCTTTGTGACCCCAAGGATTGCAGCACACCAGGCTTCCCTGACCATCACCAACTCCTCGCGCTTGCTCAAACTCATGTCCATCGAGTTGGTGATACCATCCAACCACCTCATCCTGTCATCCACTTCTCCTCCCACCTTTAATATTTCTCAGCATCCAGGTCTTTTTCAAGGAGTCAGCTCTTCGCATCAGGTGGCCAACTTATTGAAGCTCCAGCTTCAGCATCAGTTCTTCCAATTAATATTCAGGACTGATTTCCTTTAGGATGGACTGGTTGGATCTCCTTGCAGTCCAAGGGACTCTCCAACACCACAGTTCAAAATCTTCAATTCTTCGGTACTCAGCTTTCTTTATAGTCCAACTCTCACATCCATATATGAATACTGGAAAAAATATAGCTTTAACTAGATGGACCTTTGTTGGCAAAATACTGTCTCTGCTTTTTAGTATGCTGTCTAGGTTGGTCATAGCTTTTCTTCCAAGAAGTAAGAGTCTTTTAATTTCATGGCTGCAGTCACCATCTGAAGTGATTTTGGAGCCCCTAAAAATAAAAGTCTCTAAACTGTTACCATTGTTTCTCCATCTATTTGCCGTGAAGTGATGGGACTGGATGCAATGATGTTAGTTTTCTGAATGTTGAGTTTTAAGCCAGCTTTTTCAGTCTCCTCTCTCACTTTCATCAAGAGGCTCTTTAGTTCATTGCTTTCTGCCATAAGAGTGATGTCATCTGCATATCTGAGGTTATTGATATTTCTCCTGGCAATCTTGATTCCAGCTTTTGCTTCATCCAACCCAGCATTTCACATGATGCATTCTGCATGGAAGTTAAATAAGCAGGGTGACAATATACAGCCTTGACATACTCTTTTCCCAATTTGGAATCAGTCTGTTGTTCCACCTCTGGTTCTAACTGTTGTTTCTTGACCTGCATACAGATTTCTCAGGAGGCAGGTCAGGTGGTCTGGTATTCCCATCTCTTGAAGAATTTTCC
>NW_011494910.1:5057043-5057897 GCF_000754665.1 Bison bison bison | reverse complement strand
TTTGGCAATAAGGAGTTCATGATCTGAGCCACAGTCAGTTCCTGGTCTTGTTTTTGCTGACTGTATAGAGCTTTTCCATCTTTGACTGCAAAGAATATAGTCAATCTGATTTTGGTATTGACCATCTGGTGACATCCATGTGTAGAGTTTTCTCTTGTGTGGTTAGAAGAGGGTGTTTGCTATGACCAGTGTGTTCTCTTAGAAAAACTCTGTTAACCTTTGCCCTTTTTCATATTGTAGTCCAAGGCCAAATTTTCCTGTTATTCCAGGTATCTCTTGACTTCCTAATTTTGTATTCCAGTCCCCTGTGATGAAAAGGACATCTTTTGGGGGTTTTAGTTCTAAAAGGTCTTGTAAGTCTTCATAGAACCATTCAACTTCAGCTTCTTCACCATTACTGGCTGGGGCATAGACTTGGATTACTGTGATATTGAATAGTTTGCCTTGGAAATGAACAGAGATCATTCTGTCATTTTTGAGACTGCACCCAAGTACTGCATTTTGGATTCTTTTGTTGACTATGAAGGCTACTCCATTTCTCCTAAGGGATTCTTGCCCACAGTAGTAGATATACTGGTCATCTGAATTAAATTCGCCCATTTCAGTCCATTTTAGTTAAATAGAGATAATGTTGGTATGGACTAGACAAATAGCAGAAGAGATAGAAATGTACTTGGAAGCAGAATCAGCAGAATATGATAAATTGAGATTAAACTGAGAATCCTTACAAGGAAAGTTATGACCAACCTAGATAGCATATTCAAAAGCAGAGACATTACTTTGCCAACAAAGGTTAGTCTAGTCAAGGCTATGGTTTTTCCTGTGGTCATGTATGGATGTGAGAGTTGGACTGT
>NW_011494910.1:5056150-5056943 GCF_000754665.1 Bison bison bison | reverse complement strand
ATATTGAGTGCAGCACTTTTACAGCTTCATCTTTCAGGATTTAAAATAGCTCAACTGGAATTTCATCACCTCCACTAGCTTTGTTCGTAGTGATGCTTCCTAAAGCCTTCTTGACTTCACATTCCAGGATTTCTGTCCCTAGGTGAGTGATCACATCATCGTGATTATCTGGGTCATGAAGGTCTTTTTTGCATAGTTCTTCTGTGTACTCTTTCCACCTCTTCTTAATATCTTCTGCTTCTGTTAGGTCTATACCATTTCTGTCCTTTATTGTGCCCATCTTTGCATGAAATGTTCCCTTGGTATTTCTAATTTTCTTGAAGATATCTCTAGTCTTTTCCATTCTATTGTTTTCCTTATTTCTTTGCATTGATCACCAAGGAAGGGTTCCTTACCTCTCCTTGCTATTCTTTGGAACTCTGCATTCAGATGGGTACATCTTTCCTTTTCTCCTTTGCCTTTCACTTCTCTTCTTTTCTCAGCTATTTGTGAATCCTCCTCAGAGGACTCATAACCATTTCGTCTTTTTGCATTTCTTCTTCTTGGGGATGATCTTGATCACTTCCTCCTGTACAATGTCACAAACCTTGGTCCATAGTTCTTCAGGCACTCTGTTTATCAGAGTTTATACCTTGAATCTATTTGTCACTTCTACTGTAGAATCATAAGGGATTTGATTTAGGTCATACCTGAATGGTCTAGTGGTTTTCTCCACTTTCTTCCATTTCAGTCTGAATTTGGCAATAAGGAGTTCATGATCTGAGCCACAGTCAGTTCCTGGTCTTGTTTTTGC
>NW_011494910.1:5042699-5056050 GCF_000754665.1 Bison bison bison | reverse complement strand
CAGAGACATTACTTTGCCAACAAAGGTTAGTCTAGTCAAGGCTATGGTTTTTCCTGTGGTCATGTATGGATGTGAGAGTTGGACTGTGAAGAAGGCTGAGCACCGAAGAACTGATGCTTTGGAACTGTGGTGTTGGAGAAGACTCTTGAGAGTCCCTTGGACTGCAAGGAGATCCAACCAGTCCATTCTGAAGGAGATCAGCCCTGGGATTTCTTTGGAAGGAATGATGCTAAAGCTGAAGCTCCAGTACTTTGGCCACCTCATGCAAAGAGTTGACTCATTGGAAAAGACTCTGATGCTGGGAGGGATTGGGGGCAGGAGAAGGGGACGACAGAGGATGAGATGGCTGGATGGCATCACTGACTTGATGGATGTGAGTCTCAGTGAACTCCGGGAGTTGGTAATGGACAGGGAGGTCTGGCATGCTGTGATTCATGGAGTCGCAAAGAGTCGGACACGACTGAGCGACTGATCTGATGTGATCTGAAACTGAGAATCTGAAATTAAGGGCAATTTTTTAAGATTGTTACTTGGGCCTTGAGTGTGTGATGATACTACATGCTAACACAGTCATGATGGGGGAGACAAGAGATTCATTTGTGTTAACAAAATTCAACTGAGTAAATTTGTAGATCTAATTGGCTTTATTCAACAATTCTTAAATCAGACAGCATTCCATTTAGTAAATAGAAAGAAGCTCTGAGGAGCTGTACAAAATGGAAGGCTTTTGTAGTCAGAAAAGGCATAATACAAGGACATCACAAAGAAAAAGAAGGACTCTTTCAGGCAAGGTCATCTTCTATTGGAGAAAGACAGATTACCTTACTAATACCAGGAAATTCAAGACTAACTGGGAGGGGCTGAAAGCTCAGTTAGATTAAGTATTAATACTAAGACTTGGTTTGCTGACATGGAGCTTTGCCTAAGGAACCCTATTTGGGGCCTGTTGTTTCTTTTTAACAGTAACTATGGACCAGGCATGACAGAGTAGGTAAAGAACTCCTCTTGGTACACGTTAAGTTTAAACTGCCGATGAGATTTCCAAGTGGAGATGTTAAAGAGGCGGTCCTGCTCACCCTTTAGCATACTTGCCTTGCCATTTTCCAACTCTGGAATACTTTTAGTATCATCTGTGTACTTTGCACTTGGTCCCAGGCTGCTGTATCTTGAGGAAACATCCAGAACTATGAAAATCTGACTCATGGCAAGTGTGGCAAAGATGGCTATGTGCCCACCAAAGATCTGTAGCCCTTTCTTAGCAGCTGCTCGAACAGGTTTAAAGACAAGGCAGTATGAACATAAGTGAGGTAGAATTCTTCCAGGAAGAAGTGGTTAAGAGATGAGTCTACATTCTTTATATTTTCTCTTTTCCCTCCTGACAGTTTGATGCAAATAAATAGCATGATTTTGGAAAACACTTCTTGAAAACGATGGAGACACAAGAACAGAAGCCCAAGTCCTCACATCACTGCTTGGAAGAAAGCTGACCAGGAATGACCTTTTGGGAATTTACAAAATGAAGAAAGAAGATTCAGCTTATTAAATCACTGAAATTTAAGAGCTTATTTGTCATAGCCATTAGCACAGCTTAACATAATTAACATCCATTTCCCATTGGACTTCAATTGTTGCTTAAATATCTTTTGTATCAGGAGTTATAGTGAGATCTGACTTATATATATTTGTAGGAACTCTTGGACATCAAGACAGACCACTTAGCCCCTTAAGGTAAATGCCATAAGGATTGGAAACTGAGAGTAGGAATCCTGGGTGCCTGGGTTAAACAGCTACATTAGAGAAAAAAACAAAAAAGATTAGCACTGCCTGGAACATTGCTCACAGGTAAAAGAAGAGTTCAAGTTCTTTTACAAGCAGGTGTAACACAAATATCCCTCACTCAGACTCAGTCTTTGGGAGAACTTGGTCATAGACTGAAGGGCTTGATTTTTTATTTTTTAATTTATTTGTTTTAATTAGAGGCTAATTACTTTACAATATTGTATTGGTTTTTCCATACATCAACATGAATCCACCACAGGTGTACACATGTTCCCAATCCTGAACCCACCTCCCACATCGCTCCCCATACCATTCCTCTGGAAGCTACCTTTTAGGGATCAAAAGAAATATGATTGCTTAAAGGCTGGATTATCTGAGTTGGACTAAAAGATGTGACACTTCTCGTGGAAACATTCATCCACTTGGAATGGAGAGAACTGCAGATACCAGAGGAAGGGTTGTTGATGAGAAACTGTTGGGAGCAGGAGGCTCTAGCAGAGTGGAAGCTGTGCGCTGTGACCAGAGCGGTACTACAGTAGAATTGATGTATGCTGCCCAGCCAGGAGGGAAACGGGGGCTAGTACTGATGGGAATTGGTCACTCGTCGGAAAAGTAGGGCCAAGGAAAATAACAGCACAAGGAACGTCACCCAGAGCCCCTGGGCGCGTTCTTCTGTGTAAGGGATTTCTGACTGTCATCACACAGTTCCTTGTAAGAGGCGGTAGGAGACAATGGAAGAGGGAGGGAGAGGGGTTAGGAGGAAAACCACTTTTACAGAGCAAAAACTAAAATATGTGGTTGTGCTTTTTCCAGGATTGCAATATAAATCTTCTGAATGTTTTCTTCCCACCCATAGTTTATCTATTTTTAGAGACAAAGGTTATGCATTTTCTCAAGTCATCTGCTCAGTTTCTCGGGTACTGTCCACAGCAGCCAAGTCATGACTTCTTGCGGCGGAACACAGATGGCAGAGCTCCACGCCTCTCACTCCACACAGCCTTAGACAACCTCCCATCCCACAGAGGTGGAATGCATTCAGTGTAACCGCCTCTGTATTCCTTCCTCAGATTATTCCTGTCTATAACCATGCTCTCTTAGCCCCCGTGGACATACTTCTTTTATTTCCCTTCTCTGTTTCCTTCTTGGACCTTGTCCCTCCACTATAACCTGTCACTGACTGCCTTTTCTTAACTTTAAAACTTTCCATGACTTGAAGTCAATTTTGCCTGGCCCTGGTACTCCATCATGTATCATCCTATTTTTCTTCCTGTTAACTTGCTTAATGTGCTTGCTGTTCATTCCCTATGTTTTCTTTCCAGAATATAAATCCCACAGAATGAGCGACTAACACTTTTCCTCATTCATAAAGTGAAGATTTAAAAATTAGTTACCTTATAGAGTTGTGGCTTCCAGAGGAAAAAAAAATATTTATAGACCACCTACTCTGCACTTTCATAATGGGGTGGGAAAAAAAAGAAGACAAATATTTCTGTTCTGTGGAGTGGGTTGCCATTTCCTTCTCCATCGTCCTGACCCAGGGATCAAACTCAGGTCACCTGCATTGCAGGCAGATTCTTACTGTCTGAGCCACCATGGAAGCCAATTGAGACAGACAAAGGTTAGGACACACAGCAGGTAAATGGAAGACCCACAATTTGAATTACAGTGAATTCCAGATTCTGTATTCTTAACATTACACTGAATGTAGCATAGCAATTTATTAGAAATTACAGTATTGTTCATTTAAAAATCATAATCAGTCTTGCTTACAAAAACTGGTGGCCATATTTGTGGATTTAGTCATTAATTATTGTTTAAAATAATTTGAGGAGACTTCTTATTTCTGGTTTTAATGTTCCAAAAGTGTTTCCTTCTTTAGCATTGTTCATGTTCTTTCTTCAGTCTTACTTATTTATTTGTATTATTGTTGTTACTTTTCAAACCAGGAAACTTCTTTGAAAGTATATTTAAGGTACTTAAATTTATATAATAAATTAAATTACTTGTTCTAGGCAACAATGTTACATCATGCTTTCTCTGGTTTCAAAATGCTAACTGACAAGGAATTGTCAGCCAGCTGGTTCTTTCTGATGGCTGTTGTCTTCTGCTTTGAGTAGCGTGTATTTACATCTCACAGAAACTTCTACAGAGGCAGGACATAACCAGCAAGTGCTGGCGAGTTTATTTTTCTCTAGATGATATCAGCATATGGATGAGCAGGAATAAGACTAATCTGTATGTTTTTCTACTAAGGAAAAACAACTCCTCTATCTCCACTACTCTCAGTACTTCACTACAATGCTAATTCACTGCTGAAACTTCTACACATCATGCAATTCTCAACACCAACTGGATATCCTACAACTCAACTCAATTCTGACTCTTATCTACCTGTCAATGGTATCAGATCTCTTAGATTAAGGACTCAATCCTACTAGGCTCCTTCCCACTGATAGTGATAGCATACTGTGAATGGTACTGGTATCCATCCGTGGTCTCCAAAGGAGAAAATTTCACTCTGGGACTCAAAAGACACAGTCTCAGTTGCTCAGAGCTTTGTGTAACCAAGTTTTCTTAGAGTGAAAAGATAGAGAAAGCCACCAGCAAAAGGCACTGAAAGTGGACCCAGCCTCACTAGTTTAAGCAGGGCATCATACACTTTTCAACTGGCTGCTGAGAATAGATAAAAGGAATATGTCAAGGCTGTACAAGTTTCACCAGACCCTTTCCCAAGGCATACATCCTAAGATGATTTCAGCACAAGATCAGCCAGGGAGAACTGGTTCTGGGAAACATCTCTGGGAGAGATATGCAGTTGCTGTGAAATCAGGGGTACAAGTCTGGAGGAACAGATTCCCAGGTAAGATTTGTTACAACTATAATCATTAAAATAGAGTCTAAGAAAAGCATTTCCATGACTAAGACATTGTGCTGTGTGATCAGTTCAGTTCAGTCACTCAGTCCTGTCCAATTCTTTGCTTCTAAAGAAAAGCCAGTTCTTGGGCAAGATACCTTGTTGCACAAGGCCTAAGGAAAGCGTGAGCAGGAATGTGCACCTCCTCCTTAAAGAGCTCTAAGCTTTGACTCTATCACCACCTTTCAACATCAATCACAGATCCAGTGCTTCAGAACAATGGGACATAAATCTAAGGTTCCCATGATCCCCTCTTCAAGTTCAATTTATTTGTTAGAGTAGCTCATAGAACTCAGGAAAACATTTTACTTACTATATTCCTGGTTTTTTAGAAAAAGGATATAATTCAGGAACAGCCAGGCGGAAAAGATACATAGTGCAGTGTACATGGGAAGGGAGAGAGTGCTTTCACGCCTCTCGCTGAATCTGTGTGTATTCACCAGCACACAAGCTCTCTGAACCCCATTTATCCTTTTGGGGTTTTTATGTATGGATGTGAGAGTTGGACTGTGAAGAAGGCTGAGCGCTGAAGAATTGATGCTTTTGAACTGTGGTGTTGGAAAAGACTCTTGAGAGTCTCTTGGACTTCAAGGAGATCCAACCAGTCCATTCTGAAGGAGATCAACCCTGGGATTTCTTTGGAAGGAATGATGCTAAAGCTGAAACTCCAGTACTTTGGCCACCTGATGCGAAGAGTTGACTCATTGGAAAAGACTCTGATGCTGGGAGGGATTGGGGGCAGGAGAAGGGGACAACAGAGGATGAGATGGCTGGATGGCATCACTGACTCGATGGACGTGAGTCTCAGTGAACTCCGGGAGTTGGTGATGGACAGGGAGGCCTGGCGTGCTGCAATTCATGGGGTCGCAAAGAGTCAGACATGACTGAGTGACTGAACTGAACTGAACTGATGGTGGCTTTACTACATAGGCATGATTGATTAAATGACTGGTCATTGTACTAAACTCAATCTCCAGCCTCCCTCCCCTCCCCTGAGGTTGGGGGATGGGGCTAAAAGTTCAAACTCTGTAATCACATGTTTTGTTCCCCTGGCAACCAGCCCCTATCCTTAGAGACTTTCCAAAAGTCACTTTGTTGCAGGAAGGGAGACCCTTCCAGGGCCTGAAAGGGGGCTCTTGTCTAACAATTGGAAATAAATTGTCCAAGGAGACACACATTCTGACAAAGCAAGAGACTTTATTTGGAAGGGGCACCTGGGTGGAGAACTGGAGGGTAAGAGACCCCAGGAAGACTGCTCTGTTGCTTGGTTTGCACTCTCAGGTTTTATGGTAACAGGATTACCATACCCAGGTTGTTTCTGGCCAATTATTCTGACTCAGGGTCCTTTCTGGTGGTGCACAGATTGTTCAGCCAAAATGAATTCCACTAAAAAGGACAGATACTGGGAGATCAGTAGGACATGTGGTGTCT
The DNA here is from genome assembly GCF_000754665.1 of Bison bison bison. NCBI lineage: Eukaryota > Metazoa > Chordata > Mammalia > Artiodactyla > Bovidae > Bison > Bison bison. The sequence goes on along the minus strand of NW_011494910.1, from coordinate 5,049,926 downwards.
CCTTTTGACTTTTCCTGAATTCTTCTGGTTGGCGGTAGCTTGTTAGTTCTGTGTTCCTTACTTGGACCTCTTGTCATAAAATAATTCACACAAATGATTACTATGTTAACTGGCCTGGGTGGGTGGTTTCAGTGCTTCCCCTAACAACTCCCCAGTGAGAGACTTAATACTCAAGATGTCTGTTGGCTAATTAGCCTCCAACTAAAATAAATAAATTTAAATTTAAAAAATTCATTTTTCTGCTCAGTTGCTTTTTAAGTAATGCTGGCATCTACATTTGCTGGACACCAGCATCCTCTATGATGTTTTAAAAACAGAAATAAATTCAGTTATTGACAAAAAAAAAAGATATCTGTTGGAATTTAGGGTGGCAGTCTCTTTTTTCTACTACTACTTCCAGCTGAAACTGGCTGTAGTCCTGCCTAGTAGAGCAGAAGTCTCTCTCTATCTGATCTAAATCAAGGTATTCTGTGCCTGAAACCAGCATTCACCCTCTTGGTAACAGCAATTTAGCTTAAAACTGTTGGATTCAGTTGGAGATGAAACAGACAGGAGCCAAACAAGAAAGCTAACAGGAGCCCAAAAAAGGAAGGCAAGATTTGGGATAAGGGCTGCAGGATGTGAGACTTTCTTCTGATTGGTTGGTGGTGAGGTAACAGAGCAGTGCTACAGGAATCTTGAACTCAGTCTGAAGTCACCATCTTCCACCTGGGTGGGTACCAGTTCTACAGGACTCAAAGATAGTCTTAGGCATATTCCTTGAGTAGGAACCAGGACCCTGCCCCAAGTCTGTACCACCATTTGACTGCTCCTCCTCTGTTTCTGCACCCCTCCCTTTCCTGATGAGCAACTCTTTGAGACTGCCCTTTGGAACTCAGGAAAGGTCAAGGAGTGAATGAAGCCTATATCCTACAAATAAGAAATGGAGGAAACAGAAAAGATATGTGCACCAGAGCCCCAGAGTCCTGCTCAGTTCGAATTCAGGGACCTGGGCAACAGCTTCCCATCAAAATGTGGCACAGTGCTGCCTCAGATGGAGAGTGACATTGAACTGGAAGTATTTGAGCTCCAAGTCCTGGATCTGAGTCTTGTCTGATTAAAATTTCAGTCCCATGATCTGCCATTTAGGTAACAGACCAATTAGAAGTAGTTGGAGGAGTGACAACTGGACTTTTAACAGACAAAATAAATCTCATTTCTTTTCAGAAGAATAAGCCTAAAGCCCAGTCTGGGTCAGGCACTTGGGGGAGACTTGTAGCCAAGTAGGCTTTTACTAGTTTATGTAAGTAGGTTTTAGCTCTTAATGTAGTATTAACATATAGATAATAAGTGCTATTGGTCATTATACATGTCTCTGCTTTTTGTTAATGTATGACCTAAAACAATTTCCTTGTTTAGAAATGTAATAGTTACAAGAGAAGACCTTTAAAAAGTAAGTTTGCAGTTACTAGCTGCCAGCAGACATTGTTTTGAGAAAGTCCAGTGACATCTGGTGACACAGCTCTGAAAACTCAAGTTCCTGTAAGAACTTGTCTGAATTATACCCATAATGTCACCTAGTTATTTCCTCGGGTGTCTGAGCCATAGCTGCTTCATTTTGACTTTTAATTGTAATAATCTCCTTAATAGCCAAAGCAGATGTCACTGTTAATGGTGTTAGCCTTTCTCTAGGAATGAGAAGATGCAAGAATTGGGACTCATAAAAATCTTCTGAAAATATCTAACTATATGAAGGCCTGTTCAGCCAGTTTTTTCCAGAACACAAAGTGCTCATTCCTGATCTCCACCCTGAACTCCTTTCAGGGGTGTTGAAGGTCAGCAGCTGCAGTGGCCATGATTTAACCTTTTAAAGCTAGATGGCAAGTACAGTTTGAAGTTGGCAGGGCCCCTTTATGGTTACAAACTTTACCATGGTTTGAGGGGGGCACATTTCATGACCATCTTGTCCCGTGGTCCTGGGAATGCCCAGGTCTGGCAAAGATTTCACTGATAGGCTACTCAGTGTGCTGTTACTGGGTTAGGCCAAGGAACAGCATCCAAAATTCTCTGGACTGCTTGTCTATATTAGCCTCTTATGGCCCAGGAGTACATTCCCTCTTGTTGCTTCTTCCTGTATCTAGAGTCATACTGTTGCCATCATGGATCTCATATCAGAAGCTCAGTCACACATTTGGTAATGAAAGAAACAGCAATTTTGTAAAATGGATGAAATACAAATAATATAACTATTAATGTTAGCAAAGTAAGAAGTAAGCCAAGAACTTCCATTAGGTGCAACCCAGTAATATCCTAGTTCATCTGACTTAGTCTATTCTGTACCAGTCCTTACCTTTTAGGGAAATTATATATATTGGCATTGTCCATAAGGCATACATAATTTTCCTAGCTTTACTAGACTGATTGTCCTTAGTATGAATTAATTGTTCACAACATACAGGAGACTTTAAACTTAAATTTCACAGTCTGGTGTTAGCCACATAAATGCATCCCATAATTGTGGGAGGTTTCATTGGCTGAAACTTTGCCCGTTGCTGATTGAGCTTGAGTAATATAAGAAAACTCATATTTATGGCCAGGGTCAAAGTAGATATTTTTAATTGACCAGGTGAGTCGATTTCACCTAGTAATATCAATAGTGACCTGATCATGGCGATAATTTTCCTTTTAAAGTAAATTTCCTCAGGGCCAGCCTTGGAGTGCAGAAATTCACAAGGTAACCAAGTGCTAGACACGGGTAATTGGCCACAAACCCAACAATGCAGTTGATTTCAGAATCATGCCTATGATAGAATAACATTTGATTCATACGCAAAGGTCTAAGAAGACAAGAAAACATTATAAATGATCATACGGGTCATGTTGAGGATCTTGAGCAAGTTGTCTACTTCTGCTGTCATCTTTTTCTCATCCTGGTGTGAATGTAGTTTCTCCTCTGTTTGAGAGTCATTTTAAAGTAAATTTGAACCCAGCCACCCTCTCTATGGGCCGGTCCAGTGCAGGGGCCCTTCCACCCCTTCCAGTAAGTGGAAATTAATTCAAGAGTCAATGTCCTTCAGTTTTACTTTGCATGAGATAGTTATGAATACCTGATAAGGGTCTTTCCCTGCAGGTTGGAGATAGTCCTTTAAATTAAGTCTTTTCCAGTATGTATACTCCCCTAGTCACCAGTCATGGGGCATCTAATCCAGTTTAGCACTATAGTCTGAAAGTAAGAAACATGTATTTATCCAAAATTTCCTTCTATAACTATTCTTAAAGAGGAATCATTTTTGCAGAGGCAACAGAATAAAACCATAACTGTCTTTAATGACAAAAAACTTATGCAGGCATAATTAACTCTGATTACAATACAACTGATGAAATAACTTGGTTACTGCTGTGACATACAATACTTTCTTATAATAACTAGAATTATGATTGATAACAGTTTACCAGGACATATTAGATATTTAAGAAGTCTATATAACCAGTGAGAATTGGACTATGTGAGAGTTGGACTATAAAGAAAGCTGAGCGCCAAAGAATTGATGCTTTTGAACTGTGGTGTTGGAGAAGACTCTTGAGAGTCTCTTGGACTGCAAGGAGATCCAACCAGTCCATCCTAAAGGAAATCAGTCCTGGGTGTTCATTGAAAGGACTGCTGTTGAAGCTGAAACTTCAATACTTTGGCCACCTGCTTCGAAGACCTGACTCATTTGAAAAGACCCTGATGCTGGGAAAGATTGAGGGCAGGAGAACAAGGCAATGACAGAGGATGAGATGGTTGGATGGCATCACTGACTCAATGGACATGAGTTTGAGTAAATTCTGGAAGCTGGTGATGGACAGGGAGGCCTGGAGTGCTGTCTGTGGGGTCGCAAAGAGTTGGACACGACTGAGCGACTGAACCAACTGACCGATATAACCAGTAGAATATCTATATTAGTATCATTTACCATATAATATAACCAGGATTTATTACTCATTTGACAATGTTTCCTATGTAGTTTAAAGTACCAAATAAACCTAATTAATATTCATAGTTTAATATCTCTTTTTGGAATATTTTAGGGACCTTTGTAGAATCCCAAAGTTAACTAAAGGTCAAAGAAACTTCATTACAATTTGATTTGGGAAGTTTTGTCAGAAAAATAACAAAAGGATTTAGAACACTCAGTCAGATAGGATCACAGATATCACTGTGAAAAAATGGTTATTCACTTAGCCGGGACTGGTGGACGTGTCACTTAGTTTGCTGATGTGTTATAATGAGTATATACTGGGGCTCAAAGTCTAGTGAAAGTCGACTGTCATCTTGGACCTAGTTGGTCCTAACCAGTTTTTATCATATCCTATGTCTACATCATTCTTTTAAAGGTTGTGCCCTGCCCCCCTCCCTCCTAGGGGGCCCCAGGGGCAGGATAGCTCCTTGTTTTAATCTGTATGGGCTAGAATCCCCACATAGACATCATCTTGATGTGGAACTGTTGTGACTGCTTCCACAGCCTTTCTATGAATCTGCTTGATGATGAAGCGCTTATTGGGAACAGCACCAAAGTACAAAAATGTCTATAAATGACAAAAGACTTAAAAGACATGGTTAAACACTTGATTACAGTGTAATCAGAACTTGGTTACAGCAACAAAAATTACAAATAATTACATTTAACTTAACATACCAAATAATCCAAGTCAAGTATTTCTCTTTAAGATACCTCTAAAGTATCCCAGACTTAGCTGGAAATCAAAAATTTGATATTTCAGAAGTCTGTCAAAAAGTTTTAAAACATTTGGTCAAATAAGATCTTCAGTCATGGTAAGACAAAACTTATTCCTTAACCAATGTAACATGAGACCTTAAAAGCAAATGCAAATCATTTAAAAGCAAAGGAATACTCAACCTGTTGTCAAAAGCAGCATTGTAAGAATACTTTGGAGAGAGAAATCAAATCCTGTTTTATTCCAGCCCATTCCTAACAAAATCCATTTACCCAACTAAATTCAATCCAATCATAGAAAATCCTAATCAGGCATAACTCTTTTCAATACTTTTACATTCCTTACATCTTCTTTTATTGAAAATACATATCTTAGTTTCCTTAAGTTTTTTTTTTTTTTTTCCCCCACATTGAGTTCCTTTTCTTGTTGACAGTGATCCGAGTTCATGTCCTAACCACTGATGCCAAAGAAACTGAAGTTGACCAGTTTTATGAAGACCTACAAGACCTTCTAGAACTGACATTAAAAAAAAAGACATCCTTTTCATCATAGGGAATTGGAGTGCAAAAGTAGAAACTCAAGAGATACCTGAAATAACAGGCAAGTTTGGCCTTGGAGTACAAAATGAAGTAGGGCAAAGCTTACAGAGTTTTATCCAGAGAATCCATTGGTCATAGAAAACATCCTTTTCCAACAACACAAAAGAAAACTCTACAAATGGATATCACCAGATGGTCAATACCAAAATCAGATTGGTTATATTTTTTGCAACTAAAGATGGAGAAGCTTTATACAACCAGCTAAAACAAGACCTGGAACTAAATGTGGCTTGCACAATCAGCTTATTATCACAAAATTCAGGCACTTAAATTGAAGAAAGTAGGGGAAAAAAGTAGGCCATTCAGGTATCAGTTCAGTTCAGTTCAGTTCAGTCACTCAGTCATGTCCAACTCTTTGCGACCCCATGAATCGCAGCACGCCAGGCCTCCCTGTCCATCACCAACTCCCTGAGTTCACTCAGACTCACGTCCATCGAGTCAGTGATGCCATCCAGCCATCTCATCCTCTGTCGTCCCCTTCTCCTCCTGCCCCCAATCCCTCCCAGCATCAGAGTCTTTTCCAATGAGTCAACTCTTTGCATGAGGTGGCCAAAGTACTGGAGTTTCAGCTTTAGCATCATTCCTTCCAAAGAAATCCCAGGGCTGATCTCCCTCAGAATGGACTGGTTGGATCTCCTTGCAGTCCAAGAGACTCTCAAGAGTCTTCTCCAACACCACAGTTCAAAAGTATCAATTCTTTGGCACTCAGCCTTCTTCACAGTCCAACTCTCACATCCATACATGACCACAGGAAAAACCATAGCCTTGACTAGACAAACGTTTGTTGGCAAAATAATGTCTCTGCTTTTGAATATGCTATCTAGGTTGGTCATAACTTTCCTTCCAAGGAGTAAGCATCTTTTAATTTCATGGATGCAGTCACCATCAGCAGTGATTTTGAAGCCCCCAAAAATTAAGCCTGACACTGTTTCCACCATTCAGGTGTAACCTAAATCAAATCTCTTGTGATTACACAGGGGAAGTAAAGAATAGATTCAAAGGATTAGATATGATAGACAGAGTGCCTAGAGAACTATGGACAGAGGTTCAAAACATTGTACAGGAGAGAGTGGCCAAAAACATTCCAAAGAAAAAGAAACACAAGAAGACAAAGTGGTTGTCTGAGGAGGCCTTACAAATAGCTGAGAAAAGAAGAGAACCAAAGCGCAAAAGAGAAAGAGAAAGATATACCTAACTGAATGCAGAGTTCCAGAGAATAGCAAGGAGAGATAAAGCGTTCTTCAATGAACAGTACAAAGAAGTAGAGGAAAACAATAGAATCAGAAAGACTAGAAATCTCTTCAACAAAAGTGGCAATATCAATGGATAGTTCATGCAAGGATGGGCACAATAAAGGATAGAAATGGTAAGGACCCAAAAGAAGCACAAGAGATTAAAAGAGGTGGCAGAAGAACTATACAAAAAGGTCTTAATGACCAGGATAACCACAATGGTGTGGTCACCCACCTAGAGCCAGACATCTTGGAGTGTGAAGTCAAGTGGGCCTTAGGAAGCATCACTATGAACAAAGTGAGAGGAGATGACGGAATTCCAGCTGAGTGATTTCAAATACTAAAAGATGATGCTCTGAAAATACTACACTCAGTTCAGTTCAGTCACTCAGTCATGTCCAACTCTTTGCGACCCCATGAATCGCAGCATGCCAGGCCTCCCTGTCCATCACCAACTCCCGGAGTTCACTCAGACCAATGTCCATCGAGTCAGTGATGCCATCCAGCCATCTCATCCTCTGTCATCCCCTTCTCCTCCTGCCCCTAATCCCTTCCAGGATCAGAGTCTTTTCCAATGAGTCAACTCTTCGCATAAGGTGGCCAAAGTACTGGAGTTTCAGATTCAGCATCAGTCCTTCCAATGAACACCCAGGACTAATCTGTAGGACAGACTGGTTCGATCTCCTTGCAGTCCATGG
>NW_011494910.1:5037980-5041966 GCF_000754665.1 Bison bison bison | reverse complement strand
ACACAGTCAAAGGCTTTGGTATAGTCAATAAAGCAGAAATAGATGTTTTTCTGGAACTCTTTTGCTTTTTCGATGATCCAGCTGATGTCAGGATGTCAGCAAATTTGGAAAACTCAGCAGTGGTCTCAGGACTGAAAAGGTCAGTTTTCATTCCTATTCCAAAGAAGGGAAATGCCAAAGAATGCTCAAACTACTGTACAATTGCACTCATTTCACATGCTAGTAAAGTTATGCTCAAAATCCTTCAAGCTAGGCTTCAACAGTGTGTGAACCAAGAGCTTCCAGATGTACAAGCTGGATTTAGAAAAAGCAGAGGAACCAGAGATTAAATTGCCAAAATCCACTGGATCATAGAAAAAGCAAGAGAATTTCAGAAAAACTACTTTTGCTTTATTGACTATGCTAATGCTTTTGACTTGTGGATCACAACAAACTGTGCAAAATTCTTCAAGAGATGGGAGTACACAATCACTTTACCTGTCCCCTGAGAAACCTATATACAGGTCAAGAAGCAACAGTTAGAACTAGACATGGAACAACTGACTGGTTCAAAGTTGGGAAAGGAGTACAACAAGGCTGCATATTGTTACATTGCTTATTTAACTGATATGCAGAGTATATAATGTAAAATTATTGGAAGAGTCACAAGCTGGAATCAAGATTCAGTTCAGTACAGTCACTCAGTCGTGTCCGACTCTTTGCGACCCCATGAACCGCAGCACGCCAGGACTCCCTGTCCATCACCATCTCCCGGAGTCCAACCAAAGCCATGTCCATTGAGTTGATGATGCCATCCAATCATCCATCTCATCCTCTGTCATCCCCTACTCCGCCTGCCCTCAATCCCTCCCAGCATCAAGGTCTTTTCCAATGAGTCAGGTCTTCGCATCAGGTGGCCAAAGTACTGGAGTTTCAGATTCAGCATCAGTCCTTCCAATGAACACCCAGGACTAATCTGTAGGACAGACTGGTTCGATCTCCTTGCAGTCCATGGGACTCTCAAGAGTCTTCTCCAAACCACAGTTCAAAAGCATCAATTCTTTGGCACTCGGCTTTCTTCAAAGTCCAACTCTCACATCCACACGTGACCACTGGAAAAACCATAGCCTTGACTAGATGGACCTTTGTTGGCAAAGCAATGTCTCTGCTTTTGAATATGCTATCTAGGTTGGTCATAACTTTCCTTCCAAGGAGTAAGCATCTTTTAATTTCCTGGCTGCAATCACCATCTGCAGTGATTTTGGAGCCCAGAAACGTAAAGTCTGCCACTGTTTCCACATCTATCTGCCCTTCTATCTGCCATGAAGTGATGGGACCAGATGCCATGATCTTCGTTTTCTGAATGTTGAGCTTTAAGCCAACTTTTTCAGTCTCCTCTTTCACTTTCATCAAGAGGCTCTTTAGTTCTTATTCACTTTCTGCCATAAGGGGAGTGTCATCTGCATATCTGAAGTTATTGATATTTCTCCGGGCAATCTTGATTCCAGCTTGTGCTTCTTCCAGTCCAGCGTTTCTCATGATGTACTCCGCATATAAGTTAGATAAGCAGGGTGACAATATACAGCCTTGACGTACTCCTTTTCCTATTTGGAGCCAGTCTGTTGTTCCATGTCCAGTTCTAACTGTTGCTTCCTGACCTGCATACAGGTTTCTCAAGAGGCAGGTCAGGTGGTCTGGTATGCCCATCTCTCTCAGAATTTTCCACAGTTTATTGTGATCCACACAGTCAAAGGCTTTGGCATAGTCAATAAAGCAGAAATAGACGTTTTTCTGGAACTCCCTTGCTTTTTCCATGATCCAGCGGATGTTGGCAATTTGAGCTCTGGTTCCTCTCCCTTTTCTAAAACTGACTTGAACATCTAGAAGTTCACAGTTCACATATTGCTGAAACCTGGCTTGGAGAATTTTGAATATTACTTTACTAGCATGTGAGATGAATGCAATTGTGAGGTAGTTCGAGCATTTTTTGGCATTGCCTTTCCTTGGGATTGGAATGAAAACTGGCCTTTTCCAGGCCTGTGGCCACTGCTGAGTTTTCCAAATTTGCTGGCATATTGAGTGCTGCACTTTCACAGCATCATCTTTCAGGATTTGAAATAGCTCAACTGGAATTCCATCACCTCCACTAGCTTTGTTCATAGTGATGCTTTCTAATGCCTACTTGACTTCACATTCCAGGATGTCTGGCTCTAGGTGAGTGATCACACCATCGTGATTATCTGGGTCGTGAAGATCTTTTTTGTACAGTTCTCCTGTGTATTCTTGCCACCTCTTCTTAACATCTTATGCTTCTGTTAGGTCCATACCATTTCTGTTCTTTATCGAGCCTGTCATTGCATGAAATATTCCCTTGGTATCTCTAATTTTCTTGAAGAGATCTCTAGTCTTTCCCATTCTGTTGTTTTCCTCTATTTCTTTCCACTGATCACTAAGGAAGGCTTTCTTATCTCTTCTTGCTATTCTTCGGAATTCTGCATTCAGATGCTTATATCTTTCCTTTTCTCCTTTGCTTTTTGCTTCTCTTCTTTTCACAGCTATTTGTAAGACCTTCTCAGACAGTCATTTTGCTTTTTTACGTTGATTTCCCATGGGGGTGGTCTTGATTCCTGTCTCCTATACAATGTCATGAATCTCCATCCATAGTTCATCAGGCACTCTGTCTATCAGATCTAGTCTTTCTTTATAGTTCAACTCTCACATTTATACATGGCTACTAGAAAAACCATAGCTTCGACTATACAGACATTTCTTGGCAAAGTGATGCCTTTGCTTTTTAATATGCTGTCTAGGTTGGTCATAGCTTTCCTTCAAGGAAGCAAACATCTTTTAATTTCATGGCTGCAGTCACAATCTGCAGTGATTTTGAAGCCCTAGAAAATAAAATCTGTCACTGCTTCTACAGTTCCCCTTCTATGTGCCGTGAAGTGATTGGACAAGATACCCTGATCTTTGTCTTTTTTCTGTTGAATTTTAAGCCAGCTTTTTACTCTCCTCTTTCCATCTCATCAAGAGGCTTAGTTCCTTTTCAATTCCTACCATTACAGTGTTATCATCTGCATACCCGAGGTTGTTGCTATTTCTCCCAGTAAACATGGACATCACCAGATGGTAGACATCAAATCAGGTTGATTATATTCTTTGCAGCCAAAGACGGAGAAGCTCAATACAGTCAGCAGAAACAAGACCAGGAGCTCACCATGGCTCATATTATGAACTCCTTATTGCCAAATTCACACTGAAATGAAGAAAGTAGAGAAAACCACTAGACCATTCAGGTATGACCCACATCAAATCCTTTATGACTATACAGTGGAAGTGAGAAATAGATTTAAGGGACTAGATCTGATAGAGTGCTAGATGAACTATGGATGGAGGTTTATGACATTGTACAGGGCAGGAATCAAGACCATCCCCATGGAAAAGAAATGCAAAAAACCAAAATGGCTGTCTGAGGCGACCTTACAAATAGCTGTAAAAAGATGAGAAGTGAAAAGTAAAAGAGAAAAGAAAAGATATACTCATTTGTATGCAGAGTTCTAAAGAATAGCAAGAAGAGATAAGAAAGCCTTCCTCAGCGATCAGTGGAAAGAAATAGACGAAAACAGTAGAATGGGAAAGACTAGAGATCTCTTCAAGAAAATTAGAGATGCCAAGGCAATATTTCATGCAATGACGGGCTCGATAAAGAACAGAAATGGTATGGACCTAACAGAAGCATAAGATATTAAGAAGAGGTGGCAAGAATACACAGGAGAACTGTACAAAAAAGATCTTCACGACCCAGATAATCACGATGGTGTGATCACTCACCTAGAGCCAGACATCCTGGAATGTGAAGTCAAGTAGGCATTAGAAAGCATCACTATGAACAAAGCTAGTGGAGGTGATGGAATTCCAGTTGAGCTATTTCAAATCCTGAAAGATGATGCTGTGAAAGTGCAGCACTCAATATGCCAGCAAATTTGGAAAACTCAGCAGTGGCCACA
>NW_011494910.1:5030760-5037256 GCF_000754665.1 Bison bison bison | reverse complement strand
GGGGGAAACTGTGGAAACAGTGGCAGACTTTACGTTTCTGGGCTCCAAAATCACTGCAGATGGTGATTGCAGCCAGGAAATTAAAAGATGCTTACTCCTTGGAAGGAAAGTTATGACCAACCTAGATAGCATATTCAAAAGCAGAGACATTGCTTTGCCAACAAAGGTCCATCTAGTCAAGGCTATGGTTTTTCCAGTGGTCATGTATGGATGTGAGAGTTGGACTTTGAAGAAAGCTGAGCGCCAAAGAATTGATGCTTTTGAACTGTGGTTTTGGAGAAGACTCTTGAGAGTCCCATGGACTGCGAGGACATCCAACCAGTCCATCCTACAGGAGATTAGTCCTGGGTGTTCATTGGAAAGACTGATGCTAAAGCTGAAACTCCAGTACTTTGGCCACCTGATGCGAAGACCTGACTCATTGGGAAGGACCCTGATGCTGGGAGGGATTGGGGGCAGGAGGAGAAGGGGACGACAGAGGATGAGATGGCTGGATGGCATCACCAACTCAATGGACATGAGTTTGAGTAAGCTCTGGGAGTTGCTGATGGACAAGGAGTCCTGGCGTGCTGTGGTTCATGGGGTTGTAAAGAGTTGGACACAACTGAGTGACTGAACTGAACTGAAATGAGTGCCAAAGAATTGATGTTTTCAAACTGTGGTGCTGGAGAAAACTTTTGTGAGAACCTTGGACTGCAAGGAGGTCAAACCACTCAATCCTAAAGGAAATCAGTCCTGAATATTCATTGGAAGGACTGATGCTGAAGCTGAAGTTCCAATACTTTGGCCAAGTGATGTGAAAATCAGAGTCACTGGAAAAGACTCTGATGCTACCAAAGATTGATGACAGGAGAAGAAGGAAGCAGCAGAGGATGAGATGGTTGGATGGCATCACGACTCAATGGGCATGAATTTGAACAAACTCCAGGAGATAGTGAAGGACAGGAAAACCTCTCATGCTGCATTCCATAGGGTTGCAAAGAGTTGGACATGACTTAGCAACTGAACAACAGCAACAAACGTAGGTACAACAGAATTATTACAGAAGAAGTATTACATTTAATTCTGATAGTTCTAAAGAGATGTCTATATTAGTTAGATTACCAAATAAACATTAATACCAGATTAATTTAATACTGAATATTTCCCAGTTCATGTGAACCTAAAATTCATTTAATTTAATTTCTCTTGTGTTTAGACTTGTTTGATTTGTAAGTGCTTGTTTTTCTTTAAACAAATTAAATAGAGCTCATTTACAACTTAACCTCAACAATATTATCCAAGGATGAAGTCACATACTGAGACATACATATATCCAGACAGATACAATGAGAGATCTAGCTTCATTTCCTAAACTTAGTCATGAATCAGATATCACAGTATAAAATTCACTAGTTTATAGGATCAAGCTTGCTTTTACTAACTGTATATATAGCAAGAAGCATTTGGGGAACCAGTTTTTAAGACTTTTACCTAAATCAACTTTCTCTGAGATTTAAACAAAATGGTGACCACACAATATTATCCCATTTCACAAGACAGAATAGCCATCTCAAATCACTACAGAGAACACAAAGTATAAAACACAGGCCGGGCAATCCTAGTCAGATACTCCCTTAAATACAAGATTACAGTCTCTCAAAAAACCTCCTATGGAGCCACAGAACTTCAGATTCTGTATATACAGAGTAAATGGAAATATCTCAGGACTTCAGTGATTGCAAATGGAGCAAAGGAGGCCAGGTTGAAAGAAGAGGAGGAAGGAGGTGGGGAGGGAGGCAAACGGGCTGGACTTACAGACGTCTCTTGCCACGTGCAGATGCCCAGGTGTTACGGGACTTTTCCCTAGGCTTCCAGGAAGGAGGGACTGGAACGCAGCCCTACTAGTATCCAGAACAGACCAGAACCAGAATTTGAGCTCTCTGTCAACACCAGAGGTGATCCGTCTTGAACCCTCAGCTCAGGCTGAGACTCTTTAACCAGGTTCCTGAGTCTAAAACCAGGGGACAAGAAAAACCAGTAGGATAGGAGAGGTTAAGAAGAAGAAACAGAGAGGGAAGGAGAAGAGAGGTCAAATAAAGTCTTTTCTTCCTTGCCCAGTTGGGGCATTCTGGTCAGTCCATTTCAGGAGTCCCAATTGTGGCCACAGGGTTTGGTTCATCAGTGGCCAAGCTGGTTTCTGAGTACCCCGAGTGGTCAGGATGTCAGTCTCAGCAAAGAAGAGTCCCCACCAGAGTTGACAAGCAAGAGATTTATTGGGAAGGGGAACTTGGATGGAGAGCAGGAGGGTAAGCGAAGCCAGAAGGACTGCTCTGCCACATGGTTCAGTCTCAGATTTTTATGGTGATGGGATTAGTTTCCCAGTTGTCTCTGGTCAGTCATTCTGACTCAGTGTCCTTCCTGGTGGTACACACATTATTCAACCAAGATGGATTTCAGCGAGGAAGATTCTGGGAGGTTGGTAAGACAGGTGGCATCTCCTTTTGACCCTTCCCAAATTCTTCTGGTTGGTGGCATCTTTTTGGTTCCGTGTTCCTTACTAGTAACACCTGTCCTAAAATAATGCATGCCAATGTTTACTATGGTGCTGGCCAGGGTGGGCAGTTTCAGTCAATGTTTCCTGTAACAACTTCACTAAAATAAACTCAGGTATGACAAAAAGGGGCTTGTTATGAATAATGACAACCATTTCACCTTTATGGCTCAGTGGCCATTTCAGGAACTAAGGGCAACAGACCAAATATTATAGCAAAAGATTCTACCATTGCTCTTATCACTAAGAAAATTCCAAAGGTTTGGGGAGTTGTGACCCAAGAACTGTAGCCAAAGATCAAAATATATACTTGCTATAAGTCATAATAATGCAATCATGTCATATACTAGAGCGGGAGTGAGACTAATTTGTATTTTTCTACAGAGCTGTTCATCACAAGGCTTTATGCAATAATATTGATTTTTAAAACATTGCCCTATAATGTTACTTGTCTTGATTATCAAGTTATTGATGCTGCCTTAAGTTTTATGCCAAAGATGGGTGCTTCATTTGCCTCACATTTGGCCCCAGCCCAAACCTTCAGGTGCTGCAAGAACAGAAGTAATTGAAAGTTATTTTGGACTCACCACAGTGGCATTCTGCATACGCACAAGTTCAATTCAGTTCAGTTCAATAACTCAGTTATATCCGAATCCTTGCAACCCCATGGACTGCAGCGTGCCAGTCTCCCCTGTCCATCACCAACTCCTGGAGATTGATCAAATTCATGTTCATCCAGTCGGTGATGCCATCTAACCATCTCATCCTCAGTCCCCTTCTCCTACCTTCAATTTTTCCCAGCATCAGGGTCTTTTCCAATGAGTCAGTTCTAAGCATCAGGTGGCTAAAGTATTGGAGCTTCATCTTTAGCATCAGTCCGTCTGTGAATATTCAGGATTGATTTCCTTTTGCATTGACTGGTTTGATCTCCTTGCAGTCCAAGGAACTCTCAAGAGTCTTCTCCAACACCACAGTTCAAAAGCATTAGTTCCTCAAGGCTCAGCTTTCTTTATGATCCAACTCTCATATCCATACATGACTACTGGAAAAATGATAGCTTTGACTAGATGGAATGTCTAGATGTCTAGATGGAAAGTAACGTCTCTGCTTCTTAATAGGCAGTCTAGATTGGTCATAGCTTTTTTTCCAAGGAACAAGCATCTTTTAATTTCATGGCTGCAGTCACCATCTACAGAGATTTTGGAGCCCCCAAAAATAGTCTGTCACTGTTTCCATTGTTCCCCCATCTGTTTGCCATGAAGTGATGGGACCAGATGCCATAATTTTAGTTTTTTGAATGTTGAGTTTTAAGCCAGCTTTTTCACTCTTCTCTTTCACTTTCATCAAGAGACTCTTTAGTTCTTCACTTTCTTCCATAAGGGAGGTGCCATCTATGTATCTGAGATTATTGATATTTCTCCCTGCAGTCTTGATTCCAGCTTTTGCTTCATCCAGCCCAGCATTTTGCATGATGTACTCTGCATATAAGTTAAATAAACAGGTTAACAGTATACAGCTTTGACGTACTCCTTTCCCAATTTGGAACCAGTCCGTTGTTCCATGTCTAGTCCTAACTGTTGCTCCTTGGCCTGAACACAGATTTCTCAGGATGCAGGTAAGGTGGCCTGGTACTCCCATCTCTTGAAGAATTTTCCACAGTTTGTCATGATCCACACAGTCGAAGACTTTGTCATAGTCAATACAGCAAAAGTAGATGTTTTCCTGGAACTCTCTTGCTTTTTCTGTGATCCAACAGGTGGCAATTTGACCTATGGTTCCTCTGCTTTTGGATCTACAGTGACCTGCTGCAGGGTCAGAAGGACTGAATACAACAGTGGGTGCACAAGTCCTTTTGAAGAGGTTGTCATTACCTTCGTTACCCCTACCATAGTTTGGCCTCAGGCTAAACAACAGGGAGGGAACACAGCCCTGCCCTTCAACAGAAAATTGGACTAAAGATTTACTGAGCATGCTCCCCGCCCCTCCCACCCATTAGAACAAGACCCAGTTTCCCCCACAGTCAGTCTCTCCCATCAGGAAGCTTCCATAAGCCTCTTATCCTTATTCATCAGAAGGCAGACAGAGTGAAAACCACAATCACAAAAAACTAACCAAACTGATCACATGGACCACAGCCTTGTCTAACTCAATGAAACTATGAGTCATGCCATGTAGGGCCACCCAAGATGGACAGGTCATAGTGGAGAGTTCTGACAGAAGGTGGTCCACTGGAGAAATGCAAACCACTTCAGTATTCTTGCCTTGAGAAGCTCATGAACAGTATGAAAAGGCAAAAATACAGGGCACTGAAAGATGAACTCCCCAGATCAGTAAGTATGCTACTGGAGAAGAGTGCAGAAATAACTCCGGAAAGAATGAGGATACAGACCGAAAGCAAAAACAATGCCCAGTTGCGGATGTGACTGATGGTGGAAGTAAAGTCTGATGCTATAAAAAACAATATTGCATAGGAACCTGGAATCTTAGGTCTATGAATCAATATAAATTGGAAGTGATCAAACATGAGATGGCAAGAGTAAAATCGACATTTTAGAAACCAGTGAACTAAAATGGCCTGTAATGGGTGAATTTAATTCAGATCTGCTACTGTGGGGAAGAATCCCTTAGAAAAAATGGAGTCACTCTCATAGTCAACAAGAGAGTCTGAAATGCAGTACTTGGGTGCAGTCTCAAAAATGGCAGAATGATCTCTGTTCATTTTCAAGGCAAACCATTCTGTGTCACAGTAATCCTAGCATGCCCCAACCACTAATGCCAAAGAAGCTGAAGCTGAATGGCTCTATGAAAGCCTACAAGACCTTCTTGAACTAACACCCAAAAAAGATGTCCTTTTCATCACGGGGACTGGATACAAAAGTGGGAAGTCAAGAGATACCTGGAATAACAGGCAAGTTTCCTTGGAATACAAAATGAATCAGTTCAAAGGCTAACAGTTTTGCCAGGAGAACACACTGGTCATAACAAACACCCCCTTCCAAAAACACAAGAGATGACTCAATACGTGGACATCAGCAGATGGTCAATACCGAAATCAGATTGATTACATTCTTTGCAGCTGAAGATGGAGAAGCTCTGTACAGTCAGCAAAAACAAGACTGGGAGCTGACTGTGGCTCAGATCATGAACTCCTTATTGTTGTAAAATTCAGACTTAAATTTAAGAAAGTTAGGAAAACCACTAGACCATTCAGGTATGACCTAAATCAAATCCCTTATGATTACACAGTGGAAGTGACAAATAGATTCAAGGGATTAGATCTGTTAGACAGAGTGCCTGAAGTGTACCACTTTGTAAAGTGCATCTCTAAGGGAACATCAAATATACATTTTGTGCTAATGTCAAATGGACAAGCATTAAAGAATAATATTTGAACAAGTGAAGATGAATACTTACTATCAGTATCACAAAATGCATTTGGGTGCTGCAGAAAAATATTAGACTTTTTATCCAAATCAATTTAATAATTATTTCAAATGTATTATGAATACTTAATAGTCAATTTTTTTTAATTTGATATTCTCATGCAGGAATAAGAATTTATCAGCACTGCCTGCTACTCAGATGTTCCTATGGTTACTGAACTGCCTCATTGTGATACTTTATAGGTCTTCACTTTCAACTGACATCAGAAGAAGAGCAAGATATTTGGGGGCTTCTTTATTTTTCCTTAACAATTTCTTCTCCCCTTCATATGTCTTATAATAAGTGATTATATTCAGATTGATGGTGCTATACCATGAATGTTATATATGATTTGAAAGTTTTATTTTTTGTCACATTTGAAGTGACCAGTGTTGACATTCTCCCCTCTATTCTGCTTTGGTGAGTCCCTTATAAGACTTGCTCTTAAAATGCAGTGGCCTAAATGAAGTAAAATAATTCAATTCAGCTCTTAAAGGTCATTTTGTTTAATATAGATGCCACTATATCAAGCAATTTTAT
>NW_011494910.1:4984885-5030590 GCF_000754665.1 Bison bison bison | reverse complement strand
AAGACTGGCTGGTGCACTGGGACGACCTAGAGGGATGGTACGGGGAGGGAGGAGGGAGGAGGGTTCAGGATGGGGAACATGTGTATTCCTGTGGTGGATTCATGTTGATATATGGCAAAACCAATACAATATTGTAAAGTTAAAAAATAAAATTTAAGAAATTAATAGCTTTAACAATTAGTAATCATAGAGCATATTTGTGATAATGCCTAAATGGTGTGTGTGTGTATATATATATATATATAAATTTCCTTCAACTGATTGATAGAATCTTAGTGTAAAGCACATAAGAAGACTCTTCACCCTGAGTTACATCTAGGATATTTACCTATACCTAAATAGATGGGGAAACAATGGAAACAGTGTCAGACTTTATTTTGGGGGGCTCCAAAATCACTGCAGATGGTGACTGCAACCATAAAATTGAAAGACACTTATTCCTTGGAAGGAAAGTTATGACCAACCTAAATAGCATATTCAAAAGCAAAGACATTACTTTGCCAACAAAGGTCCGTCTAGTCAAGGCTATGGTTTTTCCAGTGGTCGTGGATGGATGAGAGATTTGGACTGTGAAGAAGGCTGAGCGCCAAAGAATTGATGCTTTTGAACTGTGGTGTTGGAGAAGACTCTTGAGATTCCCTTGGACTGCAAGGAGATCCAACCAGTCCATTCTAGAGGACATCAGCCCTGGGTGTTCTTTGGAAGGAATAATGCTGAAGCTGAAACTCCAGTACTTCGGCCACCTCATGCAAAGAGTTGACTCATTGGAAAAGACTCTGATGCTGGGAGGGATTGGGGGCAGGAGGAGAAGGGGACGACAGAGGATGAGATGGCTGGATGGCATCGCTGACTCGATGGAAGTGAGTTTGAGTGAACTACGGGAGATGGTGATGGACAGGGAGGCCTGGCGTGCTGCAATTCATGGGGTCGCAAAGAATCGGACACAACTAAGCAACTGACTGAACTGAAGAGAGAATATTTGGTAGTAACTATAAATCTGAATGATAGTCTTTTTAGATTACCACCACTGCTGCTCTGATTAGATGTGATTAAATATGGCCTTCACAGATGCCAGAAATTACATTGCAAGGGTTTTCAGCTATTTGGCCTTTCACATGACAAAGCTAAAAAGCAAATTGTGGCCAAGTACTGAGGCTATTTGGTGCATTTCTGGTAGCATTTAATGGTGTACATTAAAATGGTATTCTAGTTGGAGAGAGAGTTGTTCTGTTGTGAAATCCAGTGTGATAGTTTCCTGGGACACAGGGGCAGTGGTAGGTGCGTGCAATTCTGGCCTGGGTGCATGTGTCTCAACTGGTGGTGAATTGAAGGTAGTGAACTGTAGGTACATCACCAGAGACACACTTTGCCCCACTCAGCACTTTGGAAATGTACCCTAATCACTTGGATCATCCCTATACGTTCTAGGCAAGCAGTTATTTAAATATGGCTTACAATGATCCTGTTTACTTTGGCAGGAAAAAAAAAAGCAATAACATTAGCTAAGATGTCCTGGTTAGGCATGCCACCAAATAGTGTTCAGAACTGTTCTGTAATCTTTAGCTGTAGGAATATTAGGTTCCACATGTTAGTTGTTCAGTTGTGTCCAATTCTTTGAGACCCCATGGACTATAGCCCACCAGGCTCCACCATCCATGGGCTTTCCTAGGCAAGAATACTAGAGTGGGTTGCCATTCCCTTCTCCAGGGGATCTTCCTGATCTAGGGATCAAACCCAGGTCTCCCACATTGCAGGCAGATTCTTAACCACCTGAGCCACCAGGGAAGTCCTACATGGATGGCCACTAATTTCTTCCACTTTCCGTACCAGGCTAGACACTCTGGTGTCTAGCCATCTCTTCTAATGCCAAAATGCCATTGCTTCTAATCATACCAAGAACCCATACTATTCATAAAAGATAGAAATTTCCTAGTACAGCTTATAATGACTATAAATAACTCTCATACAAATTCTGAAATCTGGAATAAGGGCAGCCCTGGGAGGGTTGGGAGAGCCGTGAAAAGAAGAACCTGTGAGAGAGGGAAAGCATCTCTAGCAGAACCTCTACTAATTGGCCCTCAAGGATTGCTACCTCTAATCCTCTATTGGTAGCCCATGTGAATACACTGTGACCACAAACTAGACCTAGTAAATGGCATGGTTAAGGAAACAGATTTACCGCAAAATCTCAGCGCTCCTCTTTTGGAGGATGTGGAGCACTGATCAGTCAGGCCAGTGATGAAATTTCATGTCCCAGGAGGCAGGAGCTAAGGTAGAGAGCACCGATCTTCAGGGGACCAGGGATTTCATTATTAGAGACCACATAGTGATTTGAGTGACAATCCCTTGTAGCTCAGTCGGTAGAGTCTGCCGGCAAGGCAGGAGACCCGGGTTCAGTTTCTGGGTCAGGAAGATCCCCTGGAGAAGGAAATAGCAACCCACTTCAATATTCTTGCCTGGAGAATCCCATGGAGAGAGGAGCTGGCAGGCTACAGCCTACGGGGCCACAAGAGTCAGACATGACTGAGCCACTAAGCGTACAACACACACACAAGTAGCAGTATGACCAGGGGACTCAAAAATACTTAAATTATGCCTCATCGAATACGCCTCATCTTTTCTGCCATCACTTTATCTCCAGCTCTGCTCCCTTACCCTGACTCCCAGATTGGGAGATATAAGGTCAGGAAATAACCCCAGTGAGGGCCTGGCCTCTCAGTTCCTCAGGCTCTGTATCTGCACTGACACTCTCCTCAGTCAGTGACATTCAGCACCCTCTCCAATGGCCATCCTAGACTTGGTCATTACCCAGAACCTTTTTATTCATCTGAATAAAAAATTCAGATAACACCATTCTGTGACCGCAATTTTCCATCTTTCCAGTTTGTTCATTCTGAATAACCTGCTATTGAGACCTTTTTCTCCCAACATCATCAACCCCTCTTCAGACTGAGAGTCAGCAGCACACATTTTAATCTTTTATTGCTATCTTAAACTTTGCTGCTTTGTCCTTTCATCACTCCCATCCAATGAAATCCAAACCTTAAATGAATCAGGGCTCAGCTCTTCATGCCAACAGAGCTCTGGGAAACACCAAAAACATAAAATCAAGCAAACTGATACCACTATAAATTTATGACACCAATTTCACCCAGGCCTTCAACACTAACCCCCTGATAATTCTCTATTCCATGAGGCTGGTTTTATATTTTCTAGAACATTTTTAATCCTTCTCTAACTTGCTTGGCATTCAGACCTCCCTACTCCTCCCTGTCTTTGAGGGGGCGTGCTTACTTCTTCAGTGGGAAAACAGAATTGATAATAAAGGATGCCTCATTCAAGCAGCTGCTGCTGCTGCTACTGCTGCTAAGTCACTTCAGTCATGTTCGACTCTATGTGACCCCATAGACGGTAGCCCACCAGGCTCCCTCATCCCTGGGACTCTCCAGGCAAGAACACTGGAGTGGGTTGCCATTTCCTTCTCCAATGCATGAAAGTGAAAAGTGAAAGTGAAGTCGCTCAGTCACGTCCGACCCTTAGCGACCCCATGGACTGCAGGGGTTGGACTGGGGCCTACTAGGCTCCTCCATCCATGAGTTTCCAGGCAAGAGTACTGTAGTGGGTTGCCATTTCCTTCTCCACATTCAAGCAGTAATCCCACCCATCCTTTCCTTCTTCCCCACATAAAACTAAGATGTCCATTCTCCTATCTGAGGTCATTTTCTCCAGCTGAGCTCTGAACCTTTTCCTTGTCTCTTTCCCAAGAAACTCGGGCTACTCTTCCACCTCTGTCTATCACGGCAGTTTATCCCTTTAACCTGATGTCCTGCTTCAGTTACCGCCTTCTCTGTCTTTACTTTCTTTAGCAACTGAGTGTAACTTTTGCTGGTCTTCAAAATTATACTTTTATTACTATTAAGTATAAAATTATGATTATTGTTATATGTTATATATAACTATGTTCACATTATATAAATACAAAGTGTCAAATAAATCCTTTCGCTTCCTCAGTTCAGTTCAGTTCAGTCACTCAGTCGTGTCTGACTCTTTGCGACCCCATGAATCGCAGCACGCCAGGCCTCCCTGTCCAGCACCATCTCCCGGAGTTCACTCAGACTCACGTCCATCGAGTCAGTGAAGCCATCCAGCCATCTCATCCTCTGTCGTCCCCTTCTCCTCCTTCCCCCAATCCCTCCCAGCATCAGGGTCTTTTCCAATGAGTCAACTCTTCGTATAAGGTGGCCAAAGTATTGGAGTTTCAGCTTTAGCATCATTCCTTCCAAAGAAATCCCAGGGCTTATGTCCTTCAGAATGGACTGGTTGGATCTCCTTGCAGTCCAAGGGACTCTCAAGAGTCTTCTCCAACACCACAGTTCAAAAGCATCAATTCTTCGGCACTCAGCTTTCTTCACAGTCCAACTCTCACATCCATACACAACCAGTGGAAAAACCATAGCCTTGACTAGATGGACCTTTGTCTTCCTAACCATCTCCCAAATACAAACCCCAGAGATAATCACTATAAGATTGTCTATATGTTTGTTATATATAGAGATGTATAAGAATTTCTTATATAAATGGAATTGTATGATACATGCTGTCCTGCAACTTGCTCTTTTCATTTTTTCCATTTTAGATATCTTTCCGAATTAGTGCATATAAGTACACCTCATTCTTTTTAATGTATGTGTTAATTGCTCAGTCGTGTCTGACTCTTTGTGACCCCATGGACTGTAGCCCACTAGTCTTGTCTGTCCTGGGATTTTCCAGGCAAAGATACTAGAGTGGGCTGCCATTACCTCCTCCAGGGGAACTTCCCAACCCAGGGATCATACCCAGGTCTCCTAGATTGCAGGCAGACTCTTTACTGTCTGAACCATCAGAGCTGCATTTAATTTTCATGGTTTTTAAACATTCACTGCTCCATTCCTCAGTTCCTAGAACAGTATCTGGCAAATAGCAGGCACTCTATGAATATGAATATGGACTTCCCTGCTGGATCAGATGGTAAAGCATCTGCCTACAATGTGAGAGACCCAGGTTTGATCCCTGGGTCAGGAAGATCCCCTGGAGAAGGAAATGGCAACTCACTCCAGTACTCTTGCCTGGAAAATCCCATGGACGGAGGATCCTGGTAGGCTACAATCCATGGCATCACAAAGAGTTGGACATGACTGTGACTTCACTTTCACTTTTTACTTTATGAATATTTAATGAATAAGTGAATGAACAAACTATACTGTTTATGAGTGAGTATACTACATTTGAAAGCAGTGCTTTATTGATTTACATTTGAATTATCTTCAGTTTATTGCTTTTGCAGATAAACTTAGCCTGAACAACAGTTCATACCCTTCCTGTTGCATCTTTTTTTTTTTTCTTTTTTTTTATTTATTTATTTTTTTTTCTAATTTTATTTTATTTTTAAACTTTACATAATTGTATTAGTTTTGCCAAATATCAGAATGAATCCGCCACAGGTATACATGTGTTCTGGTCCATATATCTTCCTGGCTCCCCTCGTCTGTGTACCTCCATCTACTTTCACGAAAATAGTTTCTGTTTCATGTATGACCAGCAAAGAAATTGCTTTTGATTGGCATGAACAAGAAACCCAGCAAGAATGAGCATATGTGATGAATAGGATTTGCTGGAAATTTCTCTAGTATTACTAAGGTGTGGTTCACCAATGATTCTGATTCTTCTTTCAGACGCAGAGTGGGATAACTCTTTGTTCTCTTTTAAAGGTCCCTTAAAGTGACTTGCTTCTGCCAGCTGCAGCCTTAAGGAGCCAGCATAATTGTTTTGTTCTTCCATTTACAGTATAGGCTTCCTTTGCGTGGGTCCCAGAACAGAGCTGCCCCTGTCAACACAGTATGGGTATGCAATGATAGCAAGAAATAAATCTTGCTTGTAAAGCCCTTGAAATTTAGGGATTGTTTGCTAAGGAAACCAACCTAGCTCCTCCCAACTTCCCTGTGGTCCAGGGAAGGCCCACATCAAGTTCTTGCAGCTGTTTCTTTTTTATAAAGGACGTTTTCAATTGAATTGTAAATAACATATAATATTTTATTAGTCTCACATGTGCAACATAGTGATTTAATATTTTACACATGGTGAAATAATCAGGAAGACCAGTTACATCCATCATCATAACGGTTAATATTAATGACCACATTCCCTATATATCTATCTCATCCCCATGACATATTTATCTTACAGATGGACGTTTGTACCTTTTAATTCCCTTCAACTATTTCATCCATCCCCCAACCCCCTCCTCTCTGGCAACAAACTTCTTTGTTCTCTGCATTTTGAGTCTGTTTCTGTTTTGTTTTGTTTGTTAATTTGTCTTGTTTTTTAGATTCTACATATAAATGAAATCATATGGTCTTTGTTTTCCTCTGTCTGACTTACTTCACTTAGTATAACACCCTGCAGATCCACTCATATTGTTGCAATGGAAAATTTTCATTCTTTTCATTCTCTATGTATACATATCATATCTTCTCTATCCATTCATCTATGGATGAACACTTAGATTGATTCTATATCTTGGCTATTGTAAATAATGCTTCAATTTGAACATTGGGGTGCATATAACTTTTTCTAATTAATCTGTTTTTAATTTTATTTGGATAAACACCCAGAAGTAAAATTGCTGAATCATATGGTCATTCTATTTTTAAATTTTCAAGTGACTTTCACACTGTTTTTCATGACAGCACTAATTTACATTCCAACCAACAGTGTACAAGTGTTCCCTTTTCCCCACATCTTTGCCAATGCTTCTTTCTTGTCTTTCTAAAATAGCCATTCTATGTACAGATGGCTAATAAACACATGAAAAGATGCTCAATATCACTCATTATCAGAGAAATGAAAATCAAAACCACAGTGAGGTACCATCTCACGCCAGTCAGAATGGCTGCTGTCCAAAAGTCTACAAACAATAAATGCTGGAGAGAGTGCAGAGAAAAGGGTTAGGGACTCTTACACTGTTGGTGGGAATGCAAACTAGTACAGCCACTGTGGAGAACAGTGTGGAGATTCCTTAAAAGACTGGAAATAGAACAGCCATATGACCCAGCAATCCCACTGCTGGACATATACATCGAGGAAACCAGAATTGAAATACACACGTTTACCCCAATGTTCATCTCAGCACTGTTTACAATAGGCAGGACATGGAAGCAACATAGATGTCCATCGGCAGACGAATGGATAAGAAAGCTGTGGTAGACAATAGAATATTACTCAGTTATTAAAAAGAACACATTTGAATCAGTTCTAATGAGGCAGATGAAACTAGAGTCTATTATACAGAGTGAAGTAAGTCAGAAATAAAAACACCAATACAGTATATTAACGCATATATATGGAATTTCGAAAGATAGTAATGATGACCCTATATGTGAGACAGCAAAAGAGACACAGATGTAAAGAACAGACTTTTGGACTCTGTGGGAGAAGATGAGGGTGGGATGATTTGAGAGAATAGCATTGAAACATGTACGTTATCATACGTGAAATAGATCGCCAGTCCAGGTTCGATGCATGAGACAGGGTGCTCAGGGCTGGTGCACTAGGATGACCATGAGGGATGGGATGGGGAAGGGAGATGGGATGGGGGTTCAGGATGTGGAACACATATACACCTATGGCTGATTCATGTCAGTGTATGGCAAAAACCACTACAATACTGTAAAGTAACTAGCCTCCAATTAAAATAAATTAATTAATTTAAAAAATAAAACAGCCCTTCTGACAGATGTGTGTGAGGTGGTAGCTCATTGTGGTTTTGATTTGCATTTCCCGGATCATTAGTTATGCTGAGCATATTTTCATGTTGGTCATTTGTATGTCTTTGGAAAGAACATCTACTCAAGTTGTCTACTTTGTTCTGTTTTGTTGAAATTGAGTTTTATGAACAGTTTATATATTTTAGATATAAACCCCTATTCAAATATATCATTTGCAAATATATTTTCACCTTTTCATTTTGTTGGTGGTTTTCTTTGCTATGAAAAGCTTTTTAGCTTGATGTACCCATTTGTTCATTTTTTATTTTGTTTTCCTTGCCTAAGAAGACATATACAAAAAAGTATCGCTAAGACTGATGTCAAAGCGTTATTGCCTATGTTTTTCTAGGAATTTTATGGCTTTTGGTCTTACATTTCAGTCTTTAATCCATTTTGAGCTTATTTTGGTACATAATATAAGAAAATTATATAGATTCATTCTTTAGCATGTAGCTCTTCAGTTTTCCAACACTGTTTATTAAAGAGTCTTTTCCCCATTGTATATTCTTGCCTCCTTTGTTGTCGATTAATTGATCATATGAACATGGTTTTATTTCTGCATTCTATTCTGTACCACTGATTCATGGGTCTGTTTTTGTGCCAAAATCATACTATTTTGATTACTGTAATTCTATAGTACAGTTCCAAGTCTGGAAGTATGATATCTCCAGTTGTATTATTCTTTTGCAAGATTTATTTGGCTATTCTGGTTCTTTTGTAGTTCCATACAAATTTTCAAATAACTTGCTCTAGTCCTATATTTTGTTAAGGATTGCAGTTAGTCTGTAGATTGTTTTGAATAGTATGGACATTTTAAGTATATTGATTCTTCTAATCCATGGGCACAATATACCTTTCCATTTATTTGTGTTGTCTTTCATTTCTTTCCTCAAGCCTTACAGGTTTAGGTTTTTTCATCTCCTTGGGTAAATTTATTCCTAGGCTGCACAGTTTCTAAAGGTATCATGTTGGATTCCTGATTCATTTCTTCCCCCAAGACCAGGCTGGGCACTCTGGGTCCCTTCTGATGACCTGTGCTTCAGATACATAACCTTTGTCAATACAGTAAACATCCTCTCTGGCTGACTTTTCCTGATAGCAATTTTCTCTATCCATGGCTACCTTGCTCCAAAGAATTGTTTGTTTTTAAACAAATGTACTACATGATTCTCTCTCAGATAAACTGGAAGAAGACAAAATGTAATTG
Source organism: Bison bison bison (assembly GCF_000754665.1). Classification (NCBI taxonomy): domain Eukaryota; kingdom Metazoa; phylum Chordata; class Mammalia; order Artiodactyla; family Bovidae; genus Bison; species Bison bison. The sequence goes on along the minus strand of NW_011494910.1, from coordinate 5,021,581 downwards.
TTATTTTGAGATATATCCTTATCGGCCTCAGCACCCTCACCCGGAACAGCTGTTCTTCCAGGGCATTGCCTGCAGCGTCTCTGTAAGCCTTCCTGTTTCCTGCTTCCTTGCTGGGCCTGATTCATTAGGACCATGGAGAAGTCTGCACTGTCAGTCATGGCATTTCTCTCGCACCGTTACAGAGAACAGCTCTTGGTATCAGATGGTCTGTAGCAGCATTAGGAGAACAAGCCTCTGTTACACTTACTTTCCATCTGCACTCAAGTCAGGGTTTACTCTCGTGTGTTGGAAAGAATGCTTTGGGTGAACACCTCAGTCTCTTCCTCCAAGGTTGCCTTTACCACAAAAGCCAGAACAATGTCCACCTCAAAAAAATAACAAAAAAGGAATTATTTCATGTTTAAAAATCTAAATCAGTCTTTTGTAAGCTAAATCTGTCCCATGTATAATAAGCCCTGCCTGCAAGATGCTTGGTGTGGATAACTTGACATGACCGCCAATAACTTTAATCCTTTCTGTGGCATAGTTTTACAAACTGCAAGCAAATTAAAGGAGCTTTTTGACTGGCTTTTGCTTCAAAACAGTTCCAAAATGTAGTTACCTAAAGCAATTACTTATAAACAAGGATTCTTCTGGGAAGTCTTTCTGATATGGTTCAAGCTCAGCTTGTCTCAGTTTGCCTAGCTTAGGTGCCTGTAGTCTGTCGGCGAGTTGACTGGAGACTGGCTAGTTTCCATGGCCTCACATATCTGCTATCAGCTGAGACAAAGAAGGGGCATATATCTTTTTCATCAGCCAGCAAGATAGCCTAGACTTATTCACATGATGGTGGACATAGGATTTCAAGAGCAGCAACAAGGGGAACCCTAATGCACAAAGTGATTTGCAAGGTTCTGCTTATATCATATTTGTTACTTTTGTCCCATTGGCCAAAGCAAATGACAAAGTAGCCCAAACTCAAAGGATGAAGAAAGCTTCTACCTCAAATTGGAGGGATTCTTAAAGATGTAGATACAAGGACAGGAAGCATCTGTGGCCATTTTTTGCCATCTGCCATAAAAGGGCAGTCTCCAACCCAGGCCTCAGGCTTCCTTTTCAAAGCCTCAGGCTTCCTCAGGCTTTCCTTCCTTTCTATCCACGTAGTGTACTCATTCCACTCCCACGGGACCCTTCAGAAGCCTGGGATACGTCCTATACCATCTCTAGCTCCCCAAATCTGCACTAGTGTCTATAGCACAAAGCGCCATTCTGTATGGCTTGGGATAAAAGACTATCATTTTCGTAAACAACTATATAAATGGTTTCCAAATCAGGAACTCAATAGTTAAAGTTTGAGTAGCATACCATTACTATGTGAATTTTTAAGAGCTGCAGCAGTTAGCATATTGAATTCTTTTAATTTCAGTTACTCCTTAACTTCAAGTACTAGCATTTCTATAATGTTGCATAATTTATCCATAGAGAAACATCCTCATGTCTTGTACCTGGCACTTCGTTCTCTGCACTTTTCTTCTTTACAGCTTCCAGATTGCAAGGTATACTAATACTTGTTAACATACACATTGTGGAAAATCTGGAATCACTTTGTTTAATACAGTTATTAGCCACATGTGGTTACTGAGTATTTCAAATATGGCTAGTTCAAATTTAGATGTGCTTTAATTTAAATATATCTATACTTAAATACAGTGTGTATATATATATATTTAAATAGACATACTTATTATACTGCATATATATAAGTATATATATACACTTATATATACTGCATTTAAGTGTATATATATATATATATATACACACACATATATATATATACACACTTATATATATATATATATACTGCATTTTTAGGATTTAGTATGAAGAAAAGAATGTTAAATACAATGCTAATAACTTTCACATTGATTACATATCAAAATGACTCTAAATAAAATACATTATTGAAACTAATTTCAAATATTTAATTTTACTTTTTAAATGTAGCTACTGAAATTTATACATTTTGGCTCTCAGAATTTATTCTAGAAATTTACAGAAAAATAAAAGATAATGGGTTATATTAATATCAACCAAATATGTTTGAATATATTTGAGAACAAAAAAACATTCTGAAAGATAAAGAAGTTTATTACATAATAAAAAAGGGTCAGTTATCAAGAAGATACAAATTCTAAACATTTATGCCCCTAATGATAGTACTTTAAAGTATAGGAAGCAAAAACTAAAAGCTACAGGAAATAATAGACAAACCTACAAAGAGAATTTTGATACCCCTTCTTCCAGTCATTGATAGAACAAATAGACTGAAAATCAGCCAGAGTAGAGAAGACTGGAACCATATTAGCAACCAACTTTACCTAATTGACATTTATAGGGAGTACCACTCAGCAGCAAAACACACAGTCTTTACAAGAATACATGGAATATTGAACAAGTGCCACATTCTAAGCCATAAAACATGTATCAATAAAATTGATAAATCCAAGGCAGACTGGTCAGGAAGCAAAAAGAGAGAAGATATGAATTATCAGCGTCAGGAATAAGCATCACTATAGATCCTACAGCTAATCAAAGAATAAGAAAGTCACAACTGTAGAAGTTAGTAAGGTAAAAAATACTGTATTTTTTAAATTTATTTATTTTAATTAGAGGCTAATTATGTTACAATATTGTATTGATTTTGCCATACATCAACATGAATCCGCCACGGGTGTACACATGTTCCCAATCCTGAACCCCCTCCCACCTCCCTCCCCATACCATCCCTCTGGGTCATCCCAGTGCACCAGCCCCAAGCATCCTGTATTTTGTGTGAGTGTGGCAAGAACTCTCCTGCACAGTGAAGCATACTGATACTGCAACTTCTTTCCTGAGAATGTATCCAAGAGAAAGCCTCAAGCAATTTCCAATTTGCGTTTTTCTTGCTCCAGTTTTTCAATCTCCAGAGACAATTTATGTAACTCCAGGGCCACCTTTGCTTCCATGGCATTCGGGAGACACTTTAGGAGTTTTTGGCCTTTAAAGACTGCCTCACAAACTTCAGCAGATACCTGAAAGAGGAAACAAAAAGAATGATTTCAGAAAGTTTCCTCATCCTTGTAAAGGGTGAGCTTCTTCAGGAAGTCTTATGACATAAGAAAGACTGGAAAATGAAGAACTACCCCAGGACTGATGATGGGTAGGAAACTCCAGAAAAATATTTTGGATCCTAGAAAAATATTTTCCTGAGAGCTCAGTCTGTGTTTGTTCTCAAATAATAATCAGCATCAGTGCCAAACACAGAGGAAGTATAAGCAGGAAGAAAATCCCCCCCCCAAAACAACTAGCACATCAGTTCTGCTGACCAACCAGAAATGGAGCAAAACCACATAATTTATTGGAGGAAATACTAAAGACTAGATATCTGGTCAATAAGACTCTTGTTCACACACCTGAGATGACCTACTGTAAGGTGGAAAAAGCCAATAGACACCTCATAAATTCACCCCCCTCAACTGAAATAGACCTTTAAGACATATTATTTCTTTTTCTATTTTATGAACCATCCCATTTCCCTTTAATTAATTTTGAGGTGTCATATGACATAAAATTCATTGGCTGTTACTCACCTTCTCACACTTGGGCACATCTGGACTCCAGAATTTGTTCTCTGAGCAAAGGATGTCCTGGGAACCAACCATCCTATAGCCAGGGTCACACCTGACGGTGACAGTTTCAGGGCTGACATATTGATCCTTCTCCACAGACAGCTTTCCATTTGATATTTCTGGTTTTTGGCATAGAGCTGTAATCAAGACACATTTTCTTAGCATTGTGAATATCTCAGATACAACACATTTTAACACTAATAATAGCATTTAAAAAGGATAAAAATATTGCTGAATTCTACCTTTCTTTTCTATGCTACTGATACACTACTATTACTACTACCAATACTGGCAAGTATTTATGGAGCTCTGGCTGGAATCACCTGTGTGCAAACACAATATGTACATCATTTAAAGTAAGCTTTCAGCAACTCTGTGAGGGAGGCCCTATGGTTATCTCCACCTTAGAGATGAGGCAACTGAGACACAGGGAAGTTAAATGCCTTGCCCCACATCACATAATTGCAGCTGCAAAGCAAAAGTGAGAGCCTAGGGGCTGTTCTTAGCTGTTAACTTCTGCCCTATGGGACCTCTCTTCTTGCCTCAGTTTCATCTTGTGTAAAAAAAAAAAAATAGCACCAGTAACTCAGCTCCTGGAGTTATTATGAGTGAAATGATTTAAATAACCTTTAGGAACATTTTCCTTATTCTGCCATAATAGCCACTTACCCAATAAGGAGGTCAACCCTATCAGTCAACTCTCCCATGAAAGGTTCTGGCCTCTATAAGAATTTGAGGTGCCATTTATTGGATATGTGGGAATTAAACCACAGTGGACCTCACTCAGGCTCAAGCACATGTTCATGACAACTCTACCTCTGGCTGGGAGGACGCGTTCTCTCAGAGTCACTTCTGAATTACTCCATAGTAGCTCTATCTCTTAGTGCTATTCTGCCTCCAGAGAACCTAGATTACCTTTACACTGAGGAGCCGGTGATGACCACCCGACAAATCTGCAGGAGATTCTAGCCTCTCCAACAAGAGTATATCCTTCCTGACATTCATACTCAACCACATCAGTTCCCAATATTTCTCTTTGAATATACATAAAGTGTCCATGTTTAACTTCAGGTGGTGGACTACAACCTTCAATGGTGAAAGAGAGAGAAGAGGTTTTTGTTGTTATTGTTGTTTAAACAAAGCAGCACATTAAACAAAGCAGCATTCAACTAAAGTGATCGATTGAAAGACTTTTATCCTTCCCAATAAATTTCATTGCCCATAAGATAATTGGAATTATTCACAAAGGAAAAATGTGGTGGTGGTGGTTTAGTGACCAAGTCGTGTCCAACTCTTGTGACTTCAGGGACTGTAGCCTGCCAGGCTTCTCTGTCCATGGGATTCTCCAGGCAAGAATACTGAGTGGGTTTCCATTTCCTTCTCCAGGGGATCTTCCCAACCCAAGGATCGAACCCGGGTCTCCAGCACTGCAGGCAGATTCTTTACCAACTGAGCTATGAAGGAAGCACCAAAGAAGGACTGTGCTCCTCTATTACTATGTGGCTGGAAATTAAGGAAAGGAGGTATGTATAAGGGTATCTGAGGGAAAGAGAACTGATCACCTTGTATACAACTGTTTTTTTTTTTTTAATAAGTTTAAATATTTAGCAAAATATGAGTATAAGCATTTACCATAAAATGTCAGGCAGTACTTAAAGCATTTAACAAATATTAACTCATTTAATTCTCCCAAACAACCCTATGAGGTATGCATTATTATTATTATTTTCATTTCATAGATGAGGAAACACAGAGAAGTACAGTAACTTTCCCAAGGTCACACAAGGGAGGGACTGAGTCAGGGCAGTTCTGCTCCACGCAGACCATGGTCTTGGCAATACACTGCCCTCAGCAGAGAGAATGGGCTACTTGAGGACAGTGGAAGACTTCCAGTAATTAAAGCTTAGAGTCAGTCTTTTTTTTTTTTTAACTAAAGTTACTAAAGAAACATTCGTGATCAAGAGACATTGTTCTGTGAAAACTTGTAGGGACTGTGCAAATCCAGAATACCATATCACTTGCGTACCCATCAATCCCAAGAATATTCTGTGGTTTTGCATCTTTTATAGAAAAGAATATTAGAAAATGTTTTCTGAAATTACTTCAATAATGAAATAAGAATTAACCCATACAAAGACATTATATCAAATTTCACATAGCCTTGGAGGATTTAGTTAATTTTAAAATATTGGCAAATACACATAATTTTAAGAAACAGACGTTAGGTTTATCAGGACTTGGAAAGCTTTCATAATTTTGTGTCTTCTATAAATAAAAGATTAAAGTTATAGAGTAAACCTGGGTTCAGTGAATTTTCTAGAGCATCTCACAGAAATCAGAGAAATATTTAACTTACCAGATTTATTGTAAAAGGATATAACTCAGGAACAGCCATACGGAAGAGATGCAAAGGGCAAAGTGTGTGAAAGGGGCACAGAGCTTCCATGCCATCTCCAGAAATGCCAGTTTTCCTGCACCTCTACATATTCACCAACCAGAAGCTCTCTAAGTCCCATCTTTTGGGGGTTTTATGGAGGCTTTATCACATAGATATGGCTAATAAAAACATTGGTCATTAGCAATTGATTCAACCTCCAACCCCTGCCTCCTCACCAGAGGCAGAGGGTAAGACTGATAATTCCAACCCTCTAATCATGATTAGCAACCACTGTCCATCTTTGGGCTTACTCATGGTTCAGCAGTCAAGAATCCGCTTGCTATGCAGGAGACACAGGAAATTTGGGTTCAATCCCTGGGTCGGGAAGATCCCCTGGAGGAGAGCATGGCAACCTACTCCAGTATTCCTGCCTGGAGAAACCCAGGTAAAGAGGAGCCTTGCGAGCTATAGTCCAAAGAGTCAAACATGACTGAAGTGACTTGAGCACCCTTCTTTAGTTGGGGTTCTGAAGTTAGTTCATTAGACACCTTTCTCATCATCTTTACTTAGGATATTATCAGAGTTTTGGGAGCTGTGAGCCAGGAACCTTGGACAAAGACCAAATACACATTTTCTGAATGACCAAATGACCAAAAAAATTTTTTTTTCTTTCAAATCACATTATCACATTTGTGAACGCACCTGACCAACTCTGGCACACAACAATATTTGGTTTCTCTGAACTACATTTCTTGTTAGCAATAACAGGTGTATCTATCTATGTCCTAAGCACCGTGTTAAGCACTTCACTTACAACATTTCATTTAATTTTAAAAAACAAAAACATAAAAACCTTACTTGAGTGTCATTGTCATCCTCATTTACAGATGAAACAGACTAATCAATAAAGTATAAATAGAAAGACTAAGCAAATAAATCACACAATGAGTGAAGTACAAGTCTTCAAATCTGTTAAAGACATTCTATTTTTGTCTCACTGGTTTGGCAGTTATGTTGTGGGGTATGTGTGTGTGTATATCTGTGCTGACAGATAGATAAGTAGACGAACAGATCTTTATTCTCCTTTTGCATCTTGAGGGCAGGGAGCACATTTCATAACTCTCCATACCACAGACACTTAGAATGTTCCTCTGAAAGGGGCAGTTCCCAAACAGACATTTGTGAGAAGGTGATGTTACCTATACAGGAAGTCTAGAGCTCAAGTATAGCCCTTCCTGAGGCTCACGTGAAATAAATTTTTAGTAACACAATAGACATAAGATTGTTGCACTAAACTCCATGGAGAATATTAAGGGTCACATTGGAGCCTCGTTAAAATAGTGAGGATGGCATATAAACAGTTAAGTCAAAATAGCAGGCAGACTATGGTATTTGTCAAAAGAAAGCAGAAAATATGTATTATAAGAAGACGAAGAGAAATCCCATGCATAAATATGCCAGGAAAATGCCTCTTAGGGGCAGGACTTGGTATTGGATAGTTAGCTGCATTGATGAGGCATTTTATATTGAGGGGGAATTATGTTAGCAAGAATGAGAGGGAGCAAATCACATGGGAATATTTATGGTTGGTTAATAGGCTAGTTTGACTAGAGAATCACATAGGGGAGAAGTATGAGAGGTAGGCTATGAAACTGGGATCAGATTATGACAGGTTTTAAACAATAGGTTGGGTTAAAGGCATAATTCCATAAACAATGGAGGAATTAAGGAAATGAAAAAGAAGGAATTTATTCAAAAGATAAATTAATAGCTCACAAGACTTCTTGACCAATGATATATGGCCTTTCTTTACTGACTTACCCAATGGAAATAGAAATTCAAAGATGAACGTGGAAGGTTGGTAGAATAAATACACCACACACACACACACACACACACACACACATATATACACAAAAGAGAATCTATTACTTGCTAAATAAGTTAAAAAATCATCAGGTCCAATTCCTAGCCAAACACTTGAAGAAGTTTATAATTCTATATTGACTTTTTTAGCCTTCTCTCAATTATTTTCATCTTTTTGCAGAAGAAGCCTCCAAAATAATGATACCACCATATCCTCTTTAGAAATTAAATTAGACAAAAGAAAAATCATATAAGAAAAAGAAAAGGATCTATACATTAAAAGAAACTCAAGAGGCATATGAATCAATTGTGATGTGTAGACCTTACTTGGATTCTAATTTGAATAAATAAAGTTACAAAAACATTTATAAATAAGACAATCAGGAAAATTTGAAACCTAGATACTTGATATTATGTAATCATTACTTAATTTTACATATGATAATGGTTTGTCATAGCTTTTAAGAAAGAATGCCTATCTTTTAGAGATATATGCTAAAATATTCAGAAGTAATATCCAAGATTTCCTTCTAAATAACTTAGACTGGGAAAAATGGATGTGGATATGGTTAAAACAAGAATGGTCATGAGTTGATAATTGTTGGATCTGAGTAATAAGTATTTGAAGCTTTGTACATATTTTAAGTTATCAATAGGAAAAAAAGAAATCACATTTTCTGATTTAAAAAATCACCTTTAATGCACAGATTTCATTTATATAAAGCACAACTAAATGCTCTAGTCACATTTCTCCATAGAGTCCTACAGGTATTATCAAATCTTCTCAATGCTGATTAATTTATAAACATTACCAAACTGCAAAAAATTAAACTTTACATATATAAAATGTCATTTACAGAGAGATTTTTTACATATGACTTAAGATTCTAGTTCATTTTCTCAGAATTAGTGGTAACAGTTACAATTTCAATTTTGCTTAAGAGAAGGTAATAACACGCCAATGGATTAGAAACAAAAATTATCTCTGAGTGTAATAAACTAATTGAAAAATTAAGAAATTACAAGCATTTGTGAGTTCATATTTATGTATCATTATGAAAGTAATGTTATTTGCAGTTTATTCTTTTTTTAACTGAAATGTAATTGAACTCAACATTATGTTCAATCTAGGTGTACAACACATTTATTTACCTTATAAAATGCATGCATGCTCTATTGCTCAGTCATGTCCAACTCTTTGTCACTCCATGGACTGTAGTTCACTAGGCTCCTCTGTCCATGAGATTTCCCAGGCAAGAATACTGGAGTAGGTTGCCATTTCCTTCTCCAGGGGATATTCCTGACCCAGGGATGCAACCTGCATCTTCTGCACTGCAGGTAGATTCTTAACCATCTGAACCACCAGGGAAGCCCTTTATAAATGCTCACCACGATAATCTAGTTACTATCTGTCATCATACAAGCCTATTACAATACTGTTGACCATGTTCCCCATGCTGTTCATTTCATTCCCACAATTCATTATCTGTTTACTAGAGCAGACCCCCAGGAATTCATACAAAATAACTGTTTCTCTAATAATGATAATAATATAAATATAAAAGTACTAAAAAAACATTTTGAAAATATTTGGGAATTCAGTTGTTCCATTAATAAAATAGAAGTTAATAAACAATTTATTATAACATTGGTAAAGCAATTTGTTAACTGAAATTGACATTAGTAAAACAAGCTATTATACCTCCCACAAAGTAATATAAAACATTTCAATTTGATCATAATTTTAAAATTCCTAATATGGAATGAATATATTTGCAATTGATTGGTTTAACTACCTTCTTGCTATTAATTGAATACTTTTCTAATTGCTTTTCTGGGACCTGAGAATCCGCAACGATTTTACTCACCTTGTAAGCCGTCAGGGCAGAGGAGCACAGTCAGAATCCCAAGGAGGTACAGAACTGGGGACTTTCTCCCTGACACAGGCTTCATGGTAAGTGTTGACAATTGTGACCAACGGAAGCTCAAAGATCACAGGTTGCACCTGAAAATATCTGGAAGGAAGAGAGTGAACTAGCAGCAGCACTCTCCAAATGAATTCAGCTGCACAATAGTCAGCAAAATCCCAGCGTAAAAAAAAAATACAGGTCAAAACTCTGAACTGAGAGCTTCTTCCTCCTCAGTTAGGAAGAAACTGGGTGGAACAGGGCAGAATTAGGACTTTTGCAATCAACTGAGTCAAAGGGCACTAGAAACCTCAATATTATCATCAAGATCTGATGCCACGAGCAAGTGGGACTTTTGAGAGTATTTAGAACTCTGAGAGTATTTAGAAACCGTAACCCCAGTCTTTTTGTGTGTGTGTGCTAGGACTGGAAATTGCTGTTTTGAAATGTAAATGATTAATTTCTGAGTGACAAGATAAATAGGGATTTTTTTTTTTAAAGCACTTTGGTTCAGAGTGGAAGTCTCCACAACTCTCAAAACAAAACTTGAGTTAGCTCAAGCTGAGCATTAAGTCCAGTGGAGCTTGGATACTAGTGTGAGAGGAAGCCATTTCTGAAAAGCACTAACTATTAGGAAAAGTTGTGACTTTGAGTATTAGTTTGGACTGCCAACAGCAGGATGAAATTTTAAAAAACAGAACCTGTTGGAGAAAGTTGTTTCCTTCCTGAAGTTCTAAAGCCCAGTGGGGAAAGACAAGCATGAAAAGACTCAGGAATATAAATGGGCCTGAAAATACAACTCTTCCAAAGAAAGGCAATGCCAAAAAATGCTCAAACTACCACACAATTGCAGTCATCTCACGCACCAGCAAAGCAATGCTCAAAATTCTCCAGGCCAGGCTTCGACAGTACATGAACTGTGAACTTCCAGATGTTCAAGCTGGATTTAGAAAATGCAGAGGAACCAGAGATCAAATTGCCAACATGTGTTGGATCATCAAAAAAGCAAGAGAGTTCCAGAAAAACATCTACTTCCTCTTTATTGACTATGCCAAAGCCTTTGACTGTGTAGACCACAACAAACTCTGGAACATTCTTAAAGAGCTGGGAATACCAGACCATCTGACCTGCCTCCTGAGAAATATGTATGCAGGTCAGGAAGCAACAGTTAGAACTGGACATGGAACAACAGACTGGTTCCAAATAGGAAAAGGAGTACATCAAGGCTGTATATTGTCACCCTGCTTATTTAACTTATATGCAGAGTACATCCTGAGAAATGCTGAGCTGGATTAAGAACAAGCTGGAATCGAGATTGCCGGGAGAAATATCAATAACTCCAGATATGCAGATGACACCACCCTTATGGAAAAAAGCAAAGAAGAAATAAAGCACCTGTTGATGAAAGTGAAAGAGGAGAGTGAAAAAATTGGCTTAAAACTCAACATTCAGAAAACTAAGATCATGGTACCTGGCACCATAACTTCATAGCAAATAGATGGGGAAACAGTGACAGACTTAATTTTGGGGGGGTCTAAAATCACTTCAGATGGTGACTGCAGCCATGAAATTAAAAGACAATTGCTCCTTGGAAGAAAAGTTGTGACCAACCTAGACAACATATTAAAAAGCAGAGACATTACTTTGCCAATAAAGGTCAGTCTAGTCAAAGCTATGGTTTTTCCAGTAGTCATATATGGATGTCAGAGTTGAACTATAAAGAAAGCTGAGTGCTGAAGAATTGATGTTTTTGAACTGTGGTGTTGGAGAAGACTCTTGAGAGTCCCTTGGACAGCAAGGAGATCCAACCTGTCCATCCTAAAGGAAATCAGTCCTGAATATTCATTGGAAGGACTGATGTTGAAGCTGAAACTCCAATACTTTGGCCACCTGATGTGAAGAACTGACTCATTTTAAAAGACCCTGATACTGGGAAAGATTGAAGGCAGGAAGAGAAGGGGATTTCAGAAGATAAGATGGTTGAATGACATCACCGGCTCAATGGACATGAGTTTTAGTAAACTCCAGGAGTTGGTGATGGACAGGGAGGCCTGGCGTGCTGCAGTCCATAGGGTCGGAAGGAGTTGGACATGACTGAGTGACTGAACTGAACTGAACTGTAAATACTACTCAGACAATATTTGAGCGAGACATTCCTTGTAGTTATTGCTGCTTTACCTAACACACTTAATGAGTCACCCTTTGGTGCCTTTCTAATCTGTTAGAAGAGGGAAGAGTAGTGCCTGAAGTACTGAATAATCAGGCACTAGACTGTGAAGAGGTTGGGAGTGGTTAAGTATGAAGAGAGAAAGGTTCCAGAAGACCTTAAGAATATTCAGAATGTATTCAGAATGCCAAAAGACACATCCAGTCCTGTGTTATATTTCTGACAAAGACAGCAAAAGACAAGGGTTTACCTGCATAATTTTCATCTGTAATGGAATAACTGGAAATATACTGATGTTTATTAAAAGAAGGCAATGAGTTTTGGGAAATGCCTGAAAATGAACTTCCCAGCAAGTTCAGCTGTGGGTAAAGAGTTTTTTTAAGTGTTCAAAATCCAAAGTGCTGACTCTCACCAGGGCTGTGTAAATTATGGTGCAATACTGATCACAGCACAACCAAATTTCAGCCTTACCAGAAATGAAGGAAAACAAACACATTTACCATGAGTTTACTTTAATTTAGAAAGAGAATCCAAGATATTACCAAATATTAGGAAAAAAGGCAACTTAGAACATCCACTAGAAGACAATTTTGAATTCTCACTTCTATTAAGCCCTTACTCTGTGCCCAGCAAGTTCCATAAGTAATTTTAATTGAAAAATGTTAAGACTTGCCAAAAATTTACAAAAAACAAATGGCTGATCCAAGATTCATCTCCTAAAGAGCCACTAAATGGACAATATTGATACAACCCACTCATGTTATTCAAATGGTTATACTTGTGTGTGAATTTAGTCAGTTCTGTACTGTTTTATCATGTATGTAAGTTGGTGTATCCACTGCCACAGTCAAAATCCAGAACAATTCCATCATCACAAGGAATTTTTATAGCCACAACCACCTCTTTCTTGGCTATCTCCTTATTCCTCACCCCTGGCAACCACTAATCTGGTTTCCATTTCTAAAACTTTGTCATTTTAAAACTGTTACGTAGATAGAATGTACAGTAAAATCTTTGGGCATTAGATTTCTTTCATTCACCATAATTCCTTTGACATCCATTCAAGTCTTTGTACATGTCAACAGTCTTTTCCTTTTAATTGCTGAGTGGTATTCCATGGTACAGATGTATCACACAGTGTTCACCTAATGAGGGTTTCCACATTCTTGCCAGAATTTGATGTTGTTACCATTTTTTATTTTAGCCATTCTAATAAGTGTGCAGTAATACCTTGTGGTCTTAATTTGCATTTCCTTAATAGGTAATGATGTTGAACAGCTTTTCTTGTGCTAATTTGCCATTTATATGTGCTCTTCAATTTCTTCATGATTTTTGCCCATTTCCTAATTATATTGTTTTTCACTGTAAAGTTTTGAGAATCCTTTATTCTAGATATTGTTGTCGTTGTTATTGTTCAGTCACTCAGTCACGTCCAAACCTTTGTGACCTCATGGACTGCAGCACGCCAGGCTTCCTTGTCCTTCACCATCTCCCAGAGCTTGCTCAAACTCATGTCCATTGAGTCAGTGATGCCATCCAACCATCTCATCCCTGTCACCATTCCCTTTCCACCTGCCCTCAATCTTTACCAGCATCAGGGTTTTTTCCAGTGTGTCAGCTTTTTGCATCAGGTGGACAAAGTATTGAAGCTTCAGCTACAGCATCAGTCCTTCCAATGAATATTCAGGGTTGATTTCCTTTAGGATTGACTGGTTTGATCTCCTTGCAGTCCAAGGGACTCTCAAGAGTCTTCTCTAGTTCAAAGGCATCAATCCTTTGGCACTCAGCCTTTTTAATCATCCAGGTCTCGCATCCATACATGACTCCTGGAAAAACCATAGTTCTGATTATATGGACATTTGTAGGCAAAGTAATGCTCTACTTTTTAATATGCAGTCTAGGTTGGTCGCTGCTTTTCTTCCAAGGAGCAAGCATCTTTTCATTTCATGGATTCAGTCACAAGAAAATAAAATCTGTCATTGTTTCCATTGTTTCCCCATCTGTTTGCCATGAAGTGATGGAACTGGATGCCACGATCTTTGTTTTACAAATGTTGAGTTTTAAGCCAGCTCTTCCACTTTCATCAATACTTCCCTAGTGGCTCAGATGGTAAAGCATCTGCCTTCAATGTTGGAGACCCAGGTTCGATCCCTAGGTGGGGAAGATCCTCTGGAGAAGGAAATGGCAACCCACTCCAGTACTCTTGCCAGGAAAATCCCATGTACAGAGGAGCCTGTACGGAGGACCCTAGTCCATGGGGTCACAAAGAGTCAGACCCTGAGTGACTAATTTTCACTTTCATCAAGAGGCTTACCACCTCTTCACTTTCTGCCATAAGAATGGTGTCATCTGCATATCTGAAGTTATTGATATTTCTCCCCAGTCTTGATTCCAGCTTGAGCTTCATCCAGCCCAGCATTTCACATGATGTAGTCTGCATAGAAGTTAAATAAGCAGGGTGACAATATACATTCTTGACATACTCTTTTCCCAATTTTGAACCAATCTGTTGTTTCATGTCTGGCTCTAACTATTGCTTCCTGACCTGCACACAGGTTTCACAGGTAAGGTGGTCTGGTATTCCCATCTCTTGAAGAACTTTCCACAGTTTGTTGTGATCCTCATAGTCAAAGGCTTTAGAGTAGTCAATGAAGCTGAAGCAGATATTTTTCTGGAATTCTCTAGTTTTTGCTATGATCCAACAGATGTTGGCAATTTGATCTCTGGTTCCTCTGCCTTTTCTAAATCCAGCTTGTATATCTGAAAGTTCTCAGTTTCCATACTGCTGAAACCTAGCTTGAAGGATTTTAATCATTACTTTGCTAACATGAGAAATGAGTGTAATTGTACAGTAGTTTGGACACTCTTTTTCATTGCCTGTTTTGGGGACTGGAATGAAAACTGACCTTTTCCAGTTCTGCAGCCACTGCTTAGTTTTCCAATTTTGCTGGCATATTAGTTCTAGTCATATATATGATTTAAAAGATTGTAGCTTGTCTTTCATCCCTTCACATGGTATTTTGCAGAGAAAAGTTTTTCATTTTAATGAGGCCCAGCTTATCAACTTTACTTTTATGAATTTCCTTTTATGTCTTTTGGTGTCAAGCCTAAAATATTTCCCTAGACTTATATCCCAAGAAGTTCTCCTATGTTTTTTTCTAGAAGTGTTGTAGTTTTACACATTGCATTTAAGTCTTAGATTCCATTTGTATCTCCTCTACATTTTCATAATTTTTTTTTAATTTTATGTTTCACTTTTAAGTCAGGATTCATTTTGAGTTAATTTTTATGTAAAGTGGGAGGTTTAGATCAAAGTCCATTTTTTGCCAATAGATGTCCAGTTGCTCTAGCACTGTTTGTCCAAAAGGCTACCTTTTCTCCATTGGCTTGCCATTGCTTTCATCAAAAATCAGTTAAGCATATTTGTATGTAGATTTGTTTTTAACTATCTAGCATGAGCTGTTAATTCAACAAATGTTTACTGAACCCCAAAAATGAGCCAAAATCTCTTCTAGGTGCTGTGGGTGCAACACTACTCAAGGCACACAAAAATTTCCATACTCCTAGAGCTTATGGTCTAGTAAGAAAAATCAATATCAGCAAAAGAAAAATTAATGCATATCATGAAGTCAGAAAGATAAGTACTGTGAAATAAAATAATGCAGGATAAATTGGAAGATAGTAATGTCTCCGGAGGAATGAGCAGCATATATTAAACAATTTGTCCAAGGAAGTTCTTTCTGAATAATTGACACTTGAGTGAAGACTTGAATTAAATATGGAGAGTAAACTGTGCAAATACCCAGCGGAAATATTTCTTGAAAGAGAGAACATGTCCTGCAAACTTGACTGGATGTGTGTAAGAGTATGGAGAGTTCTATTTTCAGTATAGCTGTGTAAGCTTCTATGTTTCTACTCCCTCACAGATAACTAGTATGAACTCTGAGCAAGACATGGAGGCGAGGAGTACCTACCTAAAGGGACTAGAGAGTGAACCTCAGTGGATACATTCTAGAGAGCAATAGCTACTAGAAGAAGGAAGATTGCATTTGGCCTGGTGAGGGATATATATAGAAAATCAGCAGACTTTCTGGTAATAAGAGCCACTGGAAAATGAAGGGCTAAAAATTAAGGAGCCAAAAGAGGGGGAGACCTTCCTGTCTGTAAACCCTGCCTGTCTCTGGCTGATCTCTAATCACTTATTAGTGAAAACACCCCAGCTAAGGGTAAAAGAACTAAACTAAGGTTTGAGCTGCTATCCAGGACAGAATTTTCAGTTTGGGTCCAACTAATTACACGCTTAAACCAACAAACCTTAACCCATCTTTTGGAGGGAAATAACAGAATCCATTCACAATGACCAGTATACAGTCCAAAATTATTTGACATGAAGAAACTAGAAAACCTGAACCATTCTTAAGGGGGAAAAGTAAAAAAACTATCCTCAAGATTATCCAAATGTTGAAATAAGTAAATAAAGATCTAAAGATAACTACAAAAACTATGCTCAATGATGTAAAGGAATATAAGCTTATTAATGAAAGGAAACAAATTTCAGTAGAAAAACAAAAACTATATAAAACCACCTAAAGAAATTCTAAAACTGAAAAATACAGTCTTTAAAACATTACTGGAGGAACTTAATGACAGATGAAAGAATCAATGAACTTAAGGATGAAGCAAAGTTATACAGCTCAAAATAACCTGAAGTTAAAACTCCCCTCCAGGTCCTCCCCACCATTCTATGCAAAACAAAAAACTCTCTGACCTGAAGAAAAAAATGGACATTAAAGTTGATTAGGCCCAGCTCCCAGCCAGTCCAGCCTCTGGGCAATCTCCACAATTCCTTGCCCCAGCTGTTTAAGAGATAACCACTCCTAACAACCTTGGAGAAGAACAGGCCCCCTTAAGACATTAGGTTTCCACATATATGCCTATATATACTTACTCTTTTCTTGGGTTAGTACAGCCGCTCACTAATCTGACTGCTGCCCCTTCTCACCTGATTAAAGGTGATCTGTTCCTGTAAAGTGCCAGTCTCATTCTTTTTCTGAATCTCGCCTTCTCTAACTCCCTTACCCTACAAAGGATACATTAATAGAAATTACCCAACCTTAAGATAAGAGAGAAGGCAATGGCACCCCACTCTAGTACTTTTGCCTGGAAAATCCCATGGATGGAGAAGCCTGGTAGGCTGCAGTCTATGGGGTCGCTAAGAGTCAGACATGACTGAGTGACTTCACTTTCACTTTTCACTTTCATGCATTGGAGAAGGAAATGGCAACCCACTCCAGTGTTCTTGCCTGGAGAATCCCAGGGATGGGGGAGCCTGGTGGGCTGCTGTCCATGGGGGTCACACAGAGTCGGACACGACTGAATTGACTTAGCAGCAGCAAGATAAGAGAGAAAAAATATTGATGGGTAAAAAATAGAGTCTCAGGGACTCATAGAAAAATATGAAAAAATCTAATATATATGTAATTAGAGTATCATAAAGCAAGAAAAGAAAGCTAAGGCAAATAAATTTCTTGGAAAAATAATGATTGAAAAATTCTCAAGTTGGTGTAAGAGGGTATATTTACAGATTCAAGATATGCAAACCATGTCTAGGGACATTATATTCAAGCAAATACAAACCAAAGATAAAATTTTTTCTAGCACCTAGGGAAAACATTTGTATACAGAGAACACTTTGAGTGATTGCTAACTTCTTGCCAGAAATAGCAAAAGCCAGAAGACCAGCCTTTTTAAAGCACTGAAGGAGAAGCAAGAAGAACATTAGATCACGTAAGGCTTTGTAGGCCCTGATGGAGCTTAGTATATGAAGGGAATCTAATTAAGGATTTTGAACAGAGGAACAACCCCAGTAGCTCTCCATGGCTACCTGGAGGCACAAGAATGGAAGCCTTTTGGAGTAATCTAGGCTAGAATTGATAATGTCTCAGTTCAGGGTAATAGTAAATGTTAAACATGAAAGAATTTGAGATATATTTAGATTCTATTGTTGATCTCTATAATCATTTCATTTTATGCACTTTCAACCTTCTTAGTTTAATCTTTCTTGAACATTGTTTGAAAAGACTTTCAAAATAGAGGTGGAGAATAATAGCAAGTAAAAAACAATGAACCAAAGGTCCATTTTAGGTCAAATAATTATTGGAATTGGAGCAACAAATAAAAAATATTATAGAAACATCCCTATAATCTTAACATGAATATTTTTCCATTATCTTAAAAACATTTCAAAGGAAGAAGCAACCAAATTATATAACTGATTAGATGTACAGTACACGTGAAAGGGAAGAGGTTAAAAAGCCAGTGATCTTCAGTCTTAAAGAGAACAGTACTATTTAAAGTATATATATAATGTATAATATATAATAATGTATAATAAAGTATATATATAATGAGTTAGGTGCACAGAGCAATTATAGGATAGGCCCCAATGGCTTATTAGTTTGATTCCAAGAGATTTCTCAGTAACTAACCTTTGTTCCAGTTTAGGAATGAATTACGGGTGGGCTGTGTTAGCCAGCAGAGAAGGCAATGGCACCCCACTCCAATACTCTTGCCTGGAAAATCCCATGGACGGAGGAGCCTGGTGGGCTGTAGTCCATGGGGTTGCTAAGAGTCGGACACGACTGAGCGACTTCACTTTCACTTTTCACTTGCATGCATTGGAGAAGGAAATGGCAACCCCCTCCAGTGCTCTTGCCTGGAGAATCCCAGGGACAGGCGAGCCTGGTGGGCTGCCGTCTATGGAATCGCACAGAGTGGGACACGACTGAAGCGACTTAGCAGCAGCAGCAGCAGTGTTAGCCAGAGAGGCTGAGTCTTTATCCCCGTAGCCTTTTTATATGTTGATGAAGTACAGCTGGCCCAGATGAGTGGGTTCAGCTTTTATCAAAAGCATCCAGTGTATAGAACTGCTTCAGTATTAAATGGCAATGCTCAGAAGGGAACATTTGAATTTCCACGTGTTCTGATGAGGCGCTTACTCACTAAGATAAAATAATCTCAATAGTGCATTTACTGTGATAATTTCTAAATTTGGAAACTTGACCTCTGCCTAACTTTGAACATGTGATTGATCTCTGCTCTATATGCAGACCTTGATGATATCTTTCTGCATTTCTGTATGCTTATATAAGCAAATGATTTGATTTTCCAAGCATATGATCTTCTCTTTAATCTGAGCTTCCTCTTAACATCTTTCAATTCTGTAAATACTGACAGTGAGTAGATAGTAATAACAGTGGAGCTGATGTGAATTCTCCACATACATTATATCTAAATCAAACCTAGATAGTATATTAAAAATAGGAGACAACACTTTGCTGAAAAGGTCCTTGTAGTTAATGCTATGTGTTTTTTAATTAATTTATTATAATTGGAAGCTAATTACTTTACAATATTGCGGTGGTTTTTGCCATACATTGACATGAATTAGCCATGCACCTACATGTGTCCCCCATCCCAAAACCTCTTCCACCTCCCTCCTCATTCCATCCCTCTGGGTTGTCCCAGTGCACCAGCATTGAGTGCCCTGTTTCATGCATTGAACTTGAACTGTTCACCTTTTTCACATATGGTAATATACATGTTTCAAAGCTATTCTTTCAAATCATCCCACTTTTGCCTTCTCCCACAGAGGCCAAAAGTCTGTTCTTTATATCTGTGTATCTTTTGCTGTCTTGCATATAGGATCATTGTCACCATCTTTCTAAATTCCATATATATGCATTAATATAGTGTATTGATGTTTCTCTTTCTGACTTATTTCACTCTATACAAGAGGCTCCAGTTTCATCCTCCTCATTAGAACTGACTCAAATGTGTTCTTTTTAATAGCTGAGTAATATTTCATTGTGTATATGTACCACAGCTTTCTTATCCGTTCGTCTGCCAATGGACATCTAGGTTGCTTTCATGTCCTAGCTATTGTAAACAATGTTGTAATGAACACTGGGGTACACCTGTCTCTTTCAATTCTGGTTTCCTTGGTGTGTGTGCCCAGCAGTGAGATTTCTGGGTCCTATGGCATCACTGACTCAATGGACATGAGTCTGAGTGAACTCCAGGAGTTGGTGATGGACAGGGAGGCCTGGTGTGCTGCGATTCATGGGGTTGCAAAGAGTTGGACACTACTGAGCGACTGAAGTGAACTGATGGCAGTTCTATTTCCAGCTTTTTAAGGAATCTCCACACTGTTCTTCATAGTAGCTGTATTAGTTTGCATTCCCACCAACAGTGTAAGAGGGTTCCCTTTTCTCCACACCCTCTCCAACATTTATTGTTTGTAGACTTTTTGATAGAAGCCTTTCTGACCAGATGGAGAAGGCAATGGCACCCCACTCCAGCACTCTTGCCTGGAAAATCCCATGGATGGAAGAGCCTGATAGGCTGCAGTCCATGGGGTCTCGAAGAGTCGGACACGACTGAACGACTTCACTTTCACTTTTCACTTTCATGCATTGGAGAAGGAAATGGCAACCCACTCCAGTGTTCTTGCCTGGAGAATCCCAGGGACAGGGGAGCCTGGTGGGCTGCCGTCTATGGGGTCACACAGAGTCAGACATGACTGAAGTGACTTAGCAGCAGCAGCAGCATGATACCTCACATTGGTTTTGATCTGCATTTCTCTGATAATAAGTGATGTTGAACATCTTTTCATGTGTTTATTAGCCATCTGTATGTCTTCTTTGGAGAAATGTCTGTTTAGTTCTTTGGCCCATTTTTTGATTGGGTCATTTATTTTTCTGGTATTGAGCTGCATGAGCTTCTTGTATATTTTTGAGATTAATTCTTTGTCAATTGCTTTGTTGGCTATTATTTTCTCCCATTCTGAAGGCTGTCTTTTCACCTTGCTTATAGTTTCCTTCACTGTGCAAAAGCTTTTAAGTTTAATTAGGTCCCATTTGTTTCCATTACTTTTATTTTTATTTTTCCGTTGCTATTATTTCCATTACTCCGGGAGGTAGGTCATAGAGGATCTTGCTGTGATTTATGTCAGAGAGTGTTCCACCTATGTTTTCCTCTAGGAGTTTTATAGTTTCTGATCTTCATTTAGATCTATCCTCCATTTTGAGTTTATTTTTTTGTATGGTGTTAGAAACTGTTCTAGTTTCATTCTTCTACAGGTGGTTAACCAATTTTCCCAGCAGCACTTGTTATAGAGATTGTCTTTTCTCCACTGTATATTTTTGTCTCCTTTTTCAAAGATAAGATATTCATAGGTGTGTGGGTTTATCTCTGGGCTTTTTATTTTGTTCCATTGATCTATATTTCTGTCTTTGTGCCAGGACCATTCTGTCTTGATGACCATAGCTTTGTAGTATAATCTGAAGTCAGGCACATTGATTCCTCTAGTTCCATTGCTCTTTCTCAAGATTTCTTTGGCTATTCAAGGTTTTCTGTGTTTCCAAACAGCTCATGAAATAATTTGTTCATGGTTATGTGAAAAATACTGTTGGTAGCTTGATAGGGATTGCATTGAATCTATAGATTGCTTTGGGTAGTATACTCATTTTCACTATATTGATTCTTCTTATCCATGAATATGGTATATTTCTCCATCTATTTGTGTCATCTTTGATTTCTTTCATCAGTGTTTTATAGTTTTATATATATAGGTCTTTTGTTTCTTTAGGTAAATTTATTCCTAAGTTTTCTATTCTTTTCATCACAATGGTGAATGGGATTATTTCCCTAATTTCTCTTTCTGTTTTGTCATTGTTAGTATATAGGAATGCAAGGGATTTCTGTGTATTACTTTTATATCCTACAACTTTACTATATTCATTGATTAGCTCTAGTAATTTTCTGGTGGTATCTTTAGGGTTTTCTATGTACAGTATCATACCATCTGCAAACAGTGAGAGCTTTACTTCTTTTCTGATCTGAATTCCTTTTATTTCTTTTTTTTCTCTGATTGCTGTAGCTAGGAATTCCACAACTATGTTGAATAATAGTGGTGAAAGTGGACACCCTTGTCTTGTTCATGATCTTAAGGGGAATGTTTCAGTTTTTTGCCATTGAGAATAATGTTTATTGTAGGCTTATCATATATGGCCTTTACTATGTTGAGGTAGGTTCCTTCTATGCCCATTTTTTGAAGAGCTTTAATCATAAATGCATGTTGAATTTTATCAAAGGCTTTTTCTGCATCTATTGAGATTATCATGTGGTTTTTATCTTTCAATTTGTCAATATAGTGTATCACATTGATCAATTTGCATATATTGAAGAATCCTTGCATCCCTGGAACAAACCCAACTTGATCATGATATATAAACTTTTTGATGTTGTTGTTGAATTCTGTTTTGCAAAATTTTGTTGAGGATTTTTGCATCTATGTTCCTCAGTGATATTGGCTTGCAGTTTTCTTTTTGTGTATTGTCTTTGTCCGGTTTTGGTATCAGGGTGATGGTGGTCTTGTAGAATGAGTTTGGAAGTGTTCCTTCCTCTGTAATTTTTTGGAAGAGTTTTAGAAGGATAGGCAATAGCTCTTTGCTAAATGTTTGATAGAATTCTCTTGTGAAGCCATCTGGTCCTGGGGTTTTGTTTTGAGGGAGATTTTTGATCACAGCTTCAATTTCAGTGCTTATAATTGGGTTGTTCATAATTTCTATTTCTTCCTGGTTCAGTCTTGGAAGATTGAACTTTTCTAAGAATCTTTACATAGGGTGAGATTTGTGCTTAGTTTTTTGTTTGTTTTGTTTGTTTGTTTGTTTTTTCTCTGATGGGCAAAGCTGAGTGAGATGGTAATCCAGTCTGCTGATGACGGGGTTTGTATTTTTGTTTTGTTTTTTGTTTAGATAAGGCATCATGCACAGGGTGCTACTGGTGGTTAGGTGTGTTACATAGAGAAGAGAAGAGGGAGGAGGAAGATAAAGGTGACCTGGGGGAGAAAAGGGAAAGTCAAAAGGGGAGAGAGCAATCAAGCCAGGAATCACATCCCTAAGTGAAAATGGATACTGAAGATTAGATTCATAAAGGTACAAAATTGATAACAAATATCAAAAAACAAAGATTAAAAATCTAGAATAGAGGTTAGACTCTCAAAAATATAATATAAAAAATAAATTTAAAAATGCAATATAAAAAATACAAAACAAAATCAGTCACAAAAATTTTTTTTTTAATATATGAAAGTTGCTTTAAAAATAGGGTCTTTTTTTTGCAAGGTAATAGTAGGTTATAAAAACTAAAAGAAGTAATAAGGAACTTAAATTTGAAAAACAAAATTAAAAAGTAATAATAGTGAAAATATATCTAGGAATTTCTCTGGAGCTGTTGTGGGCAGTGTGGGGTCAGTTCAGTTTCAGATAGTTCCTTGTTCCACCTTGTACTTGTCCTCAAGGTCTATCAGCCCCTTCCAATGCTTAGTCAATATTAACTACAGGGTTTTAATATATTGTGCCTGTCACTTCCAGAGAGGTTCCTTCTTCTTTGTTTATTTTGGCTTCCTCCTTTTGCAAGTTTCTTCAGCATATAATTTCTGCCCTGACACAAGGGGGGCGAAGGTGGTCGCTTATTTAGGCTCACTTGTTCAGTTGTGTTGTGGGGAGGGAGGAACACTGCAAACAAATATCACTGGCATGTGTGGGGAGTGCTCACAGTGTATGGACACACTGGGTTTGCCACAGCTCACAACAGCATGTGCTTTACAGGTCTAGACTGCTCAGGCTCCAGGGTGCTCTGCAAGGGCACTGTCCCAAGTGGGCCCTGCGTTTCATGTACTTCCCAGGTCTAAGCCACTTAGGTTCTCAGGTACTCTTCCAGGGCACAGACTCAGCTGGGCATGTGTTTTGTGCCCTTCCCAGGTCCGAGCTGCTCAGGCAACCAGGTGCTTGGCGAGCTCACTGTCCAGGTAGGCTGAGCATCTTAAACACTTCCCCAGTCCCCACCAGGATTGCAGGTGCACCGCAAGAGCACCTTCTCAAGTTGTGCTGTGTGTCTCCTCTGGGGTGCTGATCTGAGGCTGCAACCCTCCTGCCAGATGCCAATCATCCAGGATCCCAGAAAGACGTGGTTAGCAACTGGGAGCCTGCTCACAGTTTGGAGAAAATGCTGTCTCTGGGACCAAGATTGCAGCAGCCCCTTGCCTTCCGACTCTGGCTGTCACACACCTGCCTCTCTGCCTTGGGGGAGTTGGGGGAGGAGGGGTCTGTATGCAGCTGGTTAGCTCTCCTTTGGTGTTCACTCAATTCCTTGTTCTGTGACTGGGCCAGGCTGCACATTAGAGCCTTTTGCACTTTCGCAGGAAAGTTCTCTTTCTTTCTTTTTTTTCTCCCTCTCTGGTGATCCCACAGTTTGGGTTGCTATCTCACATTAGCTCCCTCAGATTGTCCTCAGGGTATTTAGCCCCGGTCCTTACCCTAAGCAACAATTATGCAGCCCACGCCTCCCTGTCCAGCTTCTGCTCACTGGTGGTGGACGTGAGCATCTGGGCTACTTCTCCATTGGCAGTTGCAGTTAGGCACTATTCTCTGTTTGCTTGTTTGTTTGTTTTTTCCTCCCGGTTATGTTGCCCTCTGAGATTCCAAAACTCCCTATAGACCTGCCTGTGAGAGGGTTTCCTACTGTGTGAAAATTTCTCCTTCACGACTCCCTCCCCAGGATGGGTCTCCATCCCTAACTCTTTTGTCTCTCCTTTTGTCTTTTATATTTTGCCTTACCTCCTTTCAAAGAGAATGGGCTGCCTTTCTGGGTGCCTGGTGTCCTTTGCCAGCATTCCGAAATTGTTTTGTGGAAGTTGACCAGCGTTCAAATGATCTTTTGATGAATTTGTGGGGGAGAAAGTTGTCTCCCCATCCTATTCCTCTGCCATCTTGGGGCCACCTCACTAAAAGCTATGTTTTTCCAGTTATCATGTACAGATATGAGAGCTGGACCATAAAAAAGGCTGAGCATTGACGAATTGATGCTTTCAAACTGTGATGCTGGAGAAGACCCTTGAGAGTCCCTTGGACAGCAAGGAGATCCAACCAGTCAATCCTAAAGGAAATCAACCCTGAATACTCATTGGAAGGACTGATGCTGAAGCTGAAGCTCCAATACTTTTGCCTCCTGATGATAAGAGCTGACTCACTGGAAAAAAAAAAAAAACCCTGATGCTGGAAAAGATTGAGGGCAGAAGAAGGGGGTGACAGAGGAAGAGATGGTTAGATGACATCACTGACTCAATGGACACGTTGTTGTTTAGTTGCTCTGTCATGTCTGACACTTTGAAACCCCATGGATTGCAACCAACCAGGGTTCCCTATCTTTCACTATCTCCTGGAGTTTGACTCAAACTCATGTCCATTGAGTTTATGATGCCATCTCATCCTCTGTCACCCCTTTTCCCTCCTGCCTTCAACCTTTCCCAGCATCAGGGCCTTTTCCAGTGGATCAGTTCTTCACATCAGGTGGCCAAAGTATTGGAGTTTCATCTTCAACGTCAGTCCTTCCAATTAACACTCAGGACTGATCTCCTTTAGGATGGACTGGTTGGACCTCCTTGCAGCCCAAGGGACTCTCAAGAGTCTTCTCTAAAACCACAGTTCAAAAGCATCAATTCTTTGGAACTCAGCCTTCTTTATGGTCCAACTCTAACATGCATACATGATTACTGGGAAAACCACAGCTTTGACCAAAAGTACCTTTGTTGGCAAAGTAATGTCTCTGCTTTTTAACATTATGTCTAGGTTTGTCATAGCTTTCCTTTCATGGCTGCAGTCACCATCTGCAGTGATTCTTGAGCCCAAGAAAAAAAAATCTGTTACTGTTTTCACTTTGCCACCATCTATTTACTATGAAATTATGGGAACAGATGCCATGATTTTAGTTTTAAATCAGCTTTTTCATGCTCCTCTTTCACTTTCATCAAGAGGTTCTTTAGCTCCTCTTCACTCTCTGCCATCAGGATGGTGTCATCTGTATATCTGAGTTTATTGATATTTCTCCCTGCAATCTTGATTCCAGCTTGTGCTTCATCCAGTCCGGCATTTCACATGATGTAGTCTGCATATAAGTTAAATAAGCAGAGTGACAATATACAGACTTGACATACTCCTTTCCCAATTTTGAACCAGTCCATTGTTCCTGTTTGGCTCTAACTGTCGCTTCCTAACCTGCTTACAGGCTTCCCAAGAGGCAGGTAATGTGGTCTGGTATTCCCATCTCTTTAGGAATTTTCCACAGTTTGTTGTGATCCACACTGTCAAAGGTTTTAGAGTAGTCAATGAAGCAGAAGTAGATGTTTTTCTGGAATTCCTTTGCTTTCTCTGTGATCCAAGGAATGTTGACAATTTCATTTCTGGTTCCTATGCCTTTTCTAAACACAGATTGTACATCTTGAAAATCTCAGTTCATGTACTACTAAAGCCTAGCTTGAAGAATTTTGAGCATAACCTTACCAGCATGGTAAATGAGCACAACTATATGATAGTCTGAACATTCTTTGGCATTTCCCTTCTTTGGGATTGGAATGAAATCTGATGTTTTCTGGTCCTGTGGCCACAGCTGTTTTCCAAACTTGCTTACATATTGAATGTAGCACTTTAACAGCATCATCTTATAGGATTTGAAATAGCTCAGCTGGAATTCCATCATCTCAACCAACTTTGTTCATAGTAATGCTCCTAAGGCCCACTTCACTTCCCACTCCAGGATGTCTGGCTCTAGGTGAGTGACCACACCATCCTGGTTATCTGGGTCATGGAGTCCTTTTCTGTATAATTCTTCTGTGTATTCTTGCCACCTCTTCTTAATCTCCTCTGCTTCTATTAGGTTCTTATGTTAAACCAATCATCTGTTTTTGGCATTTGGGTTGTTTCCACGTCTTGGCTATTGTGCATAGAACTGTTATGAACATTGGGGTTCATGTTTTTGAATTAGTGTTTTCATCCTAAAGATCTACTAAAAGATCTTATCTCCAAATAGTGTTACATTCTGAAGTGCTAGAGTACCTCAAATTTCAACATATGAGTTTGGGGTGGACACAATTCACCTCAATTCAGTAGCTCTTTTTTGAGATATAATTGACATAACACAAAATTTATCATTTTAATGTCTATAATTCATAAAGTGTGCAGCCATCATCACTATCTAATTTCAGAATGCTTACATCACTCCAAAAAGAAACTTCTTATCCTTTAGCACTCACTCTTCATTCTTTCGCTCCCCTCCTGCTGCTGCTAAGTTGCGTCAGTCATGTCCGACTCTGTGTGACCCCATAGACGGCAGCCCAACAGGCTCCTCTGTCCCTGGGATTCTCCAGGAAAGAACACTGGAGTGGGTTGCCATTTCCTTCTCCAATGCATAAAAGTGAAAGTGAAAGTAAAGTTGCTCAGTCGGGTCCGACTCTTAGCAGCCCCATGGACTATAGCCTACCAGGCTCCTCCATCCATGGGATTCTCCAGGCAAGAGTACTGGAGTGAGTTGCCATTGCCTTCTCTGCTTGCTCCCCTAAGCTCTGCCAAATACTAGTCTACCTTTTGTCTCTATAGAGTTGACATTTCATATAAATTAAAGCATACAGGATGGACAGTCCTTTATGTCTGGGTTTTTTTTTTTTTTCCTTAGCATAATGTTCCCAAGGTTCATCCACATTGTAGAATGTGTCAATACTTCATTCTTCTTTGTTGCTAAGTAGTACACCATTTGGGCTTCTCAAGTGATGTGAATCGTAAAGAACCCACCTGCCAATGCAGGAGACATAAAAGACACTGGTTCAATGTTTGGGTTGGGAAGATCCCCTGGAGGAAGGCATGGTAACCCACTTCAGTATTCTTGCCTGGAGAATCCCATGGACAGGAAAGTCTGGCAGTCTACAGTCCATAGGGTCGCAAAAAGTTAGACATGACTGAAGCAACTTAGCACACACATACATAGTATACGACATGTATGAATAGACCACATTTTGCTTATCCAATCATCCATTGAGTTGTTTTCACTTTGGGGTTATTATGAATAATGCTGCTGTGCACATTCTTGTGCATGTGTTTGTAGGAAGATACGCTTTCTGTTCTCTTAGGTATATGACTGACAATGAGCTGCTGGATCACATAGGCACTCTAATTTTTGAGAACCTGTCAACTTTTTTTCAAACAGCTACAGCATTTCACATTCCTACCAGCAATTTATTAGTGTTCTAATTTCTCCACATCCTCCCAACACTTTTTATTTTCTACTAAAAATAATTATAGTTACTTCAGTAGGTGGGGAGTGGTATGCCATTGCAGTTCTGGTTTGTGTTTCTCTAAAACTAATAATGCTGAGTATCTTTCATGTACCTACTGGCAATTTGTACATCTTCTTTGTCAAACATTTTTTTTATTTTCCTTTCACACTTAATATAAGCAGAAATGCTTGTTTTAATATTAGAAAATTTACAACTCTTTTCATAATGTGCTTTGTGTTGTTATATACAAGGTTATTTGCCTACTTTAAGATCATGAAAGAATTCTTTTACATGTGTCACTTATTTTTTTTTACCTTTCACATGTAGATCTACAATCACTTCAGACTTCTTTTCAGTAAATGTAAGGTAAGGAGTCAAGTTACAATTTTTCCATGTAGCTCTACAATTAATGTATGAAATATGCATTGAAAAGACATCATTTCTTCCACAACACTGAAGAGTCAAATTTTTCACAATTAAGGTAAATATTTTACTATGAATATCAATTTATATATATGTATATATAAAATACATATAAGTATAATCAACTCAATTGCATTGGTACCAATACCCACTGTTTTAATTAATACACCTTTATAGTTCATCTCTCTTAAAATCTAGTAATATTAGTTCTCCAACTTTGTTCTGTTTCAAAATTATCTTGGCTATTCTTGGATGTTTTCATGCCCCTGAGTGTCTTCTGATAAACCCAGAAAATGAACAGACCACTTGGTTTTGGCCTTTGGTACCACAGAAGACATTCCATTCAACAGAGGCTTTTAAAAATTGATCTTTTGTATTAAGTCTTAGCTCATGAAATTTGAACATCCTTTTATGAAATGATTTTTGGATACCTACTGTGAACACAATCCACAAATGAAATAGCAAGGGCAGTATATGACAGAGGTTAGTTTCACCTTCAGTGGGTAGTGGTCAGAGATACTCAATAGAATCACAGGGCTATAAATGATGCAGTATAAAAATAATGGTTTGTTGACAGAAGTTGACAGGTGGAAGGACAGTGAAGTTGAACATAAACTTAGAAGTACCCATTTCTTCATTTTATATAAGTGTTATAAACTCAATAGAAAAAAACTAAGATTTATAAATCAATAGAGATTATGGAAATCCTATTATCAATAGGATTATGGAAATCTTCTCAGAAGACATTGGGGATCTGCAAAGACTGATAAATACATGTCCCATTTAAAAAGAAAACAACCATGCCTGTGTGCTCAGTCGCCTCAGTCATGTCTGACGCTTTGTGACCCTATGATCTGCAGCCTGCCAGGCTCCTCTGTCCATGGGATTCTCCAAGCAAGAACACTAGAGTGGGTTGCCATGCCCTCCTCCAGGGGATCTTCCCAATCCAGGGATCAAACTCAGGTTTCCTGCATTGCAGGTGGATTCTTTACCACTGAGCCACCAGGGAAGCCCAAAACAAACATACAAATAGTTAAACCTTGCTGCTACCATGCTCCAAAGAAGTTCACCAGTAGAGAAGCCTTGCTCATACATGCAGAGATATCAAACAATATTTTAGGGTTCCACTCCTTTATATGAATAGAAGAAAAAAAAAAAGAATGTCCCCCAAACTCCACTCTATAATTAGTATTTCCAGAGACAGGCTTCCCTAGTAGCTCAGCTGGTAAAGAATCTGCCTGTAATGCAGGAGACCTGAGTTCGATCCCTGGGTTGGGAAGGTTCCCTGGGGAAGGGAAAGGCTATCCACTCAGTATTCTAGCCTGGAGAATTCCCTGGACTGTATAGTCCATGGGGTCACAAAGAGTTGAACACCACTGAGAGACTTTTACTTTCAGAGACAGAAAAAAATCATACTGAATCTGTGAAGAAAGAACATAATGATACATTTTTAAAAATGCAGAAAACAAGAGCAAGTTATTAGAAATTAAAATATGATAGATTTTAAACTTCAATGAAAATCTTAAAACACAAAGTCTGGAAAATATTCCCAAAAGTAGAACATAACAAACAAAACATGGGAAGTAAAACAGAAAAAAATAGTTAAAACAATATTTTATTAAAGGGAGTTCTAGGGGAGGGATCAGGGAGATAAGAGAAAATTAAAACCAAAAATAACAGAAAAATATTCTAAAAGTTTTCCCTGACCTAAAGCACATGTGTTTACAGATCATAAATTTCTGACAAGTACCCAAGTTAATGCATGAAAAACATCTTACAGCAAGGCCACAGGGATAAAAAAGAAAATACTAATATTTTTCAGTGTGTGTTAGTCACTCAATCGTGTCCAACTCTTTGCAACCTCATGGACTTAGCCCTCCAGGCTCCTCTGTCCTTGGAATTCTCCAGGCAAGAATACTGGAGTGGGTTGCCATTTCCTTCTCTAGGGGATCTCTCTGACCCAGGGATCAAACCTGGGTCTCCTGAATTGCAGGTGAATACTTTACTATCTGAGCTACTAGGGAAGCCTCAATATTTCCCAGAGAGAGAGAAAAATCAACACTGTATCAAGGACTGGAATATCATGGATTGTTCCATAGCAAAACTGGAAGGGGCATGGCAATGGAGAAATGCCTTCAAAATTCTGAGAGAACCCAAACTTCTACATGCAATCTATAAGTATGAGGGTAGTGGGGGAAAAGATATTTTAAAATGTGTAACAACTCAGAAATTTACTTCCCAGATACTCTTTCTTATGCAGCTTTTGAAGGATCTGTTCCAGCAAAAATGAGGAAATAAATCAAAACAAAGACTTGGAATCGAAGTAATAAAGAGAACAACAAAGGGAGGACCTAGGATTTAAGCATAAACTGTTTATTTCAGAATCACTGAAAAGAGAGGCTGGGAAGAAAGTCTCCAGGAGTAACAGTAGAAATGCATGGAATTAAAACAACATCTGACATGTATGAGCATTAAGAAATAGATTGCTAGACCATGACAGAGGTTTTGGCGCATGTAGCAAGAAGCAACAATAGAAATGTAGAAAACTAAACAAACAAACAAATCAAGATAAATTATTAATGCCATAAAAATTAAATCATTGTAAATAAATATTTAAGCTCATTAAATAATTATTTACAACTGAGCTTACCTTGGCTTAGCAAAGATCAAGATTTGCTTAATCAAAATAGTGTTCATACTGAATACTAATTTAACCAAAGGAGTAAGATTCCTGCACTGTGAGGAAAGATACTACTACAAATAATGTAAAGGATAACACTCTAAACTCTATTCTCTCTTAATAGTAAGTCAATACATGATGTTTAAAAATAATAAATGTAAGTATAATAAGAATATTTTGGGAAACATGTAGTGAAATATCATAAGACAGAGCTAAAGGAGTTGAAAGTGATTATTTTGGGTGAATGAGACCAAAGGGTGGGATTGAGTGGATCAAAATTTTAGGGTTTTTATTGAAATGTTTTCTGGATTACTTATTATTTGCTTGTACTAGTTTGATAAAAGAGTAAATTATCAAAACTAAAAGTTACATAAATAATAGAGGTTTAAATATGTTATTTAGAGTCTTAAAGAAAATTAATCACTAAAAATACATAAAATTAAATGAGACTTACCAATGGAGAAAGAGAGGAGAGGGAAAATGGGAGCTAGATTGATCAATTTTATATCAGGAAATCAAAATATATGCTTAGAGATAAAAATTCATATGATATAATGAGTGCATTCTTTCTTCAGAGTGACTAAGTTAATCAGAAAAGCTCAAAACAGAGTAACACTGAGATAGAAAAGGAAATAACCTGACTTTTTATAAATCTTTTTGCAAGGTTGAATTCTTGTTTTCCTTCTGTTGCTTCTATAGTTATAATTATGTATAATTAATTTAGAACTAACAAATGAAAAGATTGTGGCATAATTCACATAAGTGAAAAGGTCCTCACAGTGCCCTGAGTAGAGACAGCAGGGGAGACAGAGGAGCCTCAGGCTTCAGAGATGCCTCTGAGTCTTCTCAATAGCTTGGCTCCCAGACTTGGAATGGATAGACCTTTGATTATTTGAGTACATTCATGGATTTTTGGATATGAACTCCCTGAAACTAGGGAAAGACAGATTGCTAAAATGCTTTTCTTAATAAAGTAAAGAGAAATGGGGTTCTGGAGCAGTGAGAACAAGAACGCATGAAATGCGAGAAGGTGTGATTTGAAGAGCGAAAGCATTAGACCAGAAAAGCCTGGGGGCTGGCAGAGTCATGCAGAGTCAGCCAGAAGAGGTTCCTAGTGGCAGGGGAAGGCAACAGTTTTTTAAGATTACAGTTATGTAATATTCAATATGAAAGTCCAGTCTATGTAGACATACAGACATCACTCTGTTAATTCTAAAATGTTAGTAAAAGTCTGCTATGCAACTTTCTTATGTGACTGGTATTTTGAAGAAATCAAAGAAAAGAGACATGTTCTCTATAATTGATCAAGATCCGGTGGCGAACCAGAGGCTAGTCATAGTAGCTAAGTATGAGTGAGAATGACATTTGGGGAGGCGAAAAATTGGAAGAAGAGGTGACCATCAGAAATTATAAGGCTTCCAAGAATATCCAAAGCTGTAAGAGAGACATATGTGGGATAAGCATTGAAAGTTCCACCCAGGCCCTCAGACCCTTTGCCCATTTCTGTATTCTCCTCTGCAGGCCTCTGTGTGCTCTGATTTCTTAGGGTCTTGCCTCCTACTCTTTGGGGAGGACTTGCCGCAGTCTGCTAGCCAGCTATGAAGTCACACAGAGAGAGCTGGATGCCCTGGAGGCTTGTGTGTCCACAGAATGTCCCTCCACCAATAACTGACTGGTATAGCAGAATGAAAGCCCAGTTCCTTTACCTGGAATTGGGACAGAATATACACAAACTTATAGTCCAGGATTCCCTTTCGGGTTAAGGCTAAGCCATCCTCCATATGACTTTGCCTAGTCGCCCTACTAGGTGTCTTCTCTGTTCCATCCTGCTTGTGCTTAGTCTCTCAGTCTTGTCTGACTCGTTGCAACCCCATAGACTGTAGCCCGCCAGGCTCCTCTGTCCATGGGATTCTCCAGGCAAGAATACTGGAGTGAGTTGCAGTGCCCTCCTCCTGGGGATCTTCCCAACCCAGGGATCAGACCCAGGTCTCCTGCATCATAGGCAGATTCTTTACTGTCTGAGCCACCAAGGAAGCCCATGAATGCTGGAGTGGGTACCCTACCCCTTCTCCAAGTGATCTGCCCGACTCAAGAATCATACCCAGGCCTCCTGCATTGCAGGCAGATTCTTTACCAGCTGAGCCACAAGGGAAGCCCCTTCCATCCTGCTTACTCTACTCCTTTTCCTATTTCTCCTTGGAGAACTTGGAGAAGTTCCTTAATAAATCACTTGCACATAAATTCTTTTCTAGGGATCTGCTTCTGGAGAACCTGTCTTAAAAGAAACATTAAAGCTATTTTAACTGAAATATTAAAGAGTGATTACACTAGATTGGAAGATTTGGGCATGCCCAAGAGGAATACTTAGGTTGCATACAGACTTTCAAAAGTGTTCAAGTTAGTTATTATTGAATGCCAAGCAGAACCAAGTGTACATTAAATATAAAGAGGAACTGAGAAAAACACTGGGGATCAACAGAGAGAGAGAAAGCAGAAGACAGAGGAAGATGTGCTTTTGATCTGGGCACTGAAGAATGAGTAGGAAGTGAAAGTGTAGTATAAGTACATCTCTCATACGAGGTGCTAGTATGTAAAATAGAAAAGAATGTTAACCAGAGAAACATTAGGAAGTGATTGATGTACATCCTTAATTTCTCATTACAAGAGAATAAAAGTAAAAACGAAGACACTGGACTCTTGATAGGTGATTATTTATTTCTGCCATATGACCAAAACCAGGGAAACAGAAGTTTAAGATGAGAGAAAATATCAACCACCAATAGTTCCACACTATCAGTGGCATCAAAAAATATCAAAGATCTTTCAAATACAGGTATTTTTTCAGTAAATAATATCACTGAAGGAACGGTAGAGTTGCTAATGAGAAAAATGTACCCAATTCTCTGTTTTTTAAGGGAAGAGAAGGGAAAGAGATGTACTGATTTTTAACAGGTGCTCAACTTCAAGTCTGTACATCCAGTCCTTCAATCTCCAGAGACAGTTTATATACCTCCAGGGTCATTTTTACATCCTCAGGACTTGGGAGACACTGCATGAGTTTCCTGCCTGTGAGCACTTGCTTACAGCCCATGCAAACTTCCTGAAAGAGATAAAGGATGGTTTGAGAGGTTTCTTTCCAAACTGAAAGTATGTTTCTTTCAGGATGCCTACCAATAACAGTAAAGTTGGAATATCAAGACCTTCCATAGAACTGATGCAAAAAATCAAAAGATACTTTGTACATCTCAGCAAAGTATTCATCTTAAGATCTGACCAGCACTGCTCTTAAAACAGCAGTGAAATGATCTAAACAGAGAAGAAACAGCACTGCCAAAGATACCTAGGGAACTTCTTCAGGATCAGCTGAAGGGATGGATCTGATGTCTATGCAAAATCATAACATTTGTGGTAGAAATACCTGTATCTATGGAACCCTCCTATCTAGGGGCTTGGTCCATCTTGCTATAAAATAAGGGAATTAGAATTTGCCTTAAGAGCTCAACATGTACTTTGAGAGTAAAAGTGCTGATGCTGAAATTGATTTAAAGAGCTCAGAAATGAGTCCTAATACAAGTCAAACCTCATCATTGTCAGCTGGGACAGTGCTCTGGAGCAGGTTACCATTTATAGAATGTGATAGAACACCTGAGGTGTGCCACTTACCCACTCACACTTGGGCACTTCTGGGTACCACGTTCCATTCTCTGAGCAGATGATATTTGGAGAGCCGACCTTACAAAAGCCAGAGTCACATGGACAGTGACATTTTCAGGCTCAACATACTGATCCTTGTCCACAGAAAAAGTTCCATCTTCTACCTCTGGATTCAGACAGAAAGTTGTAATAGAAAGACAAATATGATCATTTTGTGATTCTCAGAATAAGATCATACAGTAGTAAAGAATATTGGCGGAGTGAGAAACACTAATAATAAATTATGCCTGCATGCTGAGAGTTGTCCTTTAACTGCGGGTATTGTATTATTATAACAATAAAATTAATAATGATAATATTAATGTTATTGTATACATATCATTGCTGGAGAGAAAAATTAAGTAAGTGCTGGCTCTGGCTGAGTGGAAACCATACTGTCAGAATATACACGATGGTCCTACTGTCTTAGCAAGGGCCATCAGTAAAGTGGAGTTACCTTTACACTGAGGCCCTGGAGATGACCAATGTGAATTTCTTCAGGTGATTTTTTTCTTCTGCAACCAAAATATATCCTTCATCACGTTTATCCTGCATCACAGTAGTAAAGGATAAAAATGAACTCACATCTTCATAGGATCCATGTGCGATACTAAGAAACATTCTGCAGTCTTGAATGGGGAAAGAGAAGGGTAGATAAGAATGAGCTAGTTTAACCAGCTATTCAGAGGGAGGGACTCTTCCCATTTTAGAGAACAAGGTCATTAAATTATATTACTGAGGTATGTTTCACGTCCTTAAGAAAATCACTATGTCCATGCTAAGTCACTTCAGTTGTGTCTGACTCTTTGTGACACTGTGGAAAGTAGCCTACCAGGCTCCTCTGTCCATGGAATTCTCCAGGCAAGAACACTAGAGTGGGTTTCCATGCCCTCCTCCAGGGGATCTTCTCAATCCAGGTATTAAACTATGTCTCTGGCGGCTTCTGCACGGCAGGTGGATTCTTTACTGCTGAGCTGCTGGGGAAGCCCCCCAAAAAATCACTAGAAATGATTCAAACCAACATTAGAGCAAAGGAAACACAACCTTCAGTTCAGTTCAGTCATTCAGTCGTGTCCAGCTCTTTGAGATCCCATGGACTGCAGAACACAAGGCTTCCTTGTCCATCACCTCTCAGAGTCTACTCCAATTCACGTCCATTGAGTCAGTGATGCCATCCAACCATCTCATCCTCTGTCGTCCCCTTCTCCTCCCACCTTCAATCTTTCCCAACATCAGGGTCTTTTCCAATGAGTCAGTTCTTCGCATCAAGTGGTCAAAGTATTGGAGTTTCAGCTTCAGCATCAGTCCTTAGACTGATTTCCTTTAGGATGGACTGGTTGGATCTTCTTGCTGTCCAAGAGACTCTAAAGAGTCATCTCCAATGCCACAGTTCAAAAGCATCAATTCTTTGGAGTTCAGCTTTCTTTATAGTCCAACTCTCACATCCATACATGACTCCTGGAAAAACCATAGCTCTGACTAGACTGAACTTTATTGGCAAAGTAATGTCTCTGCTTTTTAACATGCTGCCTGGGTTGGTCATAACTTTTCCTCCAAGGAGCAAGTGTCTTAATTTCATGGCTGCAGTCACCACCTGCAGTGATTTTGGAGCTCCCCAAAATAAAGTCTCTCACTGTTTCCATTGTTTCCCTACCTATTTGTCATGAACTGGTGGGATCAGATGCCATGATCTTAGTTTTCCGAATCTTGAGTTTTCAGCCAACTTTTTCACTCTCCTCTTTCACTTTCATCAAGAGGCTCTTTA
>NW_011494910.1:4963898-4984651 GCF_000754665.1 Bison bison bison | reverse complement strand
ATTTTCCACAGTTTATTGTGATCCACACAGTCAAAGGCTTTGGCACAGTCAATAAAGCAGAAATAGATGTTTTTCTGGAACTCTCTTGCTTTTTCTATGATACAGTGGATGTTGTCAATTTGATCTCTGGTTCCTCTGCCTTTCCTAAAACCAGCTTGAACATCTGGAAGTTCATGGTTCACATATTGCTGAAGCCTGGCTTGGAGAATTTTGAGCATTACTTTATGGGTGTTGGCATGTAAAGCAGTGCCAGGGTCCAGCCCCAGTGGATCCAGGGAATTCGAAGGGGAGACGGCTTCGGCGATCAGGATACGATAGAATTTAAGATATAAAGAGTGGTTAAATAGGGATAGCTCAGTGAAGAAATTTAGTGAAGAAAAGAGGCTGAATAACTTGGTTTACGTGGAAAGCCAATAAAACGCCAAGACAAGGAGTTTGCGTCACCTACATAGGCCACAGGCATCCTCCCATTCTCCAGAAGGAGAGGAGACACTAAGGCCTCCCTGGTCAGATCTTAGAAGCTCAGGCAAAATTAGTAGACTTGACGAGCCTTCACACTCCAGATGGGAATTCAGCCAGAAGGTGAGAGAAAGAACGACATGGGGAGACCAAGCTTTGGTGAACAAGGCCTGCACTTTATGTTCCAAAGTAGTTTTTATACCTTAAGTTGTACATAATGGGGGAAGGGGTAGAGTCAGCAGTAAGCCAGGCTTTCTTCCTGCAAACTTATCATATGCAAAAGTTTTGGTGATTTACATCATCTTCTGGCCAGGAAGCCTGTTAACATTTTATGACCCTTTCTTCAGAAAACTTAATTTTCTCTAAAGGTGATTATTCTAAAGTCAGGTGCCAACCTCCAAAAGCATTAGATAAAGTTGCATTTCTATAGGGCAAAAGTGTGGTGGGCTATAACAAGAAAAGAATTAACTCAAGGGTCCAAGGTTACAAACATTAAAGCTATTACTTACATTCCTATATACCCATTATATTAATCAATACACTCCCAGGGACACAGTAGGTAAGGGATATGGAAACTTAGCAGCAAACATTGGCCCAACAAATGAAAAACCCTTCACCAATACAATTTCTAATCAATCTTTTAACTGCTCAAAGGAATCTGTATTTAGACAGTTTAGAACATCTCATGCCTCTCACGGTTAGGAGGCTCTGAACAATCACATGTGGCCAGAAGAACTTATTCAGGCAGGCTAGAAAACTTCCAAAGGAGTTTCTGAACTAAAACACTCTTGTCATGCCCAGGAACTTTATTAACTAGAGCTCTAAGTTAATTCCTTCTCCGAGAGAGGTGGTGGGGGACAGCCCCCCATAAAGTCAGAGGTGTAGGTGAGAGCACAAAGCAGTAAAGTAGACAGACTCTGGTTTTGGGGGTAGATGCTCAAGAATTTCCAGGGGGACTCCTGAGGCTCGATCCCGCCTTTGCATATGCTCGGCCTCCTTCCTCATGACCTTTGCCACGGGCGGAGTTCCTCACGCTGACTCCCAGGCAAAGCAGAATAACATAAATTGTGTCCTTTGACCAGAGTAACCAAATCCTCATCTAGACCTTCTAAAAAGGTGCAGTTAAGCAAGAATCATTTTGGTGATTAGAGAATGATTCAGGTGTCAAGCCTGAATATTGCAAAAAGTCCCCCTGCCCCCCAGAATCTCCCATAATAGCCTGGATCTATTCATTCAATCCTTGCTTGCATTGTTGAATCATTGTCCACTTTATGGTTTTTGAAGAAAGTGCTGGGAGAGGTTTGAGCAATTTTCGAGCTATTTCCTTCAGTACAAATCTCTGGACTATGTGGTTCAAAGTCCATTAAGGGGCATTTCCACACTGCTTTCTATATTCATTCCCTTGCTTTGCTTTCACAAACTAACAGCTGTATTAGTTTATATCTATCTGAAACCCCAGACTTGTAGGCCTGGATGGTTAATTCAAATTCTTTAGTAAATCCCAAAGGATCCTGACTTGGACTGGGAAATTCCTTGGCTAAGGCCTTAAATTCTGTTCTAGTCCAAGGTGTATAGATTAGAACCGAGGATGATACATTTCTCCCTGCAATAGTTTCCCTGCAAGGAAGCTATAATCAGTTCTGCCTTTTTGTATTTAATCCTCCTTTGCTGGGGAAAAGGGAGCAGCAGGAGGCAGAAGAGTTGGAAGAGAAAAAGGCATCTGGGCCAGGCAGTTCAGATAGGAGAGGATTCACAGAAGGAGCAGAGGGAGAGGCAGTGTCAGGGCTAGCCACCTGTTTTAGTTCTGACACAGTTTCAAGCAATTTCTAGTTGGAATCCTGCAAAGAAGTTACATTATTGTTTCCTCTTTTAGAAGCTTCTAGATGCCAAAGTAAACATTCCATTCAGTCTGCTTGATTTTACAACCGGCTTTTTCTAACTGTGCACGTCAAAATAACAATTTTGGAATATCAAAAGTCCTCCAGTTTGGGCATTTTAGATAAAGATCTCCTTTAGTGTAATTTCCCCAATTTGGTATGTAGTTTCAAGTACAAGTCTTGTAGCACTAGATGGAGTGTTAGAGTCTGCTTTCTCACGTTCCTTGTTTCTGTTTGACAGGCTCTATTTCCCATTTTTAGTTGAATTTGTCATAGATGAAATTCACTAGTGAGATTGTGTGGTAGGCCAGTGTGCTCTTTGTGAGCTTAACTCCTCTTGGAGTCACCCCAGAGCCACTTCAGCCCTCTTACGTGTCTCAGTACCTCCATTCAGCAGTTCAAGACCACCACAGGTTCTCAGGTCACCAAATGACCAATTCTTTTTTTTTTTTTTTTACTTAATTTCTATTTATTTATTTATTTTAATTGAAGGCTAATTACTTTACAATATTGTGGTTGTTTCTGCCATACATCAACGTTAATCAGCATTAGGTATACATATGTCCCCTCCTTCTTGAACCACCCCACTCCCCCACCACCACCACCTCCTTCCCGATCCTACTCTTCTAGGTTGTCCCAGAGCTTTGGTTTCCTGTGTCACACATCAAACTCCCACTGGCTATCTATTTTACACATGGTAATGTATATGTTTCAATGCTATTTTCCCAAATCATCCCACCCTCTCCTTCCCACACTGTGTTCAAAATGTCTGTGTCTCCTTTGCTGCCCTGCAGCCATGAAATTAGAAGACGTTTACTCCTTGGAAGGAAAGTTATGACCAACTTAGATAGCATATTCAAAAGCAGAGACATTACTTTGCCAACAAAGGTCCATCTAGTCAAGGCTATGGTTTTTCCTGTGGTCATGTATGGATATGAGAGATGGACTGTGAAAACAGCTGAGCACTGAAGAATTGATGCTTTTGAACTGTGGTGTTGGAGAAGACTCTTGAGAGTCCCTTGGACTGCAAGGAGATCCAACCAGTCCATTCTAAAGGACATAAGCCCTGGGATTTCTTTGGAAGGAATGATGCTAAAGCTGAAACTCCAGTACTTTGGTGACATCATGCGAAGAGTTGACTCATTGGAAAGGACTGTGATGCTGGGAGGGATTGGGGGCAGGAGGAGAAGGGGACGACAGAGGATGAGATGGCTGGATGGCATCACTGACTCGATGGACGTGAGTCTCAGTGAACTCCAGGAGTTGGTGATGGACAGGGAGGCCTGGTGTACTGCGATTCATGGGGTTGCAAAGAGTCAGACATGACTGAGCAACTGAACTGAACTGAACTGAAGTAGGATCATCAGTACTATCTTTCTAGATTCCATATATATGTATTAATATACAACATTTGTCTTTTTCTTTCCAACTTGCTTCACTCTGTATAATAGGCTGTAGGTCATTTGAACTGACTCAAATGTGTTCCCTTTTTATAGCTGAGTAATATTCCATTGCCTGGAGGAGGCATGGCAACCCACTCCAGTATTCTGGCCTGGAGAATCCTATGGACAGAAGAGCCTGGTGTGTTATGGTCCATAATGTCACAAAGAGCTGGACATGACTGAAGTGACTTGGTGGCAACAGCAATATTCCATTGTGTATGTGTACAACAACTTCGTTATCTGAATGGCCAATTCTTATCTGTGACCCCTGGATAGCAAGTGTTTTAATTAATGAGTGGGTTTCCCTGTAGGAGCACTGCATGATATGATGACTTGGCCTCCACCACTCCCATAAATTTCTCAGTCACCTGAGAAAACCATAACTGGCTAGGAAGAGTCTTGTTCCTTTTCTTCAGAGCAAAGCTCTCATTAATATCTTCACCTTTATCCCATAAAACTTTATTAAGGCAGCTGGACTGAGAAAAATCATCAGATCAGGTATGTACTACTCAGCACATACCACTCAGTCTTCTATGACTGAGCAACCTTGATATCTTTCAACTGAGCCCTGGATATTCCTCATTATCTTTCAACCAGACCTCCCTGGTATCTTTCAGCCAGCTCCCCATCCAAGTATCTTTCAACTGAGTGGTAATTCCTCTGTATTTTCAACTGAGCCCCATTCAATGTCTAGGCCATAAGTGGGTATGCCCTAGTATATTTCAACTGCCACCCTCCAGTATCTTTCAACTGGGAGGGGGCAGGCAACCTTCTCCACTGCCAAATAAAACTCAGGATCATCAACAAATATGCTAGATCTGAGAACCAGGAGAGACTTACCAAATTCATCTGGACTCTCTGAGGAGATGGATGGGTACCAGGGGCTGTTTCTGGAACCAAAGCTCCAGATACTCACAGAGTTCAGGTCACTTCATCAGTCATTACAACTGTTGACTTTGAAAATATGCACAATATGAGAGTAGTGAGTTAAGCTTTCTTT
Organism: Bison bison bison; assembly: GCF_000754665.1. NCBI lineage: Eukaryota > Metazoa > Chordata > Mammalia > Artiodactyla > Bovidae > Bison > Bison bison. The sequence continues at coordinate 4,979,873 of NW_011494910.1, read as the reverse complement.
GGGGCAATATGAGGACTGCAGCCTGGGAGACAGAACCTCCAACAGCTCTGAGAAACTGTTGCACAGAGGTAGGAGGGAAGGACAGTATATATGTGATTTTGGTAAAGGGGGAGTACATGAAATCAAGCATGTTTTTTAAGAAAGTTTCTGCTTGTCTTGTGAAGCTTCTTCTAATCATGAGAAGCAGTAGTCACTATGAAGGATTTTAGTGTTATTCTAGATATGAGGAAATACAAGAATTGGACTCATAAAATTTCATGCAAAGATGGACACAATAAAGGACAGAATAAAGGTCCATACCATGGACCTGACAGAAGCAGAAGATATTAAGAAGAGGTGGCAAGAATACACAGAATAACTGTACAAAATAGATCTTCATGACCCAGATAACCACGATGGTGTAATCATTCACCTAAAGCCAGACATCCTGGAATGTGAAGTCAAGTGGGCTTAAGGGAGCATCACTACAAACAAAGCTAGTGGAGGTGATGGAATTCCAGCTGAGCTATTTCAGGTCCTAAAAGATGATGCTATAAAAGGGCTGCACTCGATATGCCAGCAAATTTGGAAAAGTCAGCAGTGGCCCCAGGACCGAAAAAGGTCAGTTTTCATTCCAATCCCAAAGAAAGGCAATGCCAAAGAATGTTCAAACTACCACACCATTGCACTCATCTCCTATCCTAGCCAAGTAATGCTCAAAATTCTCTAAGCCAGGCTACAACAGTACACAAACCATGATCTTCCAGATGTTCAAGCTGGATTTAGAAAAGGCAGAGGAACCAGAAATCAAACTGCCAACATTTGTTGGATCAACAAAAAAAGCAAGAGAACTCCAGAAAAACATCTACTTCTGCTTTATTGACTATGCCAAAGCCTTTGACTGTGTGAATCACACACAACAAACTATGGAAAATTCTTCAAAAGATGGGAATACCAGACCACCTGACCTGCCTCCTTAGAAATCTGTATGCAGGTCAAGAGACAACAGTTAGAAATGGACATGGAACAACAAACTGGTTCCAAACCAGGAAAGGAGTACATCAAGGCTGTATATTGTCACCCTGCTTATTTAGCTTATATGCAAAGTATATCATGCAAAATGCCAGGCTGGATGAAGCAAAAGCTGGAATAAAGATTGCCAGGAGAAATATCAATAACCTCAGATGTGCAGATGACACCACCCTTATGGCAGAAAGCAAAGAAGAACTAAAGAGCCTCTTGATGAAAGTGAAAGAGGAGAGTGAAGCAGTTGGCTTAAAACTCAACATTCAGAAAACTAAGATCATGGCATCTGGTCCCATCACTTCATGGCAAATAGATGGGGAAATAATGAAAACAGTAAGACACTTCATTTTGGGAGGCTCCAAAATCACTGCAGATAGTGACTGCAGCCATGAAATTAAAAGACTCTTGCTCCCTGGAAGAAAAGCCATGTCCAACCTAGGCAGCATATTAAAAAGCAGAGACATTACTTTGCCAATAAAGGTCAGTCTAGTCAAAGCTATGGTTTTCCCAGGGCTGCTGCCAAGTCACTTCAGTCGTGTCTGACTCTCTGCAACCCCATAGATGGCAGCCCACCAGGCTCCCCTGTCCCTGGGATTCTCCAGGCAAGAACACTGGAGTGGGTTGCCATTTCCTTCTCCAATGCATGAAAGTGAAAGGTGAAAGTGAAGTCACTCAGTCGTATCCAACTCATAGTGACCCCTGAACTGCAGCCTACCAGGCTCCTCTTTGCATGGCCTTTTCCAGGCAAGAGTACTAGACTGGGATGCCATCGCCTTCTCTGAGTTTTCCCAGTAGTCACGTACGGATGTGAGAGTTGGACTATAAAGAAAGCTGAGCATTGAAAATTGATGCTTTTGAACTGTGGTGTTGGAGAAGACTCTTAAGAGTCCCTTGGACAGCAAGGCAATCCAACCAATCAATCCTAAAAGAAAGCCGTCCTGAATATTCATTGAAAGGACTGATGTTGAAGCTGAAACTCCAATACTTTGGCCACCTAATGTGAAGAACTGACTCATTTGAAAAGATCCTGATGCTGAGAAAAACTGAAGGTGGGAAGAGAAGGGAACAACAGAGGATGAGATGGGTGGATGGCATCACCAACTCGATGGACATGAGCTTGAGTAAGTTCTGGGATTGGTGATGGACAGGGAAGCCTGGCATGCTGCATTCCATGGGGTCACAAGGGTTCGGACATGACTGAGCGACTGAACTAAACTGAACAAGAACTGGACTCATAAAATCAGCTCCTGAGAATATCTAACTATCTGAAGACCTGCCCTGCCAGTTTTCTGGGAGCACAGAGTGCCTCGTTTCATTTCTGTTCACCACTCTGTTCTCCTTTAGAGGGGTGTTGGAAGTCAGCAACTATAGCAGCACACGATTTAATCCTGGTAGAGGTAGATGGCAAGTGCCTATGGCAAGTGCCAGCTTGTGGTTGACAAGATCAATGGAAAAAATAAAGTCAGGAATTCACTAATACAGGTATAGTTGATTGATTGTAAGCAAAAGTACCAAGGTACAGCAAGAAGAAGAGTAGACTTTTCAACAAATGGTACCAGAGCAATTGGCCATTCATATTCAAAAAAAAAAAAGTTTGACTCTTAACTTTTACCATATGCAAATATTATTTCAAAATGGGTCATAGACATAAATATAAAACTAAGTTGAGAACTACTAGCTAGTATAATATGCATTCATTCCTCTATTTATATACCAGGGTCTAATCTTTGTTATAGAACTCTATCTCTAACACATACCTGCCTGAACCACAGTCACTTAACTCCTTGCAATGAGTTAATGCTAACTCAGATTTTAATATATCATCTCAGTTTTATAAAGCAGTGGTCCCCAGCTTCCTTCCCCACACACCCCACCCACAGGTCACACAGCAGGAGGTGAGCAACAGGTGACCGGCAGGCAAGCAAGGGAAGCTTCATCTGCTCCCCACTGGTCACGTTACCTGAACTGTCCGTGCGTCTCATCACCCCCCACCATAGAAAAATTGCTTTCCACAAAACTGGCCCCTGGTGCCAAAAAGGTTGGGGACTGCTGTTATAAAGGGGTGATATATTCAGCTTTTTTAAAAACTCATGAACTGAGGTTCAAGGCATAATCTATTATGTTAGTCACTGTTCCTTATAAAATAACCCCAGCAATAAACTGCTTTTCTATTTTTATATCAGACCAAAAAAAGTTCTCCTATACAATAATTTTTTAACAATGATTTAAATATTTGATCCATTATATTTCCCACTTTTGCTTGATGTTGACTTTTAAAAAATTCACAATATGAGAGTTGCAAATTAAGTTTTATTTGAGGGGAATGAGGACTACAGCCCAGGAAACAGCACCTTAGGTAGCTCTGAGAATCTGCTCCTAAGAGGCAGGGGAAAGGTCAGTATTTGTGTGATTTTGGTAAAGGGGGAATGCATGCAATCAAACACATATTTTCCCAGGTTTCTACTGGTCTCGTGAAGCTTTTGCTAGTCACAAGGAATAGTCATCACCATGAAGGAGTTTAATGCTTTTCTAGATATGGGGTGATACAAGAATTGGGCTCATAAAATCAGCTCCTGAAAATATCTATCTGAAGACCTGTCCTGCCAATTTTCCCAAGCACAGAGTGCCTCATTTTTGCTCTCCACCCTGAACTCCTTTCAGCGGTGTTGAAGGCCAGCAACTGTAGCAGCACATGATTTAATCCTTGGAGTACCTCTACAAGTACCCATGGCAAGTGGAAATTTGTAGCTGACACTGAAAATAAGTTCAATCAAAATTACTATGTAAATTAAATTTTGGTAAATTTACTTCTATCTCTAATGACTTTAACTTTTCATTTTTACTGTAGCAAGCTTAAATTATATATAGCTACTATTAATATAAACTGATATATTCCTGTTTAATTTTGAAATTATTGTTTTTACTGCATAATGTGCTTAACCTTTAAAAAAAGAAAACTACTTAATAAAACTCCTTAGCAAGAAAAAATTTCAGTTATATAAATACACATCATTTGTTATGTATAAGTGTTATAATGAATGATAGTTCATTTTATCTTTAAACCTAAAACTATCAGTATCAGAATGTTTATGATTTGCTAAAAATGATGGGAATACATGATTAGGAGCTATTCACATTCACTATTAGATCAGAGGAATTTTAAGGAAATCTTGCTCCTTTCGTGACCCTTTGCTTCCCTAAGGAGGCAGCAAAATGGCAGCTCAATTCAGTTTCCATTCATATAAAATGTTACATATGAAAGACTCTGATTTATCAGCTTTCTTCTCCCAGGTTCTCTTATTAAACCTGAAGAAAGAATGGCATATACTTACAGTTTGTTTCCCTATAGTCAGAGAACAATATTCAGTGGTAGAAAATTTTTCATTGATCTTTTGTTCGGCTGTGTTAGTACCAAATTAGCATGTCATGTAACTTCATAGACTCTTTCTTCATGACATACATTATTCAGCACATACTATCAGCAAACCTCTAATGGAAATATAAAGATGAACTTAAGATGAACAATTCCATTTAAAACAAGGAGATGAATGCAACTGCTCTACTTTCTAGGGATGGGAGCAATCATTTCAAGGAAGAAAGAAAACAATCTTAGTGCTAAATATGGGAAAGTAATGTTGCAGTGGAAATGAGTTGAGGGGCTTAGGGAGAAGCAATAATCTCATCTTGCTTGGTAGAAGTTCAAGTTAATAAAGAAGCCAGCAAGAGACTGGAGGATCCTTCTTGGAAGAAACTGAATGGTATCAGAGAGGATACCAATAAACACTGATGCTTGGAGAGTCTCCTGAATTATGCTATTATTATTATGGTAAAACTAAGCAGTTGAAACAAGGGTAGTAGTTCAGGCAGAAGTGTATTCAGATTGGTCAGCAGCTTGTCCAAAGAGCTTATCAGGGATCAGGCCCCTTCCTCTGTTGCTCCAACATCTCCAAGCATGTTGTCCCCATGAGCATGGTGGAAGTTCATTCACCAGCACCCTGTCAGCATTTCAGCCCTCAGAGTGTGAAAGAGGAAGTGGAAAGTAAGCAGCTTCCTTCTCAGGAAAGTGAGTAGGAAGCCGCACCCAGTGGGAGATTGTTCCAAGGGAAGTTTAGCTGAGGAGCCATTTGCCCTGCTAATATTTAAAGGGGTAAGAGTAGTTCTGTTATTTACAGGAGGCAGGAAATACTACGAAACAACACCTCCATTATAGCCCCCACCAAGAAAAAAATAGCTCACTGCCTAATTTCCCCATGTACCTAGAACCTAAATCAGTTTTTGTGGGCCTCACCCTTGAAAATGAACATACAATCCAAAATTACTATCAACAGATATTTGTGATGAATAGAAATTCCAAAGAAACTGTTATTAGTATTCTCTGAACCATGCGAGTAACCCACACATATCTAAAGAATAGAATACTTTTTAAAATGCTGTGAACATTTTATAAAATCAATAAAATTATCAAAGCATAACATCAAGGAAATATCCCCAAAGACTGTGGGGGAGGGATGAGTCAGAAATGATGGTATAGGAGACAGAAAGAAAATTATAGGATTGATAAAGAGGTTTGTTATCTTACTAATAGAATACCCATAAATTTAAAAAAAAATGGATAAGAGAAATATGAAGAAAATATACCAAATATATAGAAGCTATACAAAATGTCACTGAAAGAAAATAATACAAGTGTCCTTACAGAAGATTAGATATGAAAAAGTCCTATACAAGTAATAGTTAAAATGACTTCTGACTTTTTCATCACAGTGTTGGAAACTATCACACTTAAGAAGATCCTATCTTTAAAAGTTCTAAAATAAAATTATTTTAAATCTAGTTTTTTACATTCAGCAGAGTTATCAATCACATGTTCAAATGAAAAGACTTTAAACATGCAGGAACTCAATGCCTTACTTTATATCATTTTCCTAAGCAGCTCCTTGAGGATGGCAATAGTGGTAAAGAACCCGCCTGCCAATGCAGGAGACAGAGGAGACATGAGTTCTATCCCTGGGTAGGGAAGATCCCCTGGAGGAGGACACGGCAACTCACTCCAGTATTCTTGCCTGAAGAATCTCATGGACAGAAGAGCCTGGTGGGCTGTGGTCCATGGGGTCGCAAAGAGTCAGATATGACTAAAGTGACTTAGCACATATGTATCATTTCCTAAGCAGCTCCTTGAAGACATACTCCAGGAAAATGAGGAAATAAATTAATAAAGAGGAGAACATGAAGCCAAGAAGCTTAGACAGAGTAGGGAGGCAAGTATACAGACATGAGAGTATCCACTTCTGCCGAAGAGTATAACAGACAGAGTCAAAGTCCTGTCAGTATCACCAGAGCCCTACCACTTCAGCACACTCTGAACAATTTTTAAAAGCCTGTGTATCTGCTTTGTTATGCCCAGGCTTTTTTCAGAGCCTATGAAGGCTACTCTGACAGCTTGCAAAACAGGTCAAAAGTATCAGGCAATTAGCACTTCCTAAAGGCAAACCTTAACATCTGTGAGGGATGGAAGACATTGTACCAATATCTCATCCCTTGCCATTGAGAGAGATAACCCTCAGGTATATGTTTGACACACCTTTATAGCTTCCCTGTGGGTTTAGATTCCAGTCACCCACAGAGGTAGGTGGCTTAACGATGCAGCTCTTTTGGGCCACCTTCCCTTGTCTTCTCTTTATCTCACTCAGTTTCTTAAATACTCATAAGCATATTTTAAGCATCTATATAAAATCTACCAAGTATTTCTGAATATATAACACCTAACACATCAGTTATCTATCACTAGATGAACTCACAAGTGAGTTTTTGCTGCAGAATACACTGATATGCTACAATATAAAATATTAAATGGTTTTTCATCTTCCTCTCTAAAAAGTTTATTCTGATGTAAATAAGCAATGAAATGCCTTGCTTAAGATATAAAACTAATTCAAAAGCAATTAAAAGAAAATAAGCAAGGAAGTGTTGCTTAAAAAATATTATTAATGATTAAAAAATTTTCTGACGCTTGGTAGCAAGAGAAGGGGGCTGGGAAGAAGGGTATAGTCACTCTTTTTGGTGGGAGGTGAGAATTAATGAGAGCCAGTAAGTGAAACAGTAAGTGCCTTATAATTATCTATCTCTAACCTTAAGGAACTAGTCAACACCCTCTCCTCCAAGCCATACAGACTTAGTAAGTACATGGAAAACACCACTCAAGAAGTCACAGACGTAAAATGGACATCTGTTTGAATTTCTTTTTCTCACAATTATGCTGACCCTGCTAACATATGCTGGCAATTCATTTCTTGCTTTTTTTTTTTTTTCCATGTAGTAAATCTGCCCACCTCCTGATAAGGCAATAGGAATTATTTTCCGTATGTTCTAAAAGTTACTTTTAATATTTTAAATTAAATTATCCAGGTTCCTTTCCTTCCCTTTCACCAACTATCAATGAGCCTCACATTGAACCCTCTGGTTAGTTCTTCTGATGAGGCTTTTCTAGGCCACTTAGTCTCACCTACATTCTAAACAGTCTCTTCCACTCTCAATTTTATGTTCAATGATAAAAGTAGAGAAATGATGTTGGAAATGCACAAAACACTTAGTGAGAGCAGAAAGATGATCAATTGGGAATCATCTGAGGCACTATGGGGACTCATCTGGTATCCTTATGCCCCAAACGAAAAAGGGAAACTCAAAGAATTGTGCAAGAGCCAGCAAAAACATGCAACGCAGAGGTCTGATAAAGGGAAGTGAGAGATTGAAAAGAGATAAAAAGTGATGAACAGGATCATCACAACATATCATATCACTTTTCTGTATGATGTCTACATAGCCATATAGAAAAGACAGCTAGCTGTACAATAGGCCATCTGTGCTCCACTCATATTCCTACCCTGGGGGTCACTGCAAACAGCCCTTTAGATATCATGCCTTCCACTGTTGGCATTTTCAGGAGGGTGCTCAGCTGGCATCCACAGTGCAAGTCAGATGTCTTGGAAGATAGTGTTGCTGGAGCAAGCCTGTTCCAATGAGGGAAGAGGGGTTGGACAAATACCTCAGGTCCATTTTTAAGCTGTTTTAATGAACCTCCATACTGTTCTCCCTAGGGGCTGTACCAATTTACATTCCCACCAACAATATATGAGTGTTTCCTTTTCTCCACACCTTTTCCAGCATTTGTTATTTATAGACTTCTTATTGATGGCCCCTCTTAGCTGCGTGAGGTGATACCTCACTGTAGTTTTGATATGCATTTCTCTAATAATTAGCAGTGGTGAGCATCTTTCCATCTGACCTTTGGGCATCTGTATCTCTTCTTTGAATAAATGTCTATTGAGATTTTCTGCCTACTGAGAGAGTTTATTCTTAGGTTGGTTGATAGGAAGTCCAGCGCCCTTGAGAAGGAGGGGGCAAACATTTTTTTCTACTTTCCTTCACCTTAGTCACATAGGATGTTTTTCTTAAGCTCTGGGTTGCTATGGTAACAAACTATTTCACCTGAAATTAGCTTACTTTATGCCCAGAGCTAATGATTATTCAGCAAAACAATACATCTTACTCATGGAAATGTTTTTATTAGGCTTTATGTTAATGATTATAATTCAAACCAATATATCTTATTTGGAAACCTATTTTTCTTCAAAAACCTATGCCTTTGATTATATGGATACAAAATATCTCATCCAGAGACATCTTATCCTGAGACTGTTTCCCTTGGTTAATCTTGTATTGATGTTATTGCAAGATGTATGTTGTGGGAGAGGAGCCTGGTAAAACTTTCACAGCCTCGAGGTATTTCTTTGACCTATGTTCAGCAGTCCACTAAAAGAGTATATAATGCCCCACCTAAACTAGTGATGGTGGGTACTCTTCTATCCCCTTCCAGTGCCTTTTGCTGGAAGATTTTCTTTATCCTTTCACTTTAATAAAATCTCTGCTACATAAACCTCTGAATGACTGAGGCCACATCTTTGGTCCCAGAGTGAATTCTTCTCCTTCAGAGACCACGAATCTGACACTGTTCACTGTAAGCTATATTTTTTTGATTGGGTTCAGTTTCTTTTTTTTATTAAGCTGTATGCACTATTTGTATATTTTGGAGATTAATCCCCTATCATGCAAGTCATTTGCAAATATTTTCTTGCATTCTGTATGTTGTCTTTTCATTACAGTTTCCATTGCTGTGTACAGCTTTTAAGTTTAACTAGATCCCATTTGTTTATTTTTGTTATTTCTCTTACTCTAGGAGAGGAATCCAAAAAGATACTGCTGCATTTTATGTCAAAGTTCTGCCTATGTACCCTCTAGGAGTTTTATAGTATCCAGTTTTATGTTTAGGTCTTTAATCCATTTTGAGTTTAGTTTTGTGTGTGTTGTTAGAGAATGTTCTAATTTCATTCTTTCATATATCACTATCCAGTTTTCCCAGCACCATTTCTTAAAAAGACTGTCTTTTCTCCATTGTATACTCTTGCCTCCTTTGTAGTAGATTAATTGACCATAGGCACATGGGTTTATTTCTGAGATATCTATCCTGTTCCATTGAATTACATGTCTGTTTTTATGCCAGTACTTTTTAAATTGCTGTAACTTTGTTGCATATTCTAAAATCAGGGAGCCTCCAAGCTTCATTTTTCTTTTTCAAGATTGCTTTGGCTATTTGGGGTCTTTTGTGTTTCCATATAAATTTTAAAATGTGTTGTTCTAGTTTTATGAAAAATGACACTGGTAATTTGATGGGGATTTCATCGACTATAGAGATTGCCTTGGGTAGAACAATCAATATTGATTCATCCAATCCAAAAATATATCTTTCCTTCAGTTTATGTCATCTTTTATTCTTTTTGGCAGTGTCTTATAGTTTTCAGAGTACAGATCTTGTCCTTCCTTAGATAGATTTATTCATAGGTGTTTTATTCTTTTTGATGCAATAAGTGAGGTTGTATCCTTCATTTCTCTTTCTGATTTTTCATTGTTAATATACAGAGGCACCAGATTTTTGTGTATATAATCCTGCAATCTCACTCCTGGGCATATATCTAGAGAAAATCATAATTCAAAAAGACTAATTCACCCCAATATTCATTATTGCACTGTTCACAACAGCCAAGACATGGAATCAAGCTAAATATCCATTGACAGATGAATTGATAAAGATATGGTATATTTATATAATGGAATAGTACTCAGCCATAGAAAAATGAAATAGTGCCATTTGTACAACAGGGATGGACTTAGAGATTATAATACTAAGTGAAATAAGCCAGACAGAAAAAGAAAATATCATATGATACCACTTATATGGGAAATCTGAAAAAGATTTATACAAATTAACTTATAAGCAGAACAAAAAGAGACCCACAGACGTAGAAAACAAATTTATGGTTACCAAAGGATAAGGAGGGGTGAGGGATAAATTAGGAGTCTGAGATTAACATACACATACTACTATATATAACTCAGACTTAAATTGAAGAAAGTAAGGAAAACCACTAGACCATTCAGGTATGACCTAAATCAAATCCCATATGATTACACAGTGGAAGTGACAAATAGATTCAAGGGACTAGATCTGATAGACAGAATGCCTGAAGAACTATGGACAGGGGTTTGTAACATTGTACAGGAGGCTGTGATCGAGACCATCCCCAAGAAAAAGAAATGCAAAAAGGCAAAACAGTTGTCTGAGGAGGCCTTACAAATGTTGAGAAAAGAAGAGAAGTAAAAGGCAAAAGTGAAAAGGAAAGATATATTCACCTGAATGCAGAGTTCCAGAGAAAAGTAAGGAGAGATAAGAAAGCCTTCCTCAGTGATCAGTGCAAAGAAATAGAGGAAAACAACAGAATGGGAAAGACTAGAGATCTCTTCAAGAAAATCAGAGATACCAAGGGAACATTTCATGCAAAGATGGACAAAATAAAAGACAGAAACAGAAGCAGAAGACATTAAGAAGAGGTTGCAAGAACACACAGAAGAACTATACGAAAAAGATCTTAATCACCCAGATAACCACGATGGTGTGATCACTCATCTAAAGCCAGACATCCTGGAATGTGAAGTCAAGTGGGCCTTAGGAAGAATCACTAGGAACAAAGCTAGTGGAGGTGACAGAGAAGGCAATGGAAACCCACTCCAGTACTCTTGCCTGGAAAATCCCATGGACAGAGGAGCCTGGTAGGCTGCAGTCCATGGGGTCGCTAAGAGTCAGACACGACTGAGCGACTTCACTTTCACTTTTCACTTTCATGCATCAGAGAAGGAAATGGCAACCCAGTCCAGTGTTCTTGCCTGGAGAATCCCAGGGACGGAGGAGCCTGGTGGGCTGCCGTCTATGGGGTCGCACAGAGTCGGACACGACTGAAGCGACTTAGCTGCAGCAGCAGCAGCAGTGGAGGTGATGGAATTCCAGCTGAGCTATTTCAGGTCCTAACAGATGATGCTGTAAAAAGGCTGCACTCAATATGCCAGCAAATTTTGAAAACTCAGCAGTGGCCACAAGACTGGAAAAGGTCAGTTTTCATTCCAATCCCAAAGAAAGACAATGCCAAAGAATGCTCAAACACAGTTGCACTCATCTCACATGCCAGCAAAGTAATGCTCAAAATTCTCCAAGAAAGGTTTCAACAGTACGTGAACTGAGAATTATCAGATGTTCAAGCAGATTTAGGAAAGACAGAGGAACCAGAGATCAAATTGCCAACATCCATCAGATCATAGAAAAAGCAAGAGAATTCCAGAAAAACATCTACTTCTGCTTCATTGACTACGCTAAAGCCTTTGACTGTGTGGATCACAGCAACCTGGAAAATCCTTCAAAAGATGGGAATACCTTACCTGCCTTCTGAGAAATCTGCATGCAGGTCAAGAAGCAACAGTTAGAACCAGACATGGAACAACAGACTGGTTCAAAATTGGGAAAGGAGAATCTCAAAGCTATATGTTGTCACCCTGCTTATTTAACTTCTATGCAGAATATATCATGCAAAACGCCAGGCTGGATGAAGCACAAGCTGGAATCAAGATTGCCAGGAGAAATATCAATAACCTCAGATATGCAGATGCCATCACCCTTATGGGAGAAAGTAAAAAGGAACTAAATAGCCTCTTGCTGAAAGTGAAAGAGGAGTGTGAAAAAGCTGGTTTAAAGCTCAACATTCAAAAAGCTAAGATCATGGCATCTGGTCCCATCACTTCACAGCAAGTAGATGAGGGAACAATGGAAACAGTAACAGACTTTATTTTCTTGGACTCCAAAGTCACTGCAGATGGTGACTGCAACCATGAAATTAAAAGATGCTTGCTCCTTGGACGTGAGTCTGAGTGAACTCTGGGAGTTGGTGATGGACAGGGAGGCCTGGTGTGCTGCGATTCATGGGGTTGCAAAGAGTCAGACACAACTGAGCAACTGAGCTGAACTGAACTGAACTGCTCCTTGGAAGAAAAGCTATAACCAATGTGGACAGCATATTAAAAAGCAGAGACACAACTTTGCAGACAAAGGTCTGTCTAGTCAAAGCTGTGGTTTTTCCAGTAGTCATGTACAGATGTGAGAGTTGGACTATAAAGAAAGCTGAGCATGAAGAATTGATGCTTTTGAACTGTGGTGTTAGAGAAGACTCTTGAGAGTCCCTTGGACAGCAAGGAAATCAAACTAGTCAATCCTAAAGGAAATCAGTCCTGAATATTCATTGGAAGGACTGATGCTGAAGCTGAAGCTCGAATACTTCAGCCACACGATATCAAGAAGTGACTCACTGGAATAGACCCTGATGCTGGAAAAAATTGAAGGCAGGAGGAGAAGGGGATGAGAGAGAATGAGATGATTTAATGGCATCACTGACTCAATGGACATGAGTTTGAGCAAGCTCTGGGAGTTGGTGATGGACAGGGAAGCCTGGCATGTTGCAGTCCATGGCATTGGAAAGAGTCGGACAGGACTGAGTGACTGAACTAAACTGATATATAAAATAGAAAACCAACAAGGACATATTGTATGGCACAGGGAACTATATTCAGTATTTTTTAACAACGTATAAAAGAAAAGAAACTGATACAGAGAAATATATATCTGTATAGATAGAAACAGTATAGATAGATACATATATATATCTATATGTATAACTGAATCACTTTGCTATACACCTGAAATTAACAAAACATTGTAAACCAGCTATATTCCAACTAGATTTTTTTTAAAAAAAACTCCTCAAATCTCAATCATCAGGAGCAGGTTCTCAGTTTTGTTCCCTACACATTTGTTCCATACACTCGGCATAGTGTAGGTCCTGTTGGCAACAACAATGATCCCGTCAAACTTGCTGCCTCTTTAGGCTGTCCTCCCTTCTCCATCTCATTACCTTTCTCTCACAGTGCTTTCCTGGATCAGAAACTAGACACTCACAGGTCTGTGACTCAGGAGAACCAAAATAAATATCAGCCAAAATAATTCCTAGTAGCAGGAGCAGGTGACAGCTTTTAAGACAATGAATAAATACCTTCTCTATTAAGTAGGTTTCTCTAAGCATTCAAGATCCTCTGTAGCATCTAAGGGTTAAGGAAAGCCTGCTATACAACTTTGCCTGATTGGAGTACACTTGGGAAAGTTAAACCAATGAGGCCAACATTCCCCATAGAGTTCTACGTACAAAATAGATGGGACAAGGAGCCAAGATATGAGTGGGAGAGAGATATCAGAGGATGCAAGAGTTAAGAAAAGTGATAAATGCAAAGAATAAAAGCCTCCAAACACCCCAAGATATAAGGGTGATTGACGCAGGGCATCTTCTCATGTGGGGGGTGGTTGCTCGAGCCATTTTAACACTTCTAATAAAGAAAATGGGACCAATCATTTTGAGGATTTGGGAGCACAAATGTGGCTGCCAGGCGGGATTCCACTCACCAGGCTTTCAGAGTCTGTTCTGAGGAAAGGGTCAGGAGACCAAGACAGACAGGAATCCCCTTCCTGTAAGGCAAAAGCCAAGAGGGAGCATGACTGAGGCAGAGGCCAAGTGCATGGGGGCTCACAAAAGGACCTGACTGCCTCAAAGTGCGGACAGTGGACAAGGATTTTGGGGTGTGTTGATGTTTAATCTAAATATTGAGCTCCTGAGTAACCTATATACATGGAATTGTGGAGTAAAGGCAATCCATGGAAATGTACTGCTGTGAACCCAAGTCCCTACGTCCAAGATCCCGGCAATAAAAAGTAAACGTATCAACTTCATGTATGTGTGTGTTCACAGACCTTATTTTACAAAATTAAACACAAAGACAAAATGATGTTGGATATGCTAATTTTTAATTAAAAAATGTGTATTCTGTGTCCAGAAAAGGGAAAACATGAGTCAGAAAATCATCAATAACTCCACAATCTCAAGGCACTAAATATTAACAAAATTATCCTTTCTAGATAATTATTACCACAATTGGTGGTGTAAAAGAAATGGTAGAGGTGGTTAACTCAGGTGATCCATATTGGAATGAAGGTAGCAAGAAACGTTTTCCTCTCTCTCTTGAGAAACATTACAGTGATTACCACTAAGAGGCATCCTTTGGCTTATCTATCTGAAGCTCCAGGAGTGCAATCTCCAGGGACAGCTTGTACACTTCCAGGGCCAATTTCACCTCCTCTGGCCTTGAGAGGCACTTCAAGAGTTTCCTGCCTGTGACTACTTGCTCACAGCCTTCAGGATACTCCTAAAAGAGAAACACATGATAAGTATGCTTGAAAGACTTCTCTCCCGATTGTTAGGGGGCACAGTTCATGTAGAAACAGGCAGGGTTACAGATTCAGGACCAAGACACACCCCAGGACTGGTGGGGGAGCAGGAAAACCAGAAACACCTTGCTTCCCACCATCATCTTCCTGAGAGGAATATAACTCTGCTCTGAGACAGCCTCCCAGAAAGCTTCTGTGGGAACAGACACTACTTCTGACCATCCAGAAATGGGACAAGAGTATATCAAATCCTCTAGAAAAGTTGGGAGTCACTACTACCAGCTCTGAGACCCTCCACTCCAAAGGGGCTCAGTTTTCTCTGATCACAAGTGAGAGCAGGAAAACTTTGCATCTCCTATCGGACCAGAAGGCTCCAAAGTGAAAATGAGAGTTCCTTTGAATGAATGAATCTTGACAAGTCAGGTACTACCTTTGCTGGCAGGACAGTGCTTTGGGGTTTAATAAAACAAAAATTACCTCAAATTGTGTGACTTACCCACTCACACTTGGGCACCTCCGGGTACCAGGTTCTGTCCTCTGAGCAAGTGATATTTTCAGAACCAACCACACTAAAGCCAGACTCACACTGGATAGTAATTCTTTCAGGTTCAACATATCTAACCTTCTCCACAGATAACCTTCCATATTCTATCTCTGGTTTCAGACACAATGCTGCAATGGAAACATAACTTTAAGCAATACACAGATCTAAGAAAAAACATGCAAGCCTAGGGTACTAAGAATGAACTGTATTTAAGTGTTGCTAATTGTTTTACCTTTTTTTTAATCTTGAGAAGAAAAATAATATTCGTTAGCATATTTATTGAGCATTGGGATAGTACTTTATCAGACTTTGGGGTAGATCTTTATGTGATCGTCTTATTTAAATCTCACTATTTTATCTAAGAGAAAGTGACATACAGAGAGGTTAAGTGACTTGCTGAAGGACATATAACTATTTTAAATAGCCTAACAATATAAAAAGGGCCGCTGCTGCTAAGTCGCTTCAGTCATGTCCGACTCTGTGCGACCCCATAGACAGCAGCCCACCAGGCTCCCCCGTCCCTGGGATTCTCCAGGCAAGAACACTGGAGTGGGTTGCCATTTCCTTCTCCAATGTATGAAAGTGAAAAGTGAAAGTGAAGTCGCTCAGTCGTGCCCGACTCTTAGCGACCCCATGGACTTCAGCCCACCAGGCTCCTCTGTCAATGGGATTTTCCAGGCAAGAGTACTGGAGTGGGTTGCCATTGCCTTCTCCAATAAAA
>NW_011494910.1:4962412-4962914 GCF_000754665.1 Bison bison bison | reverse complement strand
AAAATGAAGAGGGAGCCAGAGTTACCTTTACACTGAGGGACTGCAGGTGACCAGCCTGAAGACGTGCAGGAGAGTTCTTTCGCTCCAACCAGGATGTACCCTTCATCACATTCATATACAGCTTGGTGATCAAATGTAAAGAAGTTAGAGACTATTTTACGTTGTCCATGGGCAATGACAGGCGGGGATTCACAATCTTGAGGTGAGACATAAAAGTAAAAGAAGGTCAGCATGTAGAATGCATATAATAACACTTCCTAGTATCTCTGTGGTTCAAAGGAAGCTTCCATCTGTCCTTCTGTCTTGTCTACCCATCCAATCACTCAGCCAAACGCCGGACTCGAGCTGCCTTCATGTAGGCCTGAGGCTGGGGAACCATAGAAAGGTTACAATGGACTGACAAGCACTTAGGATTGGCTTCATTTTTTTGAAAATTCACTAAACTTGACACTATTTAGGAGCCATTTTGACAGGAAGACGGAATTAAGTCAGTCACACTGTG
>NW_011494910.1:4950143-4960832 GCF_000754665.1 Bison bison bison | reverse complement strand
GCAAAGTCAAAGAATGGGAACAAATAATGGGGGGATAAAGAGAAAGTTGGACTAATAAGCAGTATTTTTTTAACAAACTTATCCACTTAAAAAACATTCAGTATATACATGTTTTTAACCTCAGGTGCTTTTTGTTGGTGTGTGTGTGTGTTTTGTTTTCATTTTTCCAACTTGCTGCAGGAAAGGATTTTCACTGCAAGTTCATTTCCTTTGTTCAAATTGTACAAACAAAGCTAGGTAAAAAAAAATACAACACATAAAAACATCAGATCAGACAAATCACCACTGTTACACATTTCTTAAATTCTAAACTTACATTGTAAAAGCAAATTATGAAAAAGGCATGCATGGTAGAGAATGAACAATGGTATAGTTCCTCTTTCTTGATGGAAGTCACAACAGTTACTAATATTTATCCCCCTGTGAAGTTCATTGTTCTAATTTCCATTATCCAAGGAGGAAATCTGTCCTTGAGGATATCCAAAACCCTATTATGCTATGATATTAGAAGCATCCTTGATATTGGGACAAAAGCCAAGCTTGTTCTCTGACCAAGTGATTGATCCATAAGCAGCACAATAACAGGGTCATTTCACTAGTACCAGGTGTCCTGGGAGGGTGCCCAAATGTTTCAACCAGGGGGTCCTGAGATCAACATACTCACAACTGAGCAGTGGATGGGAACTTCTAGGTTAAAAAGTGCCAAAGTAGAAATTTCTAGTATTGGAAACTTTTCTCAGTTCACACACACTTCAGAAGAACTAAGTAGATTTCCAAGAGGAGAAATCAAAGTCAAATTTAGTAATTTCATCTGCCTCTAGATTGTTCTTCTTTAGTAATGTTCCAACACTTAAACTGCAAAAATGTAAGGAGGGAAAAAATGACACTCATCTCAAGATCTGATTTTCTTTCCTTTCATTCGTTTAGCAGATAGAGACTGAAAGCTACTGGGTGCTGAGCTTTGTACCCCTCCCTATCTTTAAGAAGTCAGCAGTGGGCTTTAGTGAGAAGTCAGGAGCTATAGAATTTGTGCCAGCTTTATTCAACATTTTCTTTTTTTAAAGTGTGGATTCGGATCTGACCATATGAATGCACAGTTATAAGCATTTTTTTTCTTCTGCATGAAATTGATCAGGATCCTGTGGGGCTCCTGGGCACAGAAGCCCTTCTGTCCCTGGTTTCTTGTAAGGAACACACCTTCAACCTCCATGACATTCCCCTAATTCCAAAGGGCAGATTCTAGCAAATATTAATTTGGGAAAGGAAGGGATGAAAAGACAAGGGAGGGGCACCCAAGAAACAATAGAGCCTTGAGGCAGTCTTGGTCTGCCTCAAGGATACATAACAATGTCTTTAAACTATTTAAGATGTCAGCTTCCCACTGACATCTAATAGAAGCAGAAGATATTAGGAAGAGGTGGCAAGAATACACAGAACTATACAAAAAGATCTTCAAGACTCAGATAACCAAAATACTGTGATCACTCACCTAGAACCAGATATCCTGGAATGTGAAGTCTAGTGGGTCTTAGGAAGCGTTGCTGCCAATAAAGCTAGCAGAGGTGATGGAATTCCAGCAGATATTTAAAATCCTAAAAGATGATGCTATTAAAGTGCTGTACTCAATATGTCAGCAAATTTGGAAAACCTAGCAGTGGCCACAGGACTAGAAAAGGTCAATATCATCCCACTTCCTAAGAAGGGCAGTACTAAAGAATGTTCAAACCACCAGACAATTGAACTCATTTCCCATGCTAGTAAGGTTTTACTCAAAACCCTCCAAGCTAGGCTTCAGCATTTGTGAACTGAGAACTTCTAGATTTCAAGTTGGGTTTAGAAAAGGCAGAGGAAACAAAGCCAAAACCTGGTTCTTTTAAAGGATAAATAAAATTGACAAACCATTAGCCAGACTCATCAAGAAACAAAGGGAGAAAAACCAAATCAATAAAATTAGAAATGAAAATGGAGAGATCACAACACAAAACACAGAAATACAAAGGATCATAAGAGACTATTATCAGAAATTATATGCCAATAAAATGGACAACGTGGAAGAAATGGACAAATTCTTAGAAAAGTACAACTTTCCAAAACTGGACCAGGAAGAAATAGAAAATCTTAACAGACCCATCACAAGCACGGAAATTGAAACTGTAATCAGAAATCTTCCAGCAAACAAAAGCCCAGGTCCAGATGGCTTCACAGCTGAATTCCACCAAAAATTTAGAGAAGAGCTAACACCTATCCTTCTCAAACTCTTCCAGGAAATTGCAGAGGAAAGTAAACTTCCAAACTCATTCTAGGAGGCCACCAACACTCTAATACCAAAACCTAACAAAGATGCCACAAAAAAAGAAAACTACAGGCCCATATCACTGATGAACATAGATGCAAAAATCCTTAACAAAATTCTAGCAATCAGAATCCAACAACACATTAAAAAGATCATACACCATGACCAAGTGGGTTTATCCCAGGGATGCAAGGATTCTTCAATATCCGCAAATCAATCAATGTGATACACCACATTAACAAATTGAAAAATAAAAGCCATATGATTATCTCAATAGATGCAGAGGAAGCCTTTGACAAAATTCAACATCCATTTATGATAAAAACTCTCCAGAAAGCAGGAATAGAAGGAACACACCTCAACATAATAAAAGCTATATATGACAAATCCACAGCAAACATTATCCTCAACTGTGAAAAATTGAAAGCATTTCCCCTAAAGTCAGGAACAAGACAAGGGTGCCCACTCTCACCACTACTATTCAACATAGTTTTGCAAGTTTTGGCCACAGCAATCAGAGCAGAAAAAGAAGTAAAAGGAATCCAAATTGGAAAAGAAGAAGTAAAACTCTCACTGTTTGCAGATGACATGATCCTCTACATAGAAAACCCTAAAGACTCCACCAGAAAATTACTAGAACTAATCAATGAATATAGTAAAGTTGCAGGATATAAAATCAACACACAGAAATCCCTTGCATTCCTATACACTAATAATGAGAAAATACAAAGAGAAATTAAAGAAACAATTCCATTCACCATTGCAACGAAAATAATAAAATACTTAGGAATATATCTACCTAAAGAAACTAAAAACCTATATATAGAAAACTATAAAACACTGGTCAAAGAAATCAAAGAGGACACTAATAGATGGAGAAATATACCATGTTCATGGATTGGAATGATCAATAGAGTGAAAATGAGTATACTGCTGCTGCTGCCAAGTCACTTCAGTCGTGTCCAACTCTGTGCGACTCCATGGACTGCAGCCTACCAGGCTTCTCCATCCATGGGATTCTCCAGGCAAGAACACTGGAGTGGGTTGCAATTTCCTTCTCAAAGCAATTTATAGATTCAGTGCAATCCCTATCAAGCTACCAACGGTATTCTTCACAGAGCTAGAACAATTTCACAATTTGTATGGAAATACAAAAAACCTCGAATAGCCAAAGCAATCTTGAGAAAGAAGAATGGAACTGGAGGAATCAACCTACCTGACTTCAGGCTCTACTACAAAGCCACAGTCATCAAGACAGTATGGTACTGGCACAAAGACAGAAATATAGATCAATGGAACAAAATAGAAAGCCCAGAGATAAATCCACGCACCTATGGACACCTTATCTTTGACAAAGGAGGCAAGAATATACAATGGATTAAAGACAATCTCTTTAACAAATGGTGCTGGGAAAACTGGTCAACCACTTGTAAAAGAATGAAACTAGAACACTTTCTAACACCATACACAAAAATAAACTCAAAATGGATTAAAGATCTAAATGTAAGACCAGAAACTATAAAACTCCTAGAGAAGAACGTAAGCAAAACACTCTCCGACATACATCACAGCAGGATCCTCAATGACCCACCTCCGAGAATATTGGAAATAAAAGCAAAAATAAACAAATGGGACCTAATTAGAATTTGTGCCATCTTTATTTAACATTTCCCTTTTTTGAACTGTGGGTTCACATCTGACCATACAATTGCACAGTTGTAAGCATTTTTTCTTCTGCATGAAATTGATCAGGATCTTGTGGGGCTTCTGGGCAGGGAAGCTTTTTTGTCCCTGGTTTCTTATAAGGAACACACCTCCAACCACCATGACCTTCCCTGAGTTCCAAAGGGCAGATTCAAACAAGTACTAATCTGGGAAATGGCAACCCACTCCAGTATTCTTGCCAGCAGAATCCCTTGGACAGAGGAGCCTGGCAGGCTACAGTCCATGTGGTTGCAGAGAGTCAGACACCACTGAGCACAGACAGACTAATCTGGGAAGGGAACTGATACAAAGACAAGTGTTCATTTCAGTTCATTTCAGTCACTCAATCGTGTCTGACTCTTTGCGACCCCACGGACTGCAGCACATCAGGCCTCCCTGTCCATCACCAACTCTCGGAGCTTGCTCTAACTCATGCCCATCTAGTGAGTGATGCCATGCAACCATCTCATGCTCTGTCATCCACTTCTCCTCCTGACTTCAATCTTTCCCAGCATAAGGGTATTTTCCAGTGAGTCAGTTCTAAGCATCAGGTGGCCAAAGTATTGGAGCTTCAACTTCAGCATCAGTCCTGCCAATGAATATTCAGGACTGTTTTCCTTTAGGATGGATTGGTTGGAAGGGACTCTCAAGAGTCTTCTCCAACACCACAGTTCAAAACAATCAATTTTTCCGCGCTCAGCTCTTTATAGTCCAACTCTCACATCCATACATGACTACTGGAAAAACCATAGCTTTGACTAGATGGACTTTTTAGGCAAAGTAATGTCTATGCTTTTTAATATGCTGTCTAGGTTGGTCATAACTTTTCTTTCAAGGAGTAAGCGTCTTTTAATTTCATGGCTGCAGTCACCTATCTGCAGTAACTTTGGAGCCCAGAAAAATAAAGTCTGTCACTGCTTCCATTGTTCCCCCATCTATTTCCCATGAAGTTATGGGACTGAATGCAATGATCTTTGTTTTTTAATGTTGAGTTTTAAGCCAAATTTTTCACTCTCCTCTTTCACTTTCATCAAGAGGAACTTCAGCTCTTCTTTACTCTCTGGAGAGTGAGGAGAAGGGAACAACAGAGGATGAGATGGTTGGGGGAATTACTGACTCAATGGACATGAGTTTGAGTAAACTCCGGGAGTTGGTGATGGACAGGGAGGCCTGGCATGCTGCAGGCTATGGGATTGCAAAAAGAGTCGGACATGACTGAGCTACTGAACTGAACTGAACTGCACCCTAGTGGGGCCTGCAAATCCTTGCAATTCCTTTCAGTGCTCATTAGTTAGGAACAATTATACCCTAGTTTGCAATGCAAGATCTTTCATTTATATAATGTTTTTAGTTTATACAGTGCTTCCTAATTTTACTCTAACAATATCACTCATTATTTTCAATGATATAAAAGTTTACTTCCTGGATGGCAAAAATTTTCTACACAACCTTGATGAAACAGAAAAATAATGAACCTTATTTAAGAATTAATTCTTTTTTTTTCTTTTTAGAAAAATTTTATTTAATTATTACATTCTGTGAAGTACATTTTAGTCAGAGAACAGAAAATATCAGAATTCAAGTTCTGCATCCACAAGTAATAGCTAAGAATTTAGGTTTAGCCACTTAAATATAAGTACTTAATATAAAAATTAAAAGGTTTCTCTTGTGGCTATATCAGCTCCCAAGGGCTTGCAATATTTTGCTTTCTAAGTAATTATGCCCTGTATCAAAAGGACTAAAATTATTTAATTATTAATTATTTAATATTGAAATTAATATAACCTATGATTGGTTATATTTAATGAATTCTTAATAAGAAATTCTTCTCCCTACCTTAGTTTAAACTTTCCCCTCTTCCTTATCACCTCTGTACTTACCGCACAGGACAGGTGGGCAATGCAATAGAGATAGGACCCCAAGGAGACACAGTGCTGGAAAAATTCTCTGCAACTTGGGGGACATGGTAAAGAATCTCAGAAACACAGCACTAAGACTCAGTGTTCTCAGACCCTGAATCAGGCTGAAGTGAAAGCTCTAAGTCAGTGGTAAGTTGGTGCCTGACTCAAGGAACTCAGGCTAGGGAAGTCCACTGCTGTGAGTTACTAAAGGGAAGAAGCAGAATTGAGGAGACCAAGTACTGGATAGGACTTGAGGGGTGCAATTCAATAAAGCTCAAGTCTTAAGGAGAATGATAATAGTGTGTCGTGAGAGCTCTCCAGGGGTCTGTGGGTCTTTACAATCATAACCCCATGACTTTCTCACTGTTGTGGGGAGCACTTGTTGGCTTATCTACCCATAAACATCATTCCTCTTGGAAGAATCAAGAAAAACTGGGCAAATGATACAGTCTGCCAGTTTCTTTATGGAACAGGGTGAGATGCCAAAGTGTATTCTCTGCCATCCCTCAGAGGTATCAAATCTTCATTCACTAGTGTGAATTCTCAATAGGAAGATAGGATTAAAAACAGATTTATAAAGTCTCTTCTTCAATATTTCACAGGACTAATTGGAATAAAGTCTATAATTGTGAAAAGACAAAAATACAGACCAAACAACAATTAGTCCCTCAATTTTTAAGTTTCCTTGAGTATCTTTGGCACCAAATTAATCAACTTTGGGGTTACACTGGTCGAAAAGCAAAGGGAAACTTCTTAGAGTAGTTTTTTATAGCACAAATAAAGGAAAATTAAATGATAAAGAATTAAGCTTTATAAATGGGCATGACAATTTCAAGAATTTCTGCATGTCACTAGGTTTTTATTTTGGGGGACTCCAAAAATCACTGCAGATGGTGATTGAAGCCATGAAATTAGAAGACACTTACTCCTTGGAAGGAAAGTTATTACCAACTTAGATAGCATATTCAAAAGCAGAGACATTACTTTGCCAACAAAGGTCCATCTAGTCAAGGCTATAGTTTTTCCAGTGGTTGTGTATGGATGTGAGAGTTGGACTGTGAAGAAAGATGAGCACCGAAGAATTGGTGCTTTTGAACTGTGGTGTTGGAGAAGACTCTTGAGAGTCCCTTGGACTGCAAGGAGATCCAAAGCGTCCATTCTAAAGGAGATCAGTCCTGGGTGTTCTTTGGAAGGAATGATGCTAAAGCTGAAACTCCAGTACTTTGGCCACCTCATGCAAAGAGTTGACTCATTGGAAAAGACTCTGATGCTGGGAGGGATTGGGGGCAGGAGAAGAAGGGGACGACAGAGGATGAGATGGATGGATGGCATCACCAACTCAATGCACATGAGTTTGGGTGAACTCCGGGAGTTGGATGGACAGGGAGGCCCAGCGTGCTGTGATACTGAACTGAACTTAATTGAACTGAAAGACCTTCCAGCCCAGCGATGTATCTCTGACAAATGCACTAGATGATAAGTTGTACAGGGCTTTTTTGTTAACCCCAGGACTAGTTAAGACTGATCCATTAAAAAAGGAGTCTGTCACTCAGATAATTTCTTTTTCCAGGATCTGCAAAGGGCATAGGTGAAGTTATTAACCTGAATTTCATGTTGGACCTTGGACCATGTGCTTGAAGATACCTCTATATGTATGAAGATACATCGGCTTGAAAATACATGGATATTCATTCACAGAATATGGTGAACACTGGAAAATGTCCCCAAATGACCTTCACTATTCAGATGAGCTGTAAAGAGTGCAAAAAGAGTCATATACAATCAAGCTGCTTAGCTCTCAAAAATAAAGAGGAACAGTCCCCAGAAATAAATGGGTAAGCTCCTCCAAAATATTGATGACAGCACAATTCAGTCGTCTTACAAAGAGGGACTAAATTAAATTAAGTATGCCAGATATGTCAGATAAAATAGATAATTTAAATAATTTAACAGGAGGTTGTTATTTTTCAGAAAAGTTTCTGCTTATTAATCATATTCCAAAGTTTTACATAAGTCATTGCAGTTAATTTACAGTATTAAAGCAATACTATAACACAGATGGTATAGCCACATTTTACAAATGAGGAAATTGATTCAGGAAAACTGAGAATACATCCTAAAACCTTTCTCATCAGTGGCCAAGTCAGATTCTGAACCCAAGACTAATTTAAATCCCCAGGCCTTTTCACTATGCCAAACTATTTTCTATCTAATGGAATTAGACTACAAAGTTTTCCTGCACGGAATCCAGTACCTATCATTTAGAAGACTACGTCTAGGAGCCTTCTGTTTCTACTATGGTGGGAAAGACCCCAGACTGCCCTTCTCTCTGGAGACTAGATCCCTGTATGATCTACCAAGAATTAAGGCTCAAATAGGACTCAGTAACAGGCCTCAGGGTCTTCACTTGTGGTTCAGCTGGTAAAGAATCTGCCTGCAATGCAGGAGACCTGGGTTAGATCCCTGGGTTGCGAAGATCCCCTGGAGAAGGGAAAGGCTACCCACTCCAGTATTCTGGCCTGGAGAATTCCATGGACTGTATAGTCCATGGAGTCGCAAAGATTTGGACATGACTAGCTTTTACTTTCACTTTCAAAGGCCTCAGGGGCTTCTCCGGTGCTTCAGTGGTAAAGAATTGGTCTGCAGAGCAGGAAACATGAGTTTGATCCTTGGGTTGGAAAGACGCCCTGGAGACAGAACTGGTAACCCACTCCAATTTTCTTTTTTTTTTTTTTTTTCCGATTTTCTTGACAGGGAAACCCCATGGTCCATGGATACAAAAGAGTCAGACACAACTTAGCAACTGTATCTCTGATCCTGCTCATGACACCAATTGTCTCTCTGTATTTCACTGTGCATACTGTTCGCTGAACCCGGGGTAGGCAAGGCTCCAGCTAAGAGGCTGGAAGAAGACTGAAGGAGCCAATAGGAACTGCAGATGCATTTATTCTCTCCTGGCAACAGCCATAGCAAAGCCTAACGCAACACAACCTCTCTCCTGCTGGCACAGCGGCCATAACAGTATTCTCTCCTGGCTGACACAGCAGCCATAGAAGTAGATTCACTGTATTCTCTCTTCTGGCGGCTGACAGTAACGCTGCCGCTTTCTAGGTGGAGCTCACATATCCCTACAGCACAGAGTAGCTCCTGACCAAGAAAGTACGTCATGATGCTCACGCACA
This sequence comes from Bison bison bison, assembly GCF_000754665.1. Lineage (NCBI taxonomy): Eukaryota > Metazoa > Chordata > Mammalia > Artiodactyla > Bovidae > Bison > Bison bison. Next base: position 4,951,752 of record NW_011494910.1, on the reverse strand, counting down.
GTGTTGTAAGTGAGCTCAGCTGTTGCTGCTGCTGCTGCTAAGTCGCTTCAGTCGTGTCTGACTCTGTGCGACCCCATAGACGGCAGCCCACCAGGCTTCCCCGTCCCTGGGATTCTCCAGGCAAGAACACTAGAGTGGGTTGCCATTTCCTTCTCCAATGCATGAAAGTGAAAAGTGAAAGTCGCTCAGTCATGTCTGACTCCCAGCGACCCCATGGACTGCAGCCTACCAGGCTCCTCTGCCCATGGGATTCTCCAGGCAGGAGTACTGGAGTGGGGTGCCATTGCCTTCTCCGAGCTCAGCTGTTCCATAGTCATTATTTACAAAACAAAGGGCAAGAGAGTCTGACCACTGCCATCTTGGCTAACTTACTCTCTCCCCATACTTCAACCCTTCAGGGTCTCTCGCCTCACATTCTATGAGCAGTTCGTCTTTTGTGATATTCCCTTGGCAAGTAACACTGACCCTTGGATTTACATCTTGCAACAGCATTAGCAACAACAATGAACAGTTACATCCCCAAAACACAGCAAAGCCCAATCACATTGAACTCATGTTGCAGTCCTCGCCCTCGTGGGGCTAGAAGAGCCACCCACTGCATGTGGAGTGCCTCTGTCTTCCATCAGATCAGATCAGATCAGTCGCTCAGTCGTGTCCGACTCTTTGCAACCCCATGAATCGCAGCACACCAGGCTTCCCTGTCCATCACCAACTCCCAGAGTTTACTGAGGCTCACGTCCATCGAGTCAGTGATGCCATCCAGCCATCTCATCCTCTGTCGTCCCCTTCTCCTCTTGCCCCAATCCCTCCCAGCATCAGAGTCTTTTCCAATGAGTCAACTCTTGGCATGAGGTGGCCAAAGTACTGGAGTTTCAGCTTTAGCATCATTCCTTCCAAAGAAATCCAAGGGCTGATCTCCTTCAGAATGGACGCTTTGGATCTCCTTGCAGTCCAAGGGACTCTCAAGAGTCTTCTCCAACACCACAGTTCAAAAGTATCAATTCTTCGGTGCTCAGCTTTCTTCACAGTCCAACTCTCACATCCATACATGACCACAGGAAAATCCACAGCCTTGACTAGACGGACCTTTGTTGGCAAAGTAATGTCTCTGCCTTTGAATATGCTATCTAGGTTGGTCATAACTTTCTTTCCAAGGAGTAAGCGTCTTCTAATTTCATGGCTGCAGTCATCATTTGCAGTGATTTTGGAGCCCTATTCCCAATGAAGTGATGGGACCGGATGCCATGATCTTTGTTTTCTGAATGTTGAGCCTTAAACCAACTTTTTCACTCTCCACTTTCACTTTGATCAAGAGGCTTTTGAGTTCCTCTTCACTTTCTGCCATAAGGGTGATGTCATCTGCATATCTGAGGTTATTGATATTTTTCCCGGCAATCTTGATTCCAGCTTGTGTTTCTTCCAGTCCAGCGTTTCTCATGATGTACTCTTCATGTAAGTTAAATAAACAGGGTGACAATATACAGCCTTGATGAACTCCTTTTTCTATTTGGAACCAGTCTGTTGTTCCATGTCCAGTTCCAACTGTTGCTTCCTGACCCGCATACAAATTTCTCAAGAGGCAGATCAGGTGGTCTGGTATTCCCATCTC
>NW_011494910.1:4945528-4949791 GCF_000754665.1 Bison bison bison | reverse complement strand
GGTAGTTTGAGCATTCTTTGGCATTGCCTTTTTTGGGATTGGAATGAAAACTGACCTTTTCCAGTCCTGTGGCCACTGCTGAGTTTTCCACATTTGCTGGCATATTGAGCACAGCACTTTCATAGCATCATCTTTCAGGATTTGGAATAGCTTAACTGGAATTCCATCACCTCCACTAGCTTTGTTCGTAGTGATGCTTTCTAAGGCTCACTTGACTTCACATTCCAGGATGTCTGGCTCTAGGTCAGTAATCACATCATTGTGATTATCTGGGTCGTGAAGATTTTTTTTGTACAGTTCTTCTGTGTATTCTTGTCATCTCTTCTTAATATCTTCTGCTTCTGTTAGGTCAATACCATTTCTGTCCTTTATTGAGCCCATCTTTGCATGAAATGTTCCTTTGGTATCTCTGATTTTCTTGAAGAGATCCCTAGTTTTCCCATTCTGTTATTTTCCTCTATTTATTTGCATTGATGGTTGAAGAAGGCTTTCTTATCTCTTCTTGCTATTCTTTGGAACTCTGCATTCAGATGCTTACATCTTTCCTTTTCTCCTTTGCTTTTCACATCTCTTCTTTTCACAGCCAAGTCCAATCCACCATCTCGCCCTGTGAAATTGCATAAAAGCCTCGGCGGGGGCACCTCCATCCCTGAGGGATTTCTCATTAAGGATCTGCAAAACACCCCACAGGCACCAGGCCCACCCCTTCAAGGAGGGGATTTTTGTGGCATTCACAGCCCACCCACATGATTATACTTTTCTAAATCTGAGGACACAGCCTTTACAGTACACCTCTGAGCAAATCCGCCCACATGCTCAATCGCGTCACCCAGGTGGGACCCCTGCAAGTTCGGGCCCCCTTTGAGGGTCTTCACACTTTCAAAATGATATCTTGCATTCCATCCCTCTATTTCTCTCAGTTAGGACATACAAAAACCCCCACAGTTGCTGGGCCCACCCCTGCATAACAAAGTCGCAAAATCCATGCTGCCAAGGGTTCCCTGTGCATTTGCTGAAACTTCTTACCCGAGTTGACCATCCTCCTGAGTATATGGTTGATACGTGGTGAACTCAGTCGCATTGGGGGCCCCTTGAGGATGTCCTCCCTGGGCCATAGGCTGCTCACGCTTCACTTTCTGCTGTACCATGGCCCTTGCTGCCACGCGGGGGCCCACAGTGTCATAATGTTCATCATCACCATCACTTACCACCTCGCAGTCAGAGATGCTGGGTTCCTCAAGGCCACAAGGTTCTTGCTCTGACACCAATATGCATTGCTCTAGTTCTTCAAAAGTCTCTGCACTTTGAACACTGGTGCAGCATCGCCTATGGCGCGATCCATATTCTCCTTCAGGATAGTCAGAAAATCCACCCCACAATGCCAGCAGAGGTCCGAGACACGTTGTACAGCAATCAGGAACTCACCGCCTGTAGCGCCTTTCCAGTGCTATTTGGTGACCCATTCACCACTTCCCAGTTTTCCGCCAAAGCTGGGAGGGTCACCGTCACAAAGTACCACATTCTTTTTTTTTTTTATGTCCTGCCTCTTATTACATGTTTATTTTTCTACATATATTTTAGGATTAACTTATTTCTCACACCTATCATATTACTATTTTTCTTGAAATCTTATCATAATTATAGAATAATTTGGCAACAATTGATATCTGTATAAAATCTTTTCATACTCCCCAAAGTGATAACTTTCTATTTTGTCATGCATTGCATTGAGTTTTTTGTAGAATTTCAGAATGTTCTTAAAATAGTAATTGCGTATTTGTTCTTAAATATATTCTTAATATTTATCTGTTTCTAGCTATTATAAATGGTGTCTTCCATTATAAATGTAATTGGTTGTTAGTATAAAGGAACACTGTTTTATATATTATTATTTTTATCCTACTTTCTAGCTCAATTCCCTGAAAATACATCGCTCCCTTGATTTCTGAGGAAGATTTGTTCTAGGACACCACTATGCGTGATACTTGGGAACTTTTTGATATATGGAAACTATCTTCACTTTTTGTAAATCTAACATCATTCTAACATTCTTTTTAAATTTATTTTTAATACATAGAGCAGTAGAGGCAGCATTAACTTTATTTTTTTATGATTTCCAAATTAATCTTTTTTTTATTTTACTTTTTAACTTTACAATATTGTATTGTTTTGCCATATATCAACATGAATCGGCCACAGGTATACACGTGTTCCCCATCCTGAACCCTCCTCCCTCCTCCCTCCCCAAACCATTCCTCTGAGTCGTCCCAGTGCACCAGCCCCAAGCATCCAGTATCGTTCATTGAACCTGGACTAGTGACCCATTTCATATATGATATTATTCATGTTTCAATGCCATTCTCCCAAATCATCCCATCCTCTCCTTCTCCCACAGAGTCCAAAAGACTGTTCTATACATCAGTGTCTCTTTGCTGTCTCATATACAGGGTTATCATTACCATCTTTCTAAATTCCATATATATGCATTAGTACACTGTATTGGTGTTTTTCTTTCTGGCTTACTTCACTCTGTATAATAGGGTCCAGTTCATCCACCTCATTAGAACTGATTCAAATGTATTCTCTTTAATGGCTGAGTAATACTCCATTGTGTATATGTACCACAGCTTTCTTATCCATTCATCTGCTGATGGACATCTAGGTTGTTTCCATGTCCTGGCTATTATAAACAGTGCTGCGATGAACATTGGGGTACATGTGTCTCTTTCCCTTCTGGTTTCCTCAGTGTGTGTGCCCAGCAGTGGGATTGCTGGGTCATAAAGCAGTTCTGCTTCCAGTTTTTTAAGGAATCTCCACACTGTTCTCCATAGTGGCTGTGCTAGTTTGCATTCCCACCAACAGTGTAAGAGGGTTCCCTTTTCTCCACACCCTCTCCAGCATTTATTGCTTGTAGACTTTTGGATCACAGCCATTCTGACTGGCGTGAAATGGTACCTCATAGTGGTTTTGATTTGCATTTCTCTGATAATGAGTGATGTTGAGCATCTTTTCATGTGTTTGTTAGCCATCTGTATGTCTTCTTTGGAGACATGTCTATTTAGTTCTTTGGCCCATTTTTTGATTGGGTCATTTATTTTTCTGGAGTTGAGCTGTAGGAGTTGCTTGTATATTTTTGAGATTAGTTGTTTGTCAGTTGCTTCATTTGCTATTATTTTCTCCCATTCTGAAAGCTGTCTTTTCACCTTGCTTAGAGTTTCCTTTGATGTACAGAAGCTTTTAAGTTTAATTAGGTCCCATTTGTTTATTTTTGCTTTTATTTCCAATATTCTGGGAGGTGGGTCATAGAGAATCCTGCTGAGATGTATGTCAGAGAGTGTTTTGCCTATGTTCTCCTCTAGGAGTTTTATAGTTTCTGGTCTTACATTTAGATCTTTAGTCCATTTTGAGTTTATTTTTGTGTATGGTGTTAGAAAGTGTTCTAGTTTCATTCTTTTACAAGTGGTTGACCAGATTTCCCAGCACCACTTGTTAAAGAGATTGTCTTTAATCCATTGTATATTCTTGCCTCCTTTGTCAAAGATAAGGTGTCCATAGGTGCGTGGATTTATCTCTGGGCTTTCTATTTTGTTCCATTGATCTATATTTCTGTCTTTGTGCCAGTACCATACTGTCTTGATGACTGTGGCTTTGTAGTACAGCCTGAAGTCAGGCAGGTTGATTCCTCAAGTTCTATTCTTCTTTCTCAAGATTTTTTTGGCTATTCGAGGTTTTTTGTATTTCCATACAAATTGTGAAATTATTTGTTCTAGCTCTGTGAAGAATACTGTTGGTAGCTTGATAGGGATTGCATTGAATCTATAAATTGCTTTGGGTAGTATACTCATTTTCACTATATTGATTCTTTCAATCCATGAACATGGTATATTTCTCCATCTATTAGTGTCTTCTTTGATTTCTTTCACCAGTGTTTTATAGTTTTCTATCTAGAGGTCTTTAGTTTTCTTAGGTAGATATATTCCTAAGTATTTTATTCTTTTCGTTATAATGGTGAACGGAATTGTTTCCTTAATTTCTTTGTTTTCTCATTATTAGTGTATAGGAATGCAAGGGATTTCTGTGTGTTGATTTTATATCCTGCAACTTTACTATATTAATTGATTAGTTCTAGTAATTTTCTGGTGGAGTCTTTAAGGTTTTCTATGTAGAGGATCATGTCATCTGCAAATAGTGAGAGTTTTACTTCTTCTTTTCCAATTTGGATTCCTTTTACTTCTTTTTCTGCTCTGATTGCTGTGGCCAAAA